>NC_142677.1:13576637-14176637 GCF_964200805.1 Pocillopora damicornis | reverse complement strand
TGCATCACGAGTGGCTTTTCTTATCAACGATAGAAAGAAGGCTGTCTTTAAAAAAGATGATGTCAGAAAAAAGACATCAAAGCGACATAAATCCTCTTGAAATCACATGAATGGTAGGTAGGAAGACTCTCGAGTCACATGTACTCTGACCAACAACGTCTGAGTATAACACCCTCCTGCTACAAATTTGTAAAACCTTCCTATGGTCTTGAGTTATAACCCAAACCTGCGACTAGATCGCAATGATTGTGACAATTATTGGCACACAAATTTTCGATGTTATCTTTAACAGTGTTTCCCTTGCACGTGACCCCTGTGCGTTTGTGTGAAATGACATGAGCATCCATAATGTTCGCCGGTTCGTCTTGATTACCAAAGGCATAAAACCGTATGTCGAAGTCTCTGCTTCTGTCAATAAAGTTGAGGTAAACGTTCCCGGCGTCTTTCGTTCCAATACTTTTTCCGTACTCAATTAATGTCGCTTGGCCAGAAATGGTAATGCAAACAAAGTATGTTTCAAACAGTACACTTTCTCCGAGGGCCACGGCATCTACGCTTGTTGTGGATGGAGAATCCGCTAAGGCTTTGTTCCCCTAAGATAGATACCAGATCAAAGGGAAACTATGTATAGATACGCATAAGCGGCACTAATCTAGGCCGTTGTCTAACATCACAGCTTTCATAGTGTGCCAACAATTCACTCCTCCAATGACATGCTATAATCTCACTTGTTGTAATTTTCATTAGCATTTTATTGGTACTATTTGTATGTGCTTTTGGCTACATTCTTGGGCAGATAGATGAATTTTCAATGATAAGGGGCTTCCGCAGTACAAATATGAATTATTTCATATAAACTTCACATAAGGGGCTTCGTTGGTAATCATGGCTTGATAGTAAAGTGATTCAGCAACTCACGAAAAAAAAGGTTTGACGAGAAAAGCAAAAAAATTACAAAAAAAAACAGCAAGAACAAAACAAGGACAAAGAAAAATAGAAGTTAAATAAAGATGTTACTAAATAAATCATAATGGAAGTCAAGAAATACCTGATGTAAACTTACCTTGAAAATCACAACTTTGGAAGGAGAAATTTCGACGACATAACGAGCTTTTAGGTTCTTTAGAGAAGCGGGAAAAATACCACATGGATAGTTCCCTTCGACGCAGCGGTAAAATGCAAACATTTTCCCTCCTTCTCCTCGAGGTCCATGCGAAGAATATTGGATCATTCTGCATGGCATGGCACAGATCCAGCTGATGCGTCTGCAAACAGACCAGCTCTGCTCGTACTTACCGATTGAACCCTGGCCAATGGTTTTCCTTTTATATCATCAGAAAGCACAGGGAAGACTTTTTTCGAGGACGAGAAATCATCATTGTCGAGGTACAAGTTGTCATCTTTCTGATCATAGGATAGCGTAAGACCAAATATGGATATTTTGGGTTTTTGAGGGTTGTGGGTTGAATCACTAAAACCGCTGAACATGTGAAATGCATCGTTGCTATCACCTGTGTACCACTCGCCGTTCCTGTTTTGAAGAAATTTTTTCATTAGTATGAAAAACCACTTATCTGGACAAGAAGTTGAGAGAGAAAAAAACTCGTGATCTTTTGTCTACATAAAATTCATAAGGAGGAGCTGTTTTGATAAATTTGAGATTCAATATAAAGGCGATCAGTTGTTGCCATTTAGGTCCTGATATCTTTTCCATCCACACGTCACTATTTTTTTCCAGTTTGTGGAGCGGGTGTCTTTGGTTCGGGTGGACATTTCTCGAGGCGAAAATCTGATAACGATACAGGGCCCTAAAATACAATCATAAAGAACTGGGTATATATTTCTCTTATCTCTCGTTCTTTCACCCCCATCTCCTCCCCCCTCCCCCCTGTTGTTATGAGGAAATTATTGATCCTAAAGTGTTTCATTATTTATCAAATGATGACAACCTTGGCTTAAAACTGACGATAACGACGCATTTAAACACTCTGACACAGTTTACTTTCGGTGCAAGTTTGAAACTAAAAAGACCAATGGTGAACTTTACAGAGTTACTCAGAAATGGTCCTAAAAGTGGTCATATCACAGCTAATTAAAAGATATATATAAATCAGGTTAGCTTATTTAAAAACTCGAATAAACTCAAAAAGTTTTTTAAATCAGTCCTGGACATGTCACTAGATGCAAAGAATGGAATAGAGCTTGAAAAAATCCCTCCAAAGTAGTTATGTTCAAAAGGAATTTCCTCAGACTTAGCTTCGTCATTTACATTGGAAAGACTCCGAAAATCACAGTTTTATGATTATACCTCTTCCATGTAGATCGCAATTGCCCTTTGCAGACTTGTACTTTTATCCGTTATTGCGATCTCCAGGCTTTTCCTACTGTCATACTTGCAATAAACTTTTTTCTTTTTTCCGTCCGTGCCAGTGATGTAATAGAACTTACGTCCATCTTTTTCTGTTTGTAGCTCTGCTGCTTTTCCTTCGCAGCCCCACTTTACCTACGGTATGTGGCAAACAGTATCTGAGTCTCTTAATTGATTTCTACTCAGTCTACACACGCAGTTTGAAAGGAAATTTGAAGAATATACTTTCATTTTAATAAAGTGAAAGTCAAAATACATGCAGTCTCATTCCAAAGAAAATTGGTCCTAAACATATTGTTGGACAATTAGGATAAAATGCCTCGAACAATACGCGCAAACGGGAAGTACCAGAAGTCTGATTAGCAAGAGTAGAACTTTTACTCGGGGTGACCGCCGCTCTTTTTATAACACCTAATTTAGCCCAAGGTACATGCAATTAAATATCTCTCGGTAGGCATGTGTGGGCTTACGGAACAACTGACCCTGGCAGATAAAAAGTGGAGGTGAATAGTGGTGGATATTAACCGATCCACAAAGCGGCGAGGTTAATATCCATCACTTTCACCAACAATGAGGTGGATGATTTTTTTTAGTATATAACACACGGAAACCGAAAAAAATAGTCTTTTTCTGAACAATATGTCAAAAATTGTCGGAAATTAAACTCTCAACGCGCGAATTTGCCTCATCGGCTGCTTTGAGGAGAATAGTGTTTGCTAGTCACCTCCGAACCAGCTAATCAGCGCCCGCGAAAAGCACTATTCACCCGTGTATACTAAGACATGTTGCAGCTGGTTTAACAGAAGTTCCGCTATTGTCTAATTAACACACCTCATCTGGGAAAAAATCGTTGGCGCGGAAGTTCACTAATTCTGTCATAGAATTCATCTGGAATTTAAAAGCCTTGGGGTATTGGGGAATGGATTGTAGCCATTTCTTGAACTCTGTCTTGAATGTTGGCGCGTAAACATCAGAAAGGATAGATGCAATATCCTGACTTCCTCCTTTGGCTTCCACTACTGTGGATGTTGTTTTGGTTTCCACGCTCACTGAATGTCCTCCTTCCTTTTTATATTTTGCTCCAACACATGCAAAAAGAGTTTTGTATTCCACTTCCATTTTTTCTGAAAATTGTGTCTTATTTCCCGCTTGACTAGCATCCATCGTCTTATGAATTTCCAGTTGACCTCCAAGTTTAGCTGATTTGATATAGTGTGTTCCCCATCTCTGGATAAAATTTTCTGTTTTTCAGCAAAAAGGAAAAAATCGAGACTCACTTCACTGGAAGCGGACCAACATCACAAAGCAACAAAAACAACAAGTGCAAATTAAAATTTATGTCGATTAAGCATAGTTTGTTCAACTTACGGCACTTTATTGGTGCTCCTGCATTGAAGTGTGACTTGGGGAGGCTCATGAATTCTCGCAGAAACGTTGAGCTCAAATCTTGAGGTTTAACTTCGTCCATGGACACTTCATACCTTTCCATGGACAATAGCAATGAAATTTGCTTCAGTTTTAAGTAAAACGCAATATTTTTGTTTATTGGCAGTTTGTATGTTTTGTTCGCCTAGGGATGAATAAAATTTCTCCCTGGACATATTATTTGAATTATTTGTTGGTGAAATTTCCGGTACCCACCTGTCCACATCGACATCCAGCACAGACATGTACTGCTGCTTAGCGCCCGACTCGGAGCTGCCCCAAGCCTTCTTAGCGCCGGCATAAAACCCAAAATACGAGTCTGACACACCTACTTCCTGCTGCAAATATTTCTGGAATTCCCTTCGGCTCTCGGACGTCTGCATTGTGGCTGAGGTATCGTAAATTCCATGGACGTTCATGGTGTCTGGTACATCGTACTCGTCGTAACTGAAACGGCCGTAAGGTAACCAGTCAAGTACAATAATATATGTTTTATTGACCAAGCCTAAGGGCATGACTGGAAGATTTTTGCCAAGTTCAACAGACAAAGTCGAGGTCCATAAAAACGCAGCAAGGAAAAGGTCAATGTCGAGCTAAACTGGCTGAATATGTTAAATCAATAACTGACATATAACATGACAAAATTATTTTTCGACAGAATTTCCGAAAAAAACCGGAAGCTCTGTTTGTTTTCATGGCCTGAAGACGTCTTTTAGACTCTTGTTGCTGAAACTGCCGGAAAAATTTTCTCAGAAGTTCCTTAGATGCTTCCAAATATATATGGCCACTGAAAAAAATTTGTCTTTTTCAGAATCAAAGAGGGCAATACTACGCTAGTAAGATAGACCACGTAATAAAATCAGAAAACGATTGGTACAACCTGTGAATCAATGACAACTTTACTTTACTCATTTCTTTGTCTTTCGTCTACTGTGTAACCTGCGGTTAAAATTTTATAATCTTATCTGTACATGTTCATATTCACGTTGCCTTGTTTTTGCAGTTTCGTTGCACAATACTCATTTTTCTTGACTGCGGACTGTACTCTCCGCGACCATCAAACCCAACGCTAAGAAAAGCCGCCCCATCAATCATATTCTGACGGTCAAGAAATGAGGAAACGTCAAATGTTGAAAGGTAGTAAGGAAGTTAACGGCTATTGTATCTTTGCAACCGTGGATAAAGACAGATATCACCCAAAACGCCCTCTTGCCTGACTGTGATATGTCGAAAGTTTAATCACTTGCCTCTGAAGAGTATGCGAGAAATTTGTCATTGGTGATCAAGGGTAAAAATACTGAGATTTCTCACTAAATAAACGATACCGGAAGGGGTCTTTAAGTGTTCTTTTCCTCAGAATGAGGAAAACGAGCTACCTGGAAAACGACGCTACTCATGAAAATGGTGCTCCTCAAATAATAATTTTAACCAAGCTTACTTTCCATGGTGAGATAGCATGCAAGAACTCATTCAGAAGAGAGACCGAAAAAAATGAAGACAAATGAACAAAGGGGTAAGTTTATTAAGAAACTGTGGTGCTGCGTCCGTGGAAGAGTATATATTACAGGGTAATTTAGTATTATTAACTGAGTTAATAGCGTAAATTGGCCACAGTGAAGAGTTTAAAAGCTGAGCCGGGTTTCGAGCGTTCGTCGGAGCGATTGACGAAGGGCTAACGTTCGAAACGTTACCTTTAAACTCTTTACGGTGGCCAATTTATGATCAGTTAATACTAAATTACCCCAAAAAAAGAGCTAAAGACGTCTAGTAAAAGAAGAAGCCTGACCACTTCACACCTGGCAGACACTTGATGTCCATTTTGCGTTATAACAACACTTGCTGTGTAATTCTTTCCCCAGCATCCATTCATCATCACATATCCCAAACCAGTAGCTGGAGCATATGCATAGGGAACATCCCCGACTTCTTTATCATCCTTCGTTACACCCGAAATAGATGCTCCCAGGTGATAACCAGGGGGTACAAACATATCAGGTGTGCTCCATCCTTTATCAGGCATGATATCCAACTTGATCTTCAGATTGATAAAAATGCAATGTTGAATCCTTTACCTCTAAGAGTGACTAGCATCTAATTTCTCCTTACAGATTTAAGCTAAGGGAATTTCTCCTTACACATTTTTAAGTTAAGAGAATAAATAAAATGATCACCAACCAAAGAAGCTTTTGACTGTTAAATAAATTCTCCTTAACTGTCCACCCCTTGTAGAGAACAGTATGGAAAATATGAATACTAAGGTTGAGTGCAGCCTCAAGAAGAGAACCTGACAGTTATACGCATCCATTTCAGACTTTGATCACCCAGTCACAAATAGGTCCCAGTTGGGTAGAAAAAAAAAGATATTGTATTTCCATTATTTGTTCTGTTCCTGTGTAATCTCTGCTTCTCCTAATCTTCCCTGTTGATTTTGCCGTGAAAACATCCGCTGGCTTTTTTTCCTATTATACACTCCTTTGCGAAGTGGAAAAAATTATTTGCCTTATGCGTCTGATTGTATTTCAGAAAATGGTGACCAGCAGATGGCATCGACAATATTTTTCATATGATGTTGAATTACTAATCTCAGAGGAAAAAATAAAGTATCTAAGCATGAATATACCATTAGACGTTTTATGCTCACTGGGTTCTCTGATATCGCATTACATGTTCACTTTCAAATTGTTTCTAACCTCTCTGGCTAAAAATCTGGAGGCCTTCTCTTGTGCTTCATCAATAATTTGGATTTTTCAAAGATTAGGAAGACGCGGGCTCACATGAATAAACTTAATTCTGGAAAAAAGTTTTGCGCAGAGCATTCGCCACCCCCTAAACACAGGGTGTGTCAGCAGGTGAAAGTTACTGATATTCATTGCTCTCTGGCCATACATGTTGTTCACCATCTTTGAAATGAAAAATTTTGACGTATTTCGGGGAGGGAAAAATAATTATTGTGTCCTAAGGAATAGTTTGATATATTTTAAGACTTAATAACTTCTAAATTAGATGACGAAATGTGTCCCACTGAACTAGAGCAGTACATGGCGACCGGACATCCTTTTCTCTAACGCTCTAAGGTGAAAAGAAGAGAATGAAAAACCATTTTCGCTGAATTTTTAGTACTAATCTTTATAAAGTTCTATATATGGATTTGGAATAGCTACATGAACCTTAACTGAAAGCAATGAAACAACCGGACATGAATGGCTGATCAATTATAAATAGCAAGTTGATTTTTTTCAAACGGCCACCAATGGGTTTTACCGGTGTTGTTCCCCTGATACTTTTTCTATTATTGCCGTTTCTTTTCATTTCCTTTGTATTTCAAAATTTGGCAAAGGACGTTATTATGATAAAATTTTAAGACTAATACTTATCTCTTTTCGAACTTGATCTTTTTAGAATAAGTGTTATCCATGTTTAGTTGACACACACTGGGGAACGGAATGCAAACACATATAGACACGTTCTAAGCGATGTTACAAGAGTAATATTCAATTGTCATGAGTAGAAGGCAACAAAACTTCAGGTTAACACAGAAAAAATTTGAACAAAATCTCCGCTTAGTCATCATTTGTTGCCTTCGTGAATCTTTTTTTATACCTATTGCCGAAAACAAACCAAAAAAATGTCAAATGTTAACAGAATTTTGACATGAAGACTAAGCAACAGAGTAAATGCCTCAATGCGATCTTCTAGACACACATTCATCTACCTTACACCTTTATGCGCGGAAATTACTGCCGTATGTATCATCGATTGCATTTCTTTGCTTCTTTGGGGCTCCACTAGGAATTTAAGGCAATACAATGTATTCGATAACCTGTCGGCGATATTTCTTTCAACTTTGAATATCTTCCGGTACTTATCCACAGGCGAAACTCGCTCTAAAAATTGATTGGGACTAACATACGAAACGTCGAGGGAAATACCGGCAGGGGAGAATCGAATCACCGAACGTTACCCTTAGTCGGGAAAATTTGGCGTCATGTCAAATTTAAACCGATCGAGCATAACCGAAAACATCTGTTTGATTACTGACTAAAGAGGACGCTTGCGTGCCCTAACGAAGTCTTTTTTGGAAGTCTGACAAACTGCAAATTTGTGGCTAGAAATATGTACTCAGGGTCGCGTTTTGCTTAATCTTTGACATAGATGTGTTTTGTACCTAATCTACAGTGTGAATTAGGCGTTGAAAACCAAAAGAAAATCCTAGAAACCTAGACAGTCAGTCACGTTTGACCTTTAACATAATTCTCGATGTTATCAGAAGTAGAAAGGCTTTTAATTAAATAAAACAGTTTTTCTAAGCTTTAAGAGGCTTTTCCAATGTATCTTATTACTGTTGCATATTTATTTGATTTCGCTTTCAACGAAAATGAAACGCTTGAGACAAAGAAAACAAGAAGTATCAGTTTACGGTCGTGTTAAACCGCGGTTTAGCGCAAATGCGTTCCGAGGATGATCAGTTTCTATCTCAGTGAAACTGAAATTTGACAACGTTTTTGTAGTAAATAGCTTGAAAAGAAAAAGAATCTTCGCTGCGAAGATTGCTTTCAGCAAATTATAATCCTGAGGTAAGGAAGTAGAAAGAATGTCATTGATTGGCAAGGATCCCTGTGACAACACATCGGCTCCAACATATCTCTCGTTCTCTACTGCGTCTACATCGATTTTTATCACCGTTGTTGCTTCCGTTGGCAACTCGTTAGTTGTCCTTGCTGTGTTATTGAACCCAAACAAAGATCTGCGTTCGCCGTTTATCTACTTTTTGGTGAATCTTAGTGTAGCAGACCTCGTCGTTGGTCTCGTACTTGGCCCTCTGAGTACAATGTATCACATCTTTGAGGGGGTCGGTACGCTTAGCCAAGGTTTTGAAGACGTGGTGCTCATTATTTATTTTATTTCATGTACAGCGTCCCTTCTCAGCCTTATAGCCTTGGTACTAGATCGTTATTGCGCTATTACGTATCCTCTGCAATACAGAGCCAAACTTAGCCCCATCAGAACTTTATTGATATCCGTGGTGGTATGGATTATCTCAGCTCTGCTTCCGATGGTCTACTTCATTATTGGCTACAACAAATTCCGCTTTGTATTTGCCAACACTGCTATAGCTATCACCTTCGCTGTCTTGATATTTACCACGACCAAGATTTTCAAGTATCTGCGTTGCCAAGTACGACAATGGGACAGTCTGCATGACAGCTCAGAGGAGAATTTGGCTTTGAAACGAGCGGTGAAGTGGGAGGCTAAAATAACGAAAACGTTGGTTATCATGCTAACTCTATTTTTAGCCTTTTATCTGCCTTCGTGTATTTGTATCTATATCATAAACTTTTGTACTAGTTGTGATTGTGTGTTTATTCATTGGGTCAGAGATATCCAGTTTGTTCTTGTGATGGCCAATTCAGGGGTAAATCCTTTCGTGTATGCGTGGAGATTAGAAAATTTCCGCAAAGCTTTCAAGAACATTCTGAACTGCCATGCTTGTTTAAGGCGACTGAGGTCAGTTTCGCGTTTGAATCTACAATTATCGTCTGTAAACACAGACGTCTCCTCTTACAATTCCGCTGGACAAAATGGCAATCTAGAGGATATAAAGCAGGCTTAGGAAAGAATATGATTAACTTATAACAAGAGGCTATATTAGACGATAAATTCTGGAGTAAATTGAACTCCCGGCCTTACAATTATATTGTAAAATGTACAATGTTGTGATTTACAACTGGCCCTTACGTTTTTGCCAAAGCTGTGATGTATACGAGTGGTAATTACAACCAAAACTAAGAACTATTTCGTTTCTTGAATTTTTCAGTATTTTTCACGGGTCAGCTCCTTTTATCGGCAAGCTAGAGGATTAATGTTGACAAAAGGTGCCATTGAGATTTAAAAACCGAAATTTCGGCTATGCATGATTTAACCAATTAAAAATAACAGCCTGGTGCGCAAACAATTTGAAAATTTAAAGCAAACTAAAGAAATTTGTATTCATTTGAATTATTAATTTACTTTTTGTAAACAAACACCACGTCCTTAGTATATTATTAAGCAATTATGTTAACCGGATCACTTACAAAAGAAATACAATTAGGGAACCAAGTGAACTGGCAAAAACAGCCTTAAAAGAATTACAATTGCGGAAATTAAACTAGCTTAGTAATATCGTTTGATTTTCATTCTGAGCGAACACTAGAAAGTTGCATTGCTTTTATAGTGCTAACCAATTCATTGCTATGCTGTTATAGCTACAACTTCAATTTCAACTTTAATTTCAGAACAATATCAATTTAAAGTGCAGGCTGAGCAGCATTTAGCTGAAAAGGGCTTGTCGAGCAGATTCTCTGTAGAACGATTTGGCTCTGGTTTAGTCTACCTTTTGTGAGAGATATGGGAATAATAAATACTTAATAAGAACTCAGTGGTAAACTGTTGATTTGATGTTTCACATCTCATGCCAAGATTCGAGAACGCTATGTAAACTTTAAGGAATTTATTAGTGAGTAAGGCTCTTGTCACATACTTTGGAGCTTTTACATTGCGTGAGAACTAGGGTCCCCTTCAACTGTAAGACATGGAAGGGGGGATGGGTGATTGGGGATGCGGGTGATAACGTGACACTCCCCACATCCCTCTTTATTTTGTTTCCTTGTTGCCTTACTTCTAGAAGATTTTAGCATATCGCTGGAAATGAATTCTTTTATATTGTGCGCTCTGGAGATATTAAAGGAGGTATGACTCACGATAAGTATTTTCAACTGTTATTTGGTAAATAAGGCGGTTAGGTCTGCCTGTATATACTACTTCATGCAATAGGGTTGTAATTATTTTTAGTAACTATTTAATCAGTCAATCAGTTAATCAATTCCTGTAGCTCTTGTTGTTCATTCTGCCGTTTTCTCCATTATGGGATAGATATGAATACATAGGAGGGAGTTCCTCTTCGTTTCACGTTAAAGGGCTGTTTAGTTGCCTTAAATTCCTCGTCCTCGCAGAGAACTTGGTCAAATTCATAATTTTTAAATTACGTCTTCTCCCTTTTCAAGGGCTCCTTGTCTTCCAAACAAGCAAACAGATAGAGAGGAACACCAACATCGAAAAGGAAGCCTCGAAGATCAGACAAAAAGGGGATCGATAACATTTTGAAATAAGTTCGCGCAGTGAACAATATTTTGACTTCAATTGATGACTGCGTTGCCGATGTTCACAGCTCAGTCGAGGAAAGAAAAGAAATAATCAAGAACCGCCAGAAGCTGATCAAAATTGCAGTTAGAAGTAAAGGCGGCGATACGTGGCCCATAAGTAGGAATCAATGGTCTCGCATTGAATTCAGTTTGAACTCTGGAGAGCTGAGCAAATCTTGGTGGCAAGCCTTGAAAGCTTCTTCTTCCAACCCATCCCCCTCTTCTTCTCCCTCGTTCACGTCTCTATACAACCCCCTCGAATCAGCGCTAGTTTACACTTTTGCGATCAACATTTAGGCTGCTGCAAATGTTTAAATGTGTAAACATCAAGAAACAAAAAGTTAGTCAAGGCGGCTTAGTCCTTTCTGACCTGGCTAGCTGAGCATCATTTGATATATGACGGTACGCCGACTGAGTTGGTAATTCCCCCAAGTAGCTAAGTTTGATGCGTTTCCAAACCCTAAAATCAGTACCTATATTTTCTATAAAAATAACTGTCCTCCATATATTTGCTATGATTATGAAAAGGAGTGTAGCAATCAATATCTTCTCTTGCCTATGATCATTTCCTTAATGACATTGATGATTGGGTCAAGAGTACACTGTGCGAGGAAATTCGATAATAGTCACTTTAGGGTTAATTAAATATTCGTATGGGTTTTTTTTTCCCCTTGCATCAGTTACTTATCATTTATTTTACAAAAGTGAAACTTTGTTGACGTAATTAAGTGACGTAAGCCAAGAAAATATAAGGTTATATTTCTCCAATTTTACAGATTTTTTTGGATACCGAGGAAATGGGATATTTGACAATCAGAGGAAAACGAACTTAAAAAAACCCACCAATGTACAGAAGGTATTGCAGAAAAAGTGGAAAGAACATCAGTGAATTTGGTGCTAGTACAATAGAAAATATTTACTAGTTTCAAAAATCCAATAAGTTTCTTTTCAGTCTAAATAAGGAGACAGTTACACTTATAAGTTATTAAATATTTGCTTAACCCATGCAAAAAAGGAAATTGAAAAAAGGAACCGTTTCATCATAAATAATTTACACATGAAAAGATATATACTCAGCTGGCTTAGGTTTAAAACTCATAAGATCACGAGGCATTGTGAAATTAGGCCAGAACCGTGAAAGTAAACGTTTCTCTCTTTTACCAGTTGTGTTTCTGACATTTTTGGTCATAAACTTCAACCTGCGCAACAAACTCATACTTTTAATAGTATTTGCCTACAGTAAAAGGGAACCTTAAGCTTCTTGCGAGGGAGAAAGTTGAAATAATGGTGAGCAACGAAAACCACTAATGTGCGGAGCTTACGTCCTTTGAAAGGGAAAAGAGTTGTTTTTTGTTTGCGAGGAAGTTAATTTTACGGAGGATTGAGCATGTTTCTATTCTTCCAGATCAAAAGGAAAGCGTTAAACAAGTTAGTTATCACAGTTTCTTTCCCTCTACTGACATTTTTGGATTTTGCATATTTTAATGCAAGTTTGGTTTTCGAGAAAAAATGAGAGAGAAAGAGAGAGACTCAAGAAATAAATCATTTAAGTCAAGCAATGACTTAAGGTAGACATTAGGAAGGAATCGAACAACATACAGAGCTGAAATGCCATGAGGTAAATGACTAAGAGAATACCTCAGATAACGCGATGAGATTTGCCCATTCGCTAGCATTGAGGCAAATTTTCCATGTTTTATTTTTTGCTCGTTCTGAAAATTCCATTTTTTTTTTTTAATTTCTAGAAAATTAGGTGCTTATGGTTAAAATAAGATTAAAGGCCACAAAAATGAACCTTTTTATTTAGTTTCATGTTTATCGCTCGCCGCTGAGGTTTGTTAATACGTGTCAGGCTAGATGGAGCGCAGAATACTTTAGTCGAATATGAATAAGGAATAGTTAAAGCTTGAGGTTTATAAAAAATCAAAATGAAGGGATGGCATGGTAAATGTTTCTTTTCAAGCTAGAGTGGCTAGATCGATTCCCGGGTTGATACACGCGCATGCGATAAACACCAAACCGAAATAGGATCTTTTCTTTATTTATTCCTTTTCTATTCCTTGAGGCGTTATTATATTGAAGCGGTAAACTGAAATTATTACGTAAAGAAATCACCTAAGTATTATGATCATAGCTTTAAAATAATCTCGATTTTGGAAACGAGCACGTGTCAATTAAAGGAACCAAAAGAAAGGTAAAAATGAGCGATAAATTTTGGTTTGAATAACGAGTACAAGCTAGATAACATAATCACAAAACAAGTTATTGCTTACCAACGTTCGCGGGTCTTGATTACTTTATCGAGGATTACAGTCTAACTTGTCTTCTTTTCAAAAACGATCTTGATGACACGGAGTCTTATCTTGAACTGAAACGCTAACTGTAATTTTCTGTCAGAAAAGAACTAATCACGGGGGCGTCAACCTAACCAGAAAATATTTCGCAGCTTTTCTCGGGAGCGGTAACACTAAGCTTCAACGGAAGCAGTTACAGGCATCTTGATGCTGCATCTTTGTCTAATTTGAAAACACTTTTTTTTATTTTGGTTATTTATGCCTCTCTTATAGGGCTCCTAACGAAAGCCGACAACTGCCAGCTTTTTTAATAACGTCATATGTCGTACAACGTGGAACCATCAGAACTGAAATACATTTGGAAAAGACATTCTAGGTCTGAAGTGGGAATTGAAGAATAGTGAGTAGAATTTTTTTTCTTATATTTTTAAGTGTGTTTCATACAGGTAACTTTTCCAGAACATTGTGCATATTACTTGGTTAGAAAACGTGGTTTTGTCAACTTCGTGTCAACGTTGTATAATTGTGCAAAGTAAGGTATAGAACGTTATTATGATAAATATTTAAGACTTAGACTTAAATGTAAGAGTGTCGATCGTAATCCCCCATTAATATCAAACAAAATTATGGACAAAAGTGACGTAGGAATGTCCGAATTGTTTCTCGATATGGAAAAGAAAATAGTTTTAAAAAAAAGTTATGGTATATTCATAGCGATTGATACTTACATACACTCCTCTAATCAATCCAATGCTGTAAAGGACAAAACAACCGTGGTACTAAGGTAATGGTCGTAAAAAAAAAGATAAAGAACCTTGATCAGGTCTTGTAACTTCTGAGCAATGTAAATAATTTAATACGGGTTCATAGGGTCGAAATGGCTTTGACTCGATCTTAAAAGCGATGATTATCTCTTTTCGAACTTGATATATGCATAATAACTGTTATTCATGTTTGTCTGACACATACTGGGGAACGGAATGCAAAACATGTAAACGTTCTAAGCGATATTACAAGAGTATTATTCAATTGTGATAAGTCGAAGGCAACAAAATGTCAGGTTAACACAGAGAAAATTTGAACAAGTCATCATTTGTTGCCTTCATGCATCTTTTTTATACTTCTTGCCGAAAAAAAACCAACAAAATGTCAAATGTCAACAGAATTTTATCATGAAGACTAAGCAACAGAGTAAATGCCTCAATGCTATCTTGTAGACACACATTCACCTACCTTACACTTTTTTGCACGGAAACTGCGTTATGCCGTATGTACTATCGATTGCATTTCTTTGCTTAGCTGGTGTCCTTCTAGAAATTTAAGGACATACCATGTATTCGATAAAGGGGTAAGTTTCTAAAGAAACTGTGGTGCTGCGTCGGTGGGAGAGTATAGCAGGTAATTTAGTGTTAACAACAGGGTTGAAAACGTAAATTAGCCACCGTAAAGGGTAGAAAAGCTGACGTTTCGAGCGTTAGCCCTTCGTCAGAGCGATAAAATCAATCGCTCTGACGAAGGGCTAACGCTCGAAACGTCAGCTTTTTTACCTTTTACGGTGGCTAATTTACGTTTTCAACCCTGTTGTTAATACTAAATTACCATGTATTCGATAACCTGTCGGCGATAATACTTTCAACTTTGAAGATCTCTGGGTACTCATCTACAAGGGAAACTAGGAAAATACCGGCAGGGGAGAATCGAATCACCGTATGTTACCCGTAAGTCGGGAAAATTTGGTGTCATCAGTGTCAAATTTAAACCGATCGAACATTAGCAAAAATATTTGTTGGATTACTGACTAAAATGAACAATTGCGCGCCTTAAGGGAGTATCTTTGGAAGACTGACAAATTGCAAATTTGTAGCTAGAAATATAACTCAGGGTTGCGTTTTGCGTAGTCTTTGCTGTATATGCGTTTTGTACTCAAGCTCCAGTGTGAATTTGGCGTTGAGAACCAAAAGAAAATCTTAGAAATCCAGACAAACCTTAATCGACAGGTAAGTCACGAGAAAAAATTTGAATAAAAATCTCCACTTAGTCCTCATTTGTTGCCTTCGTGCATCTTTTTTTAACACTTATTGCCGAAAACAAACCAACAGAAGTCAAATGTCAACAAAATTTTGTCATGAAGACTAAGCAACAGAGTAAAATAATGTCTCAATGCGATCTTGCAGACACACATTCAGCTACCTTACACTTTTTTGCGCGGAAATTACGTTATACCGTATGCTCCACCAGGAATTTAAAGGCAATACCATGTATTCGATAACCTGTCGGCGATATTACTTTCAACCTTGAATATCTTCCGGTACTTATATACAGGGGGAAACTCGCCCTAAAAATTGATTGGGACTAACGTACGAATAGTTTAGGGAAATACCGGCAGGGGAGAATTGAATCACCGAATTCGAATGTTACCCTTAGTCGGGCAAATTTGGTGTCATGTCAAATTTAAACATCTGTTGGATTACTTACTAAGATGGACGCTTCCGCGCCCTAAGGAAGTCTTTTTTGGAAGTCTGACAAATTGCAAATTTGTGGCTAGAAATATGTACTCAGGGTCGCGTTTTGCTTAATATTTAATATAGATGCGTTTTGTACCTAATCTACAGTGTGAATTAGGCGTTGAAAACCAAAAGAAAATCCTAGAAACCCAGACAACACTTAATCGACGAGTCAGTCACGTTTGACCTTTAACATAATTCTCGATATTATCAGAAGTAGAAAGGCTTTTACTTATAGAATAAATGATGTGCATGACTAATTATATATTCCCATTAGCAAATAAACTGATTATAAACGCTGGCCATTTACTAGTTTCTTTAAGCTTTAAGATGCTTTTTCAATGTATGTTATTATTGTCGCATATTCAGCTGATTTCGCTTTTAACGAAAATGAAATGTTCGAGACAAAGAAAACCGGAAGTATTAGTGTACTATCGTGTTTAACCGCTGTTTAGCGCAACTGCGTTCCGAGAATGATCTGGCTCTATCTCAGTGAATGTGACAACGTTTGTGTAGCAAACAGCTTGAAAAGGAAAAGAATCATCGCTGCTAAGATCACTTTCAGCAAATTACAATCCTGAGGTAAGGAAGTAGAAAGAATGTCATTAATTGGCAAGTATCTCTGTGACAACACATCGGCTCCAACATATATCTCGTTCTTTACTGCGTCTACATCGATTTTCATCACCGTTGTTGCTTCCGTTGGCAACTCGTTGGTTATCCTTGCTGTGTTATTGAACCCAAACAAAGACCTGCGTTCGCCGTTCACTTACTTTTTGGTGAATCTTAGTGTAGCAGATCTCGTCGTTGGTCTCGTACTTGGCCCTTTGAGTACAGTGTATCACATCTTTGAAGGGGTCGGTATGCTTCACCAAGGTTTTCAAGGCGTGTCGCACATTCTTTACTTCACTTCATGTACAGCGTCCCTTCTCAGCCTTATAGCCTTGGCACTAGATCGTTATTTCGCTATTACGTATCCTCTGCAATACAGAGCCAAACTTAGCTCCATCAGAGCTTTATTGATATCTGTGGTGGTATGGATTATTTCAGCTCTGCTTCCGATGGTCTACTTCATTATTGGCTTCAGCAAATTCCTCTTTGTATTTGCCAACACTGCTATAGCTATCACCTTTGCTGTCCTGATATTCACCACTACCAAGATTTTCAAGTATCTGCGTTGCCAAGTACGGCAATGGGACAGTCTGCATGACAGCTCAGAGGAGAATTTGGCTTTGAAACGAGCGGTGAAGTGGGAGGCTAAAATAATCAAAACATTGGTTATCGTGTTAACTCTATTTCTTGTCTTTTATCTTCCTTCGTGTATTTGTATCTATATCATAAGCTTTTGTGCTAGTTGTGATTGTGTGTTTATTCATTGGTTCAGAGATATCCAGCTTGTTCTTGTGATGGGCAATTCAGGGGTAAATCCTTTCGTGTATGCGTGGAGATTAGAAAATTTCCGCAAAGCTTTCAAGAACATGCTGGACTGCCATGCTTGTTTAAGGCGACTGAGGTCAGTCCCACGTTTGAGTCTACAATTGTCGTCTATAAGCACAGACGTCTCCCTTAACAATTCCGCTGAACAAGGTGGCAATCTAGATGAAAGAAAGCAGGCTCAGGAAAGGATATGATCACCTTATAACAAGAGGCTGTTAGACGATAAATCCTGGAGTAAATTGAACTTCCGGTCTTAGTTTTATAATTGTATTGTAAAATGTAAGATAAAGTGATATATATTTGGCCTATATGTTTTTGCCAAAACTGTGATGTATAACAGTGGTAATTACAACCAAAACTAACGACTATTTGGTTTTTTGAATTTTTCAGTATTTTTCATGAGTCAGCTCCCTTTTTTGGTAGGTTAGAGGATGAATGTTGACAAAAGGTGTCACTGAGATTTAAAAACCGAAATTTTATCCATGCATGATCTAACTAATTGAAAATAACAGCCTGGTGTGAAAACAATTTGAAAATTTCAAGCGAACTAAAAAGCTTTGTATTTATTTGAGTTACTCATTTCTTTTGACATGAGCCGAACACTAAACAAAGCAAGTTTTGTAAACAAACATCCTTTCCATAGCTAGTACGTAATTGAGTAATGCAATTAGACAATCAAGTGAACCGGTAACAGCCTTCAAAGAAATACAATTACGGAAATTAAACTAGCTTAATATAATCGTTTAGTTTTCATCCTGAGCGAACACTTGAAAGTTGCATTGGTTTTAGAGTAAACAAAGTGTGTATTTGTATGACGAACTAGAAATTTTGACTTGGAATTGGCACACTTTGCCAACCAGTTCATTGTTCTTCTATTATAGCTTCAACTTCAATTTCAACTTTAATTTCAGAACAATATCAATTTAATATGCAGGTTGAACCGCATACAGCTTAAAAGGGCTTGTCGAGCAGATTTTCTTTGGAACGATTTGGCTCCGGTTTTTCGATGGGTGGATAACATAATTGACTGAGAAAATAATCCCTATTCGGTGGAAACCACAGTACGGTTTGTTGACACTTATCACTGGATAGCGATTTATCCATTGGCTAACAGTATCCGCCCTTTTAACTTCTGGACCTTTTTGGATGACCTCGAGGCGATGAGAAACCAAGAAAAAGATGATTTCGAAGAAATGCATGGATATTTTTAGATAATGGAGGTCTATGGTTTTAAATATAGCATTAAGCTTGTCGGCTTACCTATTGTGAGAAAAGTGGGAATAATAAATATTTAATGAGAACTCAGTGGTAAACTGTTGATTTGATGTTTCACATCTCATGCCAAGATTCGAGAACGCTATGTAAACTTTAAGAATTTATCAGTGAGAAAAGCAATTGTCACATATTTTGGAACTTTTACATGGCGAGAGGCCTGAGGTTCCCTTCAACCGTAAGACATGGAAGGAAGGGGGGATGCGGAGGATAACATGACATTCCCCACCTCCCTCTTTATTTTGTTTCCTTGTCCTTTCTTCAAGAAGATTTTAGCACACCACTGGAGATATCGAGGAAGGTCTGACTCACGATATGTATTTTCAACTTATTTGGTAAATAAGGCGGTTAGTTCTACCTGTAGATACTTCATGCCATAGAGTTGTAATTTAGTTAATCAATTCATTTGTCTCTTGTTGTTTTGTCAAGGCGGCTCAGAACTTTCTGACCTGGCTAGCTGAGCATCATTTGATATATGACGGTGCGCCTACCAAGTTGATAATTCCCCCAGCTAGCTAAGTTTGTTGCGTTTCCAAACCCTAAAATCAGTACCTATATTTTCTATGAAAATAACTGTCCTCCATACATTTGCTATGATAATAAAAAGGAGAATTTGTGTAGCAATCAATATCCTCTCTCGCCTATGATCATTTCCTTAATGACATTTGTTTCCTTGTCCTTTCTTCAAGAAGATTTTAGCACACCACTGGAAAACTAACTATTTTATATTGCGCGCTCTGGAGATATTAAGGAAGGTATGACTCACGATATGTATTTTCAACTTATTTGGTAAATAAGGCGGTTAGTTCTGCCTGTAGATACTTCATGCCATAGGGTTGTAATTTAGTTAATCAATTCATTTGTCTCTTGTTGTTTAATTTGCCGTTTTCTTCATTATGGGATGGATATGAATGCATCAGAAGGGAGCTCCTCTTCGTTTCACGTTAAAGGGCTGTTTAGTTGCCTTAAATTCTTCGTCCCCGCAGAGAACTTGGTCAAATTCATTATTTGTATAGTACGTCTTCTTCAGCGTTAGTTTATACTTTTGCGATATACATTTAGACTGCTGCAAATGTTTTAGTGTGTAAACATCAAGAAACAAAGAGTTAGTCAAGGCGGCTCAGAACTTTCTGACCTGGCTAGCTGAGCATCATTTGATATATGACGGTACGCCTACCAAGTTAATAATTCCCCCAGCTAGCTAAGTTTGTTGCGTTTCCAAACCCTAAAATCAGTACCTATATTTTCTATGAAAATAACTGTCCTCCATTTGTTATGATAATAAAAAGGAGAATTTGTGTAGCAATCAATATCCTCTCTCGCCTATGATCATTTCCTTAATGACATTGATGATTGGGTCAAGAGTGCACTGTGCGAGGAAATTCGGTAATAGTCACTTTAGGGTTAATTAAATATTCATAGGGTTTTTTTTTCCCCTTGCATCAGTTACTTATCCTTCACGTATTTTACAAAAGTGAAACTTTGTTGACGTAATTAAGTGACGTACGCCAAGATAATGTACGGTTATATTTCTCCAATTTAATAGATTTTTTTTTCGATTTTGAGGAAATGGGATATTTGACAATCAGAGGAAAATGAATTTTAAAAAACCCACCAATGTACAAAAGACATTGCAGAAAAAGTGCAGAAAGAACAGTAGAGGATTTGGTGCTAGTACAATCGAAAAGATTTATTAGTTTCAAAAATCCAATAAGTTTCTTTTCAGTCTAAATGAGACAGGTTACACTTAAGTTATAAGATATTTGCTTAACCCATGCAAAAAAAAAATTTCAAATATGGAACCGTTTCATCGTAAATAATTTACACGTGAAAAGATATATACTCAGCTGGCTTAGGTTTAAAACTCATTAGATCATGAGGCATTGTGAAATCAAGCCATAATCGTGAAAGTAAACGTTTCTCTCTTTTACCAGTTGTGTTTCTGACATTTTTGGTCATAAACTTCAACCTGCGCAACAAACTCATACTTTTAATAGTATCTGCCTACGCTTAAAGGAACCTTCTTGCGAGGGAGGACGATGAAATAATGGTGAGCAACAAAAACTACTGATGTCCGGAGCTTCCCGTCCTTTGAAAGGGAAGAGAGATGTCTTTTTGTTTGCAAGGAAGTTAATTTTACGAAGGATTGAGCATATTTCTATTCTTCTAAGTCAAAAGGAAAGCCTTAAACAAGTCATCACAATTTCTTTCCCTCTACTGACATTATTGGATTAAGAGATAAATCATTTAAGTATAGCAATGACTTAAGGTAGACAGAAAAGAATCGAACAACTTACAGGGCTGAAATGTCATGAGGTAAATGACTAGGAGAATACCTCAGTTAAAACGATCAGATTTGCCCATTCGGTAGCATTGCGGCAAATTTTCCATGTTTTATTCTTTGTTCGTCATGGAAATTCCATTTTTTTCTAATTTCTGGAAAATTAGGAGCTTATGGTTAAAACAAGATTAAGGTCCACAAAAATGAACCTTTTTATTTAGTTTCATGTTTATCACATAATTAGCTTTGCTAGGGATAATATATACTAAGTAGATTGACGAAGAATCAAATTTGCATAGTTATGCCTAGTCATGATAATATATAACTAATTTAGTGCTTAAAATACGAATTTAGTTGGTGCTGGCGCTATTGCGGCTCACGCTGAAAAAAAGGATGTTAAAAAAATATCATGTGCAAGTTCCATGATGCAGATTGATTCTGGGTAAAATCGCTCGCTGAGGTTTGTTAATACGTGCCAGGTAAGATCGAGCGCAGAATACTTTTGTCGAAAGTGAATAAGAAATAGCTGAAACTTGAGGTTTGTAAAAAATTTAAATGAAGGGATGGCATCTTGATTTTGCACTTTTGTCTAATTTGAAAATGCTTTTTTTTTTATTTTGGTTATTTATGCCTCTCCTATAGGGCTCCTAGATGGGGCTGACGATTGCCAGCTTTTTGAATAACGTCGTATGTCGTACAACGTGGGACCATTAGAACTGAAATACATTTGGAAAAGATAATCCAGGTCTGAAGTAGGAACTGAAGAATGGTGAGTAGAATTTTTTTCTTATATTTTTAAACGATTGGAAGTTATCACTTTAAAACTTTGTTTAATCTTTAAAGAATCGTCAGTGTGTTACATACAGGTAACTTTTCCAAAACATTCTGCAGATTACTTGGTTAGAAAACATAGTTTTGTCAACTTCGTGTCAACGTTGTAATATTGTGCAAAGTAAGGAAATGCGACTGGCCTGTTGAGTTAATTTTATGGGCATTGCATGAATTACTTTTTTTTCCTTTTAGCGAATAAAGCTAAATAAAAAATACCTGACAGATTCTCTCGTATGTACAAAAATTTTGTAAAGTCGACTTTCCCTTAGTTTAATCTAGAAAAACAGAATGTTTCAGAGAATGAAAGAATTATTCTCAAAACAGCTTCCATTGCTTTTTGTTTCTTTCCATTGCTTTTTTCTTCTTTAATATTTTGTTTTTTGTTTTTTTACTTTTTTATTGTATTTTGTTGTAGCTCTTTTTTTTATAGTCTTAAGGAAAAATTTAGTGATTTTCCGTGCAACTTGGAACAATTTATTTATTACTTTAGCCGTTCTCAACTCATTTGCGTTTCTTTCATTTTAATGTTAAAAAAAAAATAAAAGGCAACAGTAAGGTCTTTCAACTATCAATAGTAAATATCGCTTTGTACTCGCCGCCTTGGTGCACCTGTAAGTGGACATTGTTATGTTAACATTCCTGGTAGCGACCTTTTCTGGTAAATTATTTCTCAGGAAAGTTGCCAGCTGAACTTGCGTCCGTAATTTAGTTCTTTTCATACGATAATTTTCCTCGTTGCCACCTGTTCAAAATTAACACCAACATCGCATAGATAAGCAGAAATTTTAATTAACTTCTTATTTTTACTTTCTACGTTGCTCTACCGCAACTAATTTCGAAACTATATGATTAATTCCCCCTTTCTTGGTTAGTGTTCTCCGGACAGATGGAATATTTAAGTGGAAATTACCGTAAAGTGTAAATTTAGAGAACAATAGAACCCCACGCTCAAGAGTACTTGACCCTTTAAGTCCCAAAATCTCATTATAAATTCTCCTTATTAACTGCCAAATGATTCTCATTGTATTAATTTGGAGAATTTGGTCTTGGATCAATTAGTCATCCCATAATTAATATTTTTCTTTATTCTCCTAACTTGTCTGCATGATATTGTATGATATGGTCAGGAGAAATTCTGTCTTGGTCGCTCACGGGAGTTATGAGGTTAGGGAAGTACATCGTAAACCTTTTGCTTACATCGTTCACTCTACTTGTGATCAGAAAGATTACACTATTAAGTACGCTAGTGTTCATGGCAGCTGTCGGCGTGAAATAAAATAAACTTCAGTGAGAAACAGACGGAATTTGACCCTTTACGCCCGAACTAAGCATGCCGAAGTACGTCTTGTGTAGGAGGAAACGCCGATACGAGTTTCCATTCCCGCAGCTTTGTCGTGCCCATCAAGTTATTTCCTCCGTTACCGTTGCGTTCCCTGCGAAAGTCTAGTTGTAGGCGACAAACCTATCGTAACGATGGACTCAAGCGAAGAGTGGAAAGAGCAACTGAGTGATCTAAAAAATGCTAGTTACTTAAATGATTTGACCGTTACAACTAGAAATGGAAAAAAAAAACAGTCGACTTTTATTTTCGTTTAAGAAAGAAAAAAAATGCGCCCAAAAAATTAATCGGTTTCTTAATTCTCTTGCCAAATTCCAGCTGGTCAGATGTAAAAAGCCCACTTGAACATAACTATGGAATAGAGAAATACGATACATGCAGATTGTGGTACCGTTATGGTTATTATACCTCTAGATATTATTTCATGTTAGTGCTTCTTTTATCCTTTTCACTCTCAAGATCTCATCAATAATCTCTTTACTGTCTGCCATACAATTCTTATGATGTTCGTTCGGAGGATTTAGTATTGGATCAACTTCAAAATAATAATCTCCTAATTGATATCTTTCTTGTAACCATCACTTATGTGCGAGATATTATATTTCTATAAAAAAGTAAATTCTGCCTTGTTCACTCTTAGGAGTAAGAGAATTGACAGAAAGAACCAAGGCTTTCAGCGGAAATGTGCTGTGTTCTATATAAAAGGAAATAAAATGAATTAAATGCCTGATAGGAATGACGCATAGGTATATTGACTTGTTCACGAGAAAAGAAGTATTTTTCGTTTTACTTTTCTATGAGAATAATATTGCTATTCAAATTGTAAATATCAGTTCTGGGCCTTTCGTAGTTTTTCTGTTTTTAAATCAAAGCGCCCTAACAGGATTTACATAAGTCGTGGAAGCTGTGCAAAGCATTCGCAGGCAAGCTAGAGTTTAAAGTGCCACGAGGACCAATTCTCGTCTGTGTGTGACTTCAAACTAACCACCGTTTTAAGAGCATTGATAACACTAAAGCAAATCAGTAATGGGGCAATCCACTACCTCACTTCTTGCAGATTACACAAGCTGTTGGTCTAAAGACGATGCTGATCTTGATATTCACTGTGATGTTCTTTTGTGGCTTTGAAAAAGCAGCTAACTCATCAGTACCTGCACCAAATACAACAGGATTGCAACCTCCTCCACTTACTCCCGCACCAGGAATCCAACCTTCTTTATCTACTCCCGCACGTAAGTAGAAATAGCAAGATAACGTCTCTATCTGCATTTGCCCTCAGTGACAGTGCTTGACTTGAACGTACAGATCGGGCTCAGCAATGAATGCAACTTTCCGGAAAAAAATGGCTTGAAAACGGCGAAGAGGCTGAATCGGCCAGGATCAGAAAATGGTTTACTAATAAGCAGTCCCTCCCAACCCCCCCTCCCCCCAGCTTCTCAATCAGAAATATAGAGTGTATGTAACTAAAGCCGGGACTGTTGTCGACTTTGAAAGTTATACGTTATACTTTACTGAGATATCCTGTTACTAACGCCTCCATACTTTTATACGGTTCATGTTGTAATACAGCTACATTGTCATTATTAAAACTCTATGCGATGTAAAGAAGGCCATACTCTTACTAAAGAGAGCAATACAGAAATGCTGTTGAAGAATTTCTGGGTGTCTAATATCTTTAATTCTACTAATTGTGTTTTACTTATGGGGACCTGATAGCTTCCAAAATATCAATTGTCAATTAGTTCCACAACCTCAAACGAATGAAGAATTGAGACGACCCCAATAAATTGTGAAGCCTTGCAGCGTTGTATCACGCCCAGCAGTCTTCTGACTCAGATTCTCTGAAATCAACATCTGTATTCTCTAATATAGCGTGGTTCAGTTGAGACGTCTAAATACAAGTTTAAGAACTGCTTTAGACTAAATGTATAATGATAAAAGGTTTTGATTAAACCAGGCTATATTTTTTAGGCTGTCTTCAATAATTTCAGGAGCCAGGAAAAGTTAGAATTGTTCATGAAACAACAAAATCTTCTTGAGAGTATGTAAGCTTTCAGTTGGTGGATTTAATATTCCCATGGTGGGGATATTATGACTTTATGACTGTGAATTCAAGAACATTTTAAGTTAAAAATATAGGGAAATATCAAGTACTATTTAATTGAACTTTTCTGTTTCTCATTTTATTTAATTGTTCGCAATTTCATTTTATTTTTGCACCAGCCGTAAAGGATCTGCTGATTCAGTATCATAACAAGACCATAAGCACAAGCAGCCTCCTCATCAGACTAAACATGACTTCTTCCCCATTTGATATGACAAGGATGTGCCCCTCATCCGAGTATTCTTGCACTCGGATATGCCCTTTGGACGACCAAGACCAAGAACGAGCGTACAAAAGGCCTTGCTATTGCGATACGTTATGTTTCAAGTTGGGGGATTGTTGCTTCGATTACTTCTTGAGGTAATACATTTTGACAGGATAAGGAAGGGGGGGGGGGGTTAAGTTGGAAAACTAAGTCCTTCCAAGAAGGACTAATTTCTAAAGTAATTCCTTCATTGTTATGTCGTTATTGCCATGCACTCTCTAATTTCCAAGAAGGATCTACAAAGGACGAATTTTTTTCTCGAAGTGGGTTAACCTGAACATCTAATGTGGCCTATTTTGATTCCCTTCCCAAAACATTTAGAACTAAGAGTGATAACATGCAAACTGCAAACCACTCTTTTGACAATTAAGTCTTGTAGCTTAATCCTTGAAAACACCTCTGTTCTTGTCAATTCCATATGAAGGCATTATTTGCTTGCTCATATGCATTTTCAATTTGTGCGGCGTCGAGTTTAGCTTCAAACCTTAAGTTTACCAAAGTTCTTTCATCTCCTGGTTAGTAGATAACACATAAATATTTCGTAGTTCTCTAAATAGAAGCTCTTTGACGCAGCTTGAAGCAGTTTCAGAAAGAAAGGTCATGGATTTCATCTTGCGCATTTTACTTCAAATGAATAAAGGGGGTAATTTTCTAAAGAAATTTACTTATTGCGTCGGTGGGAGAGTATAACAGGGTAATCTAGTACATATATTGTGTTGATAAAGTAAATTGGCCACCGTAAAGAGTTGAAAAGCTGACGTTTCGAGCGAGGACGAGGGGCTAACGCTCGAAACGTCAGCTTTTAAAACTCTTTACAGTGGGCAATTTACGTTATCAACTGAGTTGATAATACTAAATTTCACTGATACTTCGTTATGTCTATTAACATAAATGAGGTTGATCCATCGAAGGGGAAGGATGAGTGGTCGACTGCCTGACTCCTTGACAACCTCAGTGGCTGACTTTCCACCAAAAAAGTTTACTTTTTAAAGCACTCAACATCAACATCTTCATCAGACCAAATACGACTTTTTTCTTCTTTTAAGATTAAAGATCTTTGGTCAACCTTCAATTCGCTAGCACAGTGATACACCTTTTAGATAACACAGATCAGTTTTATACTTCAATATGAGGATGGACAGACTAACTCATATACATAGGAGACCATGAAAGTACAGATTGACTAACTAAGGGAATGATACTTGACATCCCGATCGATTAACCACTTAATTGAACTAGTTTTTTTTTCCACATTGGCGGTTTCTGTGACCTATCAGTTCAGTTCAGTCGGCCAGTCGTACTTACATATCCCTTTTCTTCAAGGTGTAAGGTTTCCAAGACACCGAAAAAGAGCCCTACTAAGCGGAAGTGTATAAAAACGAACAACTCGACGGATTATGGGTTCGTAATGATTTCCAGCTGTCCATCAAACAATCCCGACCAGAGTCTGAATTCCCTATGCGTTGAAAAACCCACCGCGACAAATCTTCTCAGACTTTTGCCTGTAACAGACATGGAGGAAAAACTCACGTACAAGAATGTGTTCTGTTCTAAATGCAATCATGCTAAGAATCAGACATACTGGAAATTCTCCGCCTCGTGCAAAGGTATTAGCACTCATAACGTTCCAAAGGACAGATCACAGATGTTGGAATACATAATGACGAGATGTGAATGGGAATTCAAAGCACCAACTGGTAATAAGCATCTGCTAAAGCAATGCCTGGCCATAGAGCAAAGCTGTTCAGATCCAACAGTAATTCAAGCAGAACCACTGCTGCCCGATTTATGTTCATTTTACGCCTTTCCTGTTTGTTACAGCGCTCAAGAAAAGAATCCACATTGTGAAATCTGCAAGGGCAAAGACATTAGCGCATATTCTTGTGCCTGCTTCTCAGTGAATCCACCACCACCACCACCACCACCACCTACAAAACCTGGCACACCTCCCTTGGATATCTTATTCGACTTTTCCTCCTCTTTCCACACCATAAGACTGGGAAAACAGAAGACTGTCGTAATGAACAAGCTGTGTGCTGAAGGAACCGTATTTGATCCCTTCACTGAAAAATGCATTCAAGTCAGCGTTCACATTGCTACGAATAATGAAAGTTCCATCAACTGTTCCTTTGTCGAAATGGAACTAAATTCTGTTAGAATTCAAACTAACGGCTCAGTATGGATTCCATTGCACAAACAATCGTTCGGTAATGAAAGCTTCTTTATCAATGGGTCATCTCTCTTCCTTTGTATGAACCTCAGTCGTAACTATGTCGTGACGGAAACAGTCGCATCAAGAAAGATCACACCACGACAAGTGTTAACGTACATCGGATGCACCACCTCCATAATCTCCCTACTTTTTCTTCTTGGTACTTACATTGCAATTGCAGAGCTGAGGAATTTGCCAGGGAAGAACCTCATGAATCTTTCCTGTGCAATGTTGTTGTACCATACTATGTTCTTTCTATCTGGTGAGACCGACAAGCCACATTTTTGCATGACGGTGTCCATTCTACTCCATTATTTCCTGTTGTGTTCATTTTTCTGGATGGGAGTTTTGGCATTTGATGTGGCAAAGACGTTTGGAGCCACAGGTAACTTATTTCATGGACTTTAAGATGCATATTTGGTGCTTCTTTTAAACCGAGATGGTAGGCTCTCTTACCAGTGTGATATCAATTAGGAGTTGCACACTAAATACTGTCGAAAATTATATTTTCGTAAAGTAGTAAGAAGGAAACGTGTTGACCTTATTTTGGTCTCGGAGCCTGAAAACACCTTACCAAAAGCAACGGTTAAATCGTAGCTCTCGTTTTCTTGAAGTTAAAGAATTCAAACATGAAATTCATTGTAATGAACATCAGGATACCGGCGCTACAAAAATACGTTTACCTTTATCTTTATCGTCATTGACGGTAGGTGAGGAGGACATGGTGAGAACGAAAATCGATATTTTCAATTTTTGACTTGTTTGTGGACAACTTGAGTGCGAACTTTATGGTCTGAGTCTGAATTACTTAATTCGCACCTCCCGTTTCTATTAGACCTCCAACCTCCAAACTGCATTTAGCATTTCATCAATTTATTCATTTGTTTAAATTCCTTTGCAATAAAGGTATAAGGAAGCAAAAAGCGCAGATGTAAATAGAGTAAGACTTTAGAGTCAATAAAATTAGAGATATTGGTTATGAGACTTATCTTGGTCTCTCCGATTGCTTAAACTAACAAATGTATCTATTTTCAAAAATAGGGCAACCAGCACATTCTCGTTCTAGTGGTAACACAAATGCGTTAATGGTATACTGCGTATTTGCCTGGATCACTCCTGCTCTTGTTGTGATCACAAGTGTAACTCTGGATAAAACAGACGCATTCAGCATTGGATACGGTACGACGGTACAGTGAAAACAATCTCCCTCAACCCCTGACTGAACTCTTTTTCGAGCCCTGTGGGTAGAATTCCTAGAAATATATCGTAACACCCACTTTTATTTGGCCCTTTATTTATTCCTACAAGCAGTTACTTCGTGGTTTTTCCAAATGAGAACTGGTTATCTGCAATCCATACTAATCTCTGCTATCCTTAATCAGACTTGTTTCTTATCAGCTCCATTCGTTTCTCTTAAATTTTTTTTCCACCCCAGAATACAGTCTTTGTGATTTTTTACTTAATGTAAAGGTCGTTCCCCTTAACTCTCAACATGCACGCCTCAAAATCTCTTTACGTGCATTCTCCAAGATTTCAGCGCTATATTTTTTTAAAGTTCGTTTGGTAATTTAATTCAATGAATACCTGCTGTACACTTGATCAACACACGTGTCTCTCCCATGCATTCTATAGAGCTTCCTGATTTTTCAATTAGGTGACATTTTCTGCTGGATTTCAAATGGCAAAGCACTTCTTCTGGTACTTGGTCTACCCGTGGCAGTCATCATAATTTTCAACATAGCTGCTCTTTCCTACACGATGGCTTCTATTTGGAAAGTTAAGAAGGTAGTTCTCGAAGTTTCTCTTCTATTCATGCAAGACCTGACTCAACATGATTATTTCTCTGTAAAAGTGTTGGTGGCCGTTATTGAGCGGTTCGCGGTTGTCCGAAGTTCTAACGGTTTAGGGAACCATGGTATTTTCAGTTGATCTTGCCCACGTTTTTCTAAGTACTTATTGCTTCATTGACAATGAGCCTATGACGTTTATCTTGATCCAATCAAATATCTTAGACTCCCTGAAAGATTACTGGAAAGACAATACATTTTAAACTAGGTCGTCAATAATTTGTCCCTAGCTAGTAACAAAGCAAATTACCTTTTCCTTCATGACAGACCACGCGTCACGTAACAAGTAACGAGACCAGTCTTCTTATCCTGTACTTAAAGCTGTCTTCGTCTATTGGCTTCACCTGGATATTGGGTTTCATCGTTCCATTTGCCAAAGTGGAGTTTCTGAATTATTTGTTTGTGATTTTAAACAGTCTTCAAGGTACGTTTTCTATGCAAATGACGGTTAGCAAGTAAAAGGTAGGTCCATGACTTTAATCTGTACCGAAGAATCATTGAAACGGACCAAAACATTTGGATAAAAAATCGAATATTCCACTCAGGTGCAATCCTGAATATTCTTTCTCCTTTTTGCTAGAAGACATCAATGTCATCTAATCCTTAATATCGAGGGCGCTAATGACTACATCATAGAAGACTCGTTGATTCTACGTTTTGTTACCCCATCATCATGTTACTATGATCAATTACACCATAGAAGACTCCTTGATTCTACGTTTTGTTACCACATTATCATGTTACCATGATCAAAAATTCATATGAAATTATTTCACCTTCCTTCTGATCAAGCATTCATCTCCATTAAATCAATGTTTTTAGTTGGAAATTAATGTAAGTGGTTCCACTTATACAGTGATTCATTAACACCCTGTTATTTATAGGATTCTTCATTTTTCTGGCTTTCGTGGCAAACAGACGGACATATAGCAAGATAAAGGCTTATTATGTGTCACGATTCAGCCCCACAAACCACACTGATACAAATGAATGCCAGTCCGGGTCGACTCATGTCAGGAAAATCGCAACATAGCCTACTCGTGGGATTTATTATTGATGTACAGTATTTTAGATTTAACTCTCACTTGTCTTTTGACAGAATATTCAACATAATGAAATCTCACTCAGCTCAATAAAAATTTGAAACTGATGATGTGAAACATGGCTTCAGAAGTGTATTGCATAAGTCATATCTCATCACTCGATGTACGAATTTTGCCTTTTAGCCCACCACGAGAACTGCAAATAACTACCAAAAAATAATGGTCTGCTCGTGCGAAATACCTTCCAACGGTGTCTTTCTTGAAATGATCTGCTGCTCATGTGAGAGTTCTGTCCACGCACTTCTGGAGAAAATAGCAGATCGATTATCCATACTTTCAAGCAGTGATTTCCGAATATTGAATAATTATGAAAATACTCGGTAATCCACAGATGACACAGTCACTTGAACAAAGCGTTTGTCGCAAAATGCATTGATTTGTTATTGTCGTACAGATTGGTTCTAGGCCTCAGGCTGCGGCTATGGAAAACAATTCTTTGGCTTTTTTTCTGATAAATAAGGATATATATATATATATATATATGACTGCTGAAGAAGTTACTCTTGTAAAATATTCTAGGCTCTAGCATGCAAGTTGGACCTCTGTCTCAGCTGTGCATATAAATTATATCCCACTACATCAGCTGAGTCGCATCATCTCGTTGTCAAAGTGTTAAATAACGGTCGACTGAAATGGAAAATGGAAGGAGAAAGGAGGAAGGAAATAAAATAACAAAATGCTATGGCGAATATTATTTATAATTTATTTTGTTTTGTAATTTTTGCATAAAGAGTCCAATCAGAAGAATCATAAATAAAATTATAAAATAATTCAAATAGTACGGGCGCTCTGATTGGCCATAAAACCATTTTACATGAGCGTATGTAAACACGGTTTTCGTTCCTCTTTCATTAGTTATTTTATAAAAGAAATGTACAATGGTTTCCGTGTTTACATAGCCTGATGTAAACACGCGGGAGGTTGGGAGAAACGAGATAAGCGTAGGAAACCACGACGCGAAGCTGATTTTACATTTCTACTATCAAGAATCAATGAAAATTTGTCGGACCTCTAGCAGTACTTATTACCTACGTCGGAAGCGCGTGCATTACTTCAAGAATTCCTGTCATTGCGTCATCAGGGCATAATTGTTAATTTAGAGATAATCAGAGCTTCATTCACCAATTTAGTTTTTAAGTGACGCAGGAGAGCGCTTTTGGCTCGGGTTCAATGCTTTACTTAGACAATGAAAGCAGATGGACTGTCACTGCCGATCAGAGTTAGATCATGCTGAGTTCTTGTAGTCGTGAAGTACCACCTAACCAAATGATGAACCTTTTAACTAAGAAGCAATCTGGGCACAAGACGCTTAAAGAGCGCTTGAAATCCAAAAATAAAACTATCCAGGTAAGTTTGCAGTTTTCCACTGAGCATTTTCTTTGAGGGGAAATTATTTAAGCACCTAAAAAGGGTCTAGATCAAAAAATGTATGAGTCATTCCATGCTATATTTCAATTGCGGTTGGGCCGCTTCAATTTTGGTGCGAGTCATACAACGGAACTCTGATTTTTCCTGATGAAAATCACCAAACTCGTTCGTCATTCGCCATATCAAGATTAGCCTAAGACTGATGCTGTTGATTGAAGAGCAAATAGACGCACACGCAGACAACAAGTAATATAAATTAGATATTCCAACAATTCATTAGGCTTAGACGCCGAGAATTTCAAGCTCATTCTGAATTTAGAGCAAGTTTGTCTACTAGGGATGGTTTCTGAAAAAACCAAAGCCATGAATCTTTGAAGTAATATAATTTCACCCGAATAACAACGCACAATTTTCAATAATTTTAAAGAAAACCTTAATGTAAAACGATGCTACCAAAATATCAGTACCCTTCGTGTTAGTTTCTCTGACAGAAAACTTACGCATCGCGAAAAAAAAAAACACTGGATTTCTCCCACGCAGAACTTTTCCCTCGCGCGCACCAGTCAACTACTAAGCTTTTCGTTTTTAAGTTTCAAGCATTCAATTCTAAAAAATGACGAGGGAAGACCTCTTATGACTTGAAAATCATGCGGCATGTATAGCAATCACTCAAGGCTCGAAATCGAACTCGACTTTAAACGGGGATCTCAGTGCATGATTCCTTACACAACTAAATTTGGTTTTGGTCTACCATTCCTCAACATACATTACGATTTTAGCGCCTGAGAAACAGAGTTGCCTGGCTAGAGTTGCAGTTAACATTGCACTACACAGAGGATAAAACTACTGAGGACGATCGTGAAGAAATCGTAGTTGAAGATGATTGCCTAAAATGTGAACAACTGAGGAAAATGCTGAACAAATCTTTGAAACTGCCTCCGGTATGTTCTATTATTGTTGTTGTTGATTCTGATTTTTGGGGAATTTAAAAATCTTTATTTACAAAGGCACGAAAAGTAAAGTATTACTTCTTCGGTTTAATGGATAGTTTTGATAAGTCTTGAAATACGAGTAAGTGAAGAAATGACTTTACCTGATGATCAATAGCATTGACTAATAAATAAATTATGAAATATTATAGTAAAATTCCACAGTCACTCTTTGCTAATTTCGTATTTACATTTATCAATATTTTTGACCATTAATTAGAGCAATTTTTTTTGCCAGCTTCCAGGGCTACAAAATCTAGACGAAAACCAATTTGATAGCCGAACTGAGACAAATTCTGTTATCAGCGATGACGAAACAGTAGTGAGCATTGATGAAGATGATTTTAAACTCACTATTCAACCGTCCCACAATTCTCTATCAAGTGATCAAAAAGGAAATGTTGAAAACCTTCCTCATGATGATGACGGCTTCTTTAGAGGGGATCTTGCCGGTAACACCTGTTGCATTTTTTTAGTGGTGATGGCGATGTTACTTGTTTCTTGGATCTGAGAAGGAGAAGTGAAACTCTGGTCTTTACTCATATTTCGTCACGCTATTTGTGTTTGATTGGGTTCTGCTAAGAAGCCTCTGACAGTATAGATCTAAATCGCGTATAACCTCCAAAAGTAGGCCTATGAAGCTATGTAATTTTTATAAATTATTATCTTTAAATCTTTCCTTCAGACAAAGGTTGTCACTCCAAACACCATAGAAGCTTCTTGCTGGCTGCAGTTGTAATTTGAATGTATGGAAGCATACTGTTTTCATCCAAATTGGTGAAGAGCCCAGTAAAAATATAACATGTTCGCAGGAATCTGTTGTTCCTTGTGTGAGTTCTCCAGATGTAACTAAAACCAAATTTTAACGCCGGCATTCAACGACTTACACGTTAGGGTCAATAGATAGTGATCAAAAATGAAATTTATTCATGAGTAGCACTGTCGTCGATGTCATTGGTGTTTTTGGTGGTTTTTGGGAAATAACCAATTCATCATGGTTAGCTATGTTAGTTGACTCAGCTCGGAAATATAGAAGGCATAATAACTGGCTTCCAAATTTTCAGACTGCTCAACGAACTTAACAATGAATTGTTGAAAAAATTAGGCATTCACTAGAAAATGATCCTTTTTCCCCCTAGTCGACAATGGCTGAATCACAATGCAAAGCCTCAGCCTGGTTTTGTGCTCAGAAGATGCCGCTGAAGACAGGCTAAAACTCAGTCACAATTTTGTGTGTAAAGTGTCGTTGTTTTCTTGTCCACTTTCATGATGATTATTTCTTAGGCCTCTCAGCAGGGCTATGATCTTTTTCTTTGCAACAAACGTCAGGAATATAAAAAACCCTGTGTAGAAGCAAAGTAACTCATTATGGTGAGATTGATTTGATTTGCGATCGTTTAAACCTACCACTTTTGGTCAAAGAGAGTAACGAGGTCCGAAAATGCGATTCATCTGAGATGTAATCCCAACCCCAGACTCGCATTAACCCCGCTCTCTCCACTGACAGTTTCCTGCAGCTGCAATAACACTTGGAGGCCTTCCTTTACAAATTAGAAAAAAAGGTGTCCGTAAAATTTGACAAGGCAATTATTTCAGTTAAACCGTTCACAGTTTCCTCGGCCAGTATCTATCACCGAAACAGAAATGTCTCTTGAAAAATGCTCTTCTTTTGGAACAAAAGGAATTTTCTAGGGACGAAAAACTTTTGATTTTTGACTTTTGACTCAATTTCATGTGAAAGAGAAACGTCTCTGCCAAAAAAAAACATCTGAAAACTGAAAACTGATAATGTCAACTTGGCTTATCACAGCCCGAAAAAGAAGGCAATACTTGCATGTACATGTAAGTATTATAATTTCCATGTGTTTTGTAATTGTTTATTCGTATATCAAGAATGCAAGCTGATTTTCTCACGGATGCCATCATTCAAGAGAGTGTGACAGACCAAAAGGCTTGTGCGACCATTTGCCGGAAGGAGAGTCTAATTCACTGCTGCGTGTCAACCTACCTTGCAAGCTGTTAACGATAACAAAAAGATATATGGTTGCCTCTGCTTTGACGATGGAGTTCAGAAAACCGAGGATCCAAGTTAAACCAAAGACACAGGTCAGTTTGATACACAGAAGAGCAAGACTCGAATGACCCCTCTGATTTGTCAGTTGGCTTGTAACCTAACATATCAAAATATCCAGTTATTGTCGTGGAGATATATATTTCAATTGCCTTTTACCTTAACAGTATAGGCAAAGCAAGACAGACTGAACAGTATTTCTCGGAGGTCATCCCAGCGTCATAAACTATTACCAAAAATGAACTGAATCGATTTGTCTAATAAAACAGTTCACCTTTCGCACTTTGTAGATAGCAAACGCTGTCCAAGTCAGTGCTACGAAATTAGAGAAGATAAAAAATGCAATAGGTACACCCACAGCAAATAAGAGGGCAGTGCCGTTTTCCATCCAACAGAATCCTCCTCGTCCTGAAAAAGACACGAAAAGATATTTGAATTTGCGCTCACACATTACCTTTCCTTACATTCGTGCAATTCAAACAGTGCCTTGAGATGAAATTATGTGTGATTGAGAGTCCGGAAGTTATGCCCTCAACAATATAAAAATATCTCGCAAAATGAACTGAACTTTCTGTTAACTTTTACCATCAATTTATTTTTGTGCACCTTATTTATTCCAAAAATCACATTTTCGCGCCTCAAGTTTATTGCTTATTTAGGGGCAGCGTTCATTCAAAAATTAGACACGACAACGAAGGTTAGGTAAAGAGGTTAGGCTTGTTCTACGTCTGAATCTGTGCATCCGAAAGGATTTGCACCTGGTTCTCTCAGGATGTTAAACTGCATAAAAAGCGTTGGAGCTTGTGAAAGAGTCCTTCGAAAAGGCACCGCACCAGGGGGCCGCGGGGCTCATTAACTTTTCTGTCGAAAAAGCGCCGCTTATTCGAGAGAGGTGCTTTTTCGGGCTCGGCACTTGGGTGAATGTATTTATTTGAAATTTACAGCCCCTTTGTATGTTATTCCATTCATTAAAAGAGTCTTTCTGAAACTTAGCATGATCCATAATATCATTGTGAACATTCTTAGCTTCTGATTACGGAGCTTTTCCTAATTGACATATCTTGGTCAGTCTCAGCGGAACGGAGTTTTACCTTCTGAGTAACTATACTATGTTCAAATAAAATGTTGTGTACATATCTCCGACGATTTTTGCGATTCTGCACTCCCCTTCCCTCACGAAAAAACCTTAATCTAAACACTTGCCATAACCAATGTAAATGGTTTCAGTGTGGTCCAATAGAAAACAAATTCCAACAGCAGTAGCTGGGAAACCCCAGGCGCACAAGCTATATTTTTGGAAAGTCTTTCTCTGTTTCTTCTCTTGTTCTGAACGGAGGTCAGTATCTACAAAGAAAAGACAAAAAGTTTAGGAATTCAGTAAATTTTGCAGGTCTAGAGTCTGAAAACACAAACAACCGTTGTGGCGAAATGACTTCTCGGTGAAGAAGTCTATGGGCGAAATGACAGCATCGTTGGGTTTTACTTATTTCCGAAAAACTGAATGAATGATGAAAGTGTCTTACCATGAAAAACGAATGTTTTAGTCACGTCAAACGCCATGACACTCATCCACGCAAATAAGCACATCAAAAAATAATGAAGAAAGACTGCGATTCCTATACAGATCTCTTGGATAGTTTTTAACCCCGCCACAAACAGGAACATGTGATAACATATCATGGAAAGAGACAGGTTGACCAGGTTTTTGCCAGGGAGAGTCCTTAATTCTTTGAATGTACAGTAGATTACCAGCAAAATGAGGAGCGAAAAAACTGAAAGAGAACATCCGGCGTAGGTGAGAATATGCAATGTAGTTACATCAACAGCATAAGACCACTTTGTAATTATTTCATTTTTTAAATAATTACTTTTAAAGTCGGTACATAAGAATATGATGGAGCCGTTGGCGAAATACTCCGTGCGGTTGTAATTTGTTGAGTACAAGGGCACCCACAGAGTTCCGTTTGAATACAAAACAGTATCTGAAAGATTAAGCCGGATTCCGGAGCAGTTCAGCTTTATCAAGTTACTGTAAGTAGAGTTGGTCGAGTTATTAGAGTGTTTCTCATTCCCAATAACGCCTTGAAATGCCTCGCGACATTTGTCAACAAAAGGATCGTAAACGAATCCCTCCTAACAAGTTTTAAGATTCACAAGCTTGGTCTCGGTCTTTGTTCCATGTATGCTAATTTGGTTCGAATCAGAAGAAAAATCAAACAGGATACTCAATGGAGGAGGCGGTGGCTGAGGTGTAAACTCTGGTGACTTTGTTGAAGGTTTCCCAGTCATTGTGAGCTCCGTCGTGAATCCACGGTTCGTAAAATGAGTTGTTAGAGGTATTGTTCCTGGGGGCCTGGACTGCGGCAGTGTAGGCAATATCGGCAAATGATAAGGTGGGTCTGCCGCTACAGAAGAATTGTATTGTATTATAATGTGGAATTGCTGATCCCCCTTTTGTAGTATGTATTGGAGGCCTACTTGTTGCGGTGCTCAGGCATCCACAATTGAACTGCGTTATGTCTTCTCCGTTACATAGTGCGCAATGAGGATTTTTATGATGTGGGCTACCACAAACTGGGAAAGAGTAGTATGAACACAAGCTTTTTAAAACTGGTTCGTTGTCAATAGCTTGCCTTGCACAGCATGTGCTGTTGGCGAAAACGCAGTGTTTAAGGTTTATTTGCTGTCCCGCTGTAGGTCTGTACCTAACAGTACAGTTTTCTCTGATAAAATCCAATAGTAGCGTGTTGTCTTGGGGAAGAGCCGATGCGGGAATCCTTCCACAGTCGGCATTCATTTGCCAGTAGGATACACCTCGGACCGAATCGCATCTGGCGCAAAACACGTTTCCATAAATCAAACCTGATTTGTCGTCTACGACAGGCATACCATTCAGAAAGTCTTTGTTGTCTACTGTCTCACACAATCTTTGGAGTTCAGATTCACTATTACCAGGTGGACATTTTGTATTCATTACGTATCCATGGTTACTTGAACTATTCATATTGACACAGTGCCATTGCTTATGTTCATCGCCTCGACGGGCTAGCACTTGCGGACAGCTGGGGAATAAAAAAAAAAAGTATTTACCAATCAATCGATGTTGTGTCCACAAAATGGTTTTTCCAGGAGTCTACTTTCAAAACAAAAGTGATTATTGCAAGCCATAAACCCAACTGGCTTTGCATCCTTGCACTTTTACAGTGAAATATTACTACATGAGATGAAATTATGAATTACCTTTTCTTTTGTAGGCTCGTGTGCCGAGATCAGTCACATACTGCAAGTACGCGATTTTTAAATTTAAATTTACGGTGCTTTCAGCTATCACCCGTTTCAATAAATTGCCCCATAAATGTGTCTACGGCAGTAAAAAGGATCCACAGCTCCCTTATTCAGCGGTAGATTTGAGATTTCTCTCTTATTTCTCAATTGCTCTTTTCTTCCTTTGACGTTTTGGTGTACGTTGATTTTTTGGTTTTCTCGGCGTTACTTTTGCTCTAACTCAACTTAGCTCTGCCTTGTTAAGAGAAAAAAAACAGTTTGATTTCATTACCGAGATTATAAACCTGTTTGGCTTGCCGTCTTTATGATGAGTAACAAGTTTACTTACAAAGATAATAAATCATAGCAACAGTCTCCAACATCCAGGCAAAGACTATCGCAATAACACGATAAATTATTCTTGCGCTCTGCAATTCCATCTAACACTCCATAAGTACATCGAGTCCTGCATGACAGCTCATCGTTTGGACAAAGCGCGCTAAACCGAAAATCACCAGTAACATTCAATCTTCTTAAAATCGCTGCGGTACTTATATTGATTCCATTGTAAGTAACTACAAGATCATCACCTGCATTGCACAATTAAGACAAACATGAGTAACAGCTTTTCGCCAGAAGGAACAAAGCTTTCAAAACAGATATTTATTTTTGGCGAAATTGCGACTTAACTCTTCGATGCCTCGTGCTTATTCTGCAAATGTTAAATAAAGAATTGTCTTTCTATCTTCACCTCCGTGATTCATAAGTCAAATACCGTTTACAGGAGACTACCGGTAGTGAAGAATTCCCAATATTAAGATCTAAGTTTCCCTTGCAATAAAATGCTTATCACGGACGTTGCTCAATTGCGTTTTACAATTTCAGCCCTCGAAATCCACCCGTTTGTAAGGAGTATTTTAAGATGTTCTAAAATACAGCTTAGAGGTAACATTCTCTTGTTCTTTCCTCTTATTCACCTAATGACTTTTTATTTTCGCTTGATTCGTTGGGTTATGAACTTCAAGCTATTTTTCCCAGACTAAATTCTCTCTTTAAAGAATGGCTGATTGAACAAAAGTTAGCAACTTTTTCTTACCAGTAAAACCTACTGTCCACCATAACGTTGCAAACGAACAAATAACCGCGAAAAAGGTGGCATCATTATGCGTCTGGTATCCAAGCATCTTTCAGTTACCTGTGCGAGATACAGTAAATGTCCACTATGCGAGTGTATGGGATGTGTGGACGAAGCAACGTTATCAATTTATGTACACAATTTGATTTGACGAAAATCGCTTCAAATGAATAAAAGTCTTTTGAATTTTAGTCTCTGAGCCTAAAACATCGTATATCAAGTTCCTCCACTTTAAAAGTGCTTTTAAAGCTGCCGTTTTGCATGCATAAAATTGTAAATTCCGTTTGTTCTTCTCTGATACTAAATTTTGCAAGAGACATTAACACCTGAACAATTTCTATCGATAATCGATTATAATGGAAATCTTAAATAATTGCATAGTGGAGGCAAATGTCATTTACGATCATTTTTTGACACTTAAATGAATGTAGATCCCTGTTAATGTAACAAACCTAAAAAAAAACCAAGATGGGTCAAGATCATAAAGCACTCAGAGCAAAGAACATCAATGAACGATCGTCGCCCAAAGCTTAATCCATGGAAAATTCTAAGTATGCCTTAAAGCTGTTAAAACTCATTATTTGGCGGATTGTTTGAATTGAAAACGCTTGTTATTGACGTTAACAAATTGGTCAGGTGAGAAAAAGATAATTGAAAATATGAGGATGGACGTATTTTTTCAAGTAGCAAAGAGTAATTATTCACCAAACGCAGAGTGGGGTATTGTCTCATTGTTCAACGAAATACAGGCCATAAATATTTTATCGTGGAATGTACCCGTTCCACTAAAGTCAAATTTTTTATCCCTAGTAATCATATCCGTTTCCAGTCGAAACAATAACTAGTCGTGGGAAATTACCATTGAACATTGGGGGTCGAGGCTATTATGATAAATACATGTAGTTCTTAAACTGACCCACTCAAACGATAAATCTGGTCAGTTTAGGCGTAAAGTAGATTGTGAATCTAAAATACGAGCTCAAATGAAAATTAGGCATGCTGGATAGGAGTCCAGCCTTTCCCTTATGTGGATAAGTCATTAACATCATTGCGTCGTTTGCTTATCGAAGGAAATTTTCTCTATTTAGCACTCACCAACGACGTTAGAAATTACACACTGCAGAAAAAAAAAATCAAGCTTGAAGCCTGACCAAATCTCTTGTGTCTATCGTAAAAAAAACCGGACGATGTTTTGTCAAAGGTTTTGCTGCAAGAAACGATCACCTGCCTCAAAATTTCCTCCCCTTTCAATTAGGCGACATGTTGATTGATCAAATTTTCTTTTGTATTAATATTGATTAGCTGTGCAAAAAAAATTTTTTTTTGTTGTTTACATAACATATATGAATCTTCGAAACATAAGACACTTTTGCAATTGAGACATGAATCCTACTCACGCCGATTAGCTTGCATGAATAAGGGACCCGTGTAGACTATGATATCAAAAAACAATAATTAATTAACAATAATCCACCGAGCTGGAGGTGAATAGAACTTGCTATTCATTTCCAAACTTTCCAATCAGAGTGCGCGAAACGCACTTTCCACTTGTGTGGCACTGACTAACAATATATATGCAAAACGTTTTTTCTAGGTATTTTTGTTATCATTTATAGTCAATAATTAACGGGTTTTGGCAAGAAGATAAGATAGAGAGATATAGAAAAGAAACGAAAAGAAAATGAGATATTCGATCATGACTTCCAATTGTCCAGGTGAGGGTAGCACTAAAAAAGACTATGGGTCACAGTGACTTGTGTTTCAAAATCCCAAACGTTCTCATTCAAAATCATTTAGGTCCAATATTTGTCATTCTTATGCTTAGTTATTTGAAATTGGCCAACTCGCAAACAAAATGGGAAAATAATAAGAAAAGGAAAAATGATGTTGAAACATTGGCAAATGCTTATTCATTCCAAGTTGCATGAAAAATAATTTCGTTTCAAATGTTAATTCACGTAAAACTCCAGCTTTCTGCACAATTGGAATTGATTAACTTGCACTCGACCCATGAGCAAGCTCAAGTTTTTGTATTTATTCAAAGCTTTTTTCATTTACTTATCTTTTCGTTTATTTCATGTTACCTTATAGAAATGAAATGAAATTACGATTACTGATAATACATAGATTTCGCAAAGCCTTAAAGCGGAACTCCATTTAGTTCATTTTCCAGCCCTTCACCCTAACAAAACTTCTCATTACTGGCACTCGAAGAATTTGTTCAAGGGGATTTTAGAACCGGTCCAGGAGGTGGGGGGTGGGGAGTTGAGGGGGTGGAAAATTGACGGGGTCTAGAACTAAGGGAGGATGTTCTCGCAACTTCAATGCAAAGCTGACAAACACCCATGTTAGTCAGCGGTATTATCAAGCAACTAATTACCTTCGTTGGTGTTCCTGATGTTTTGGAATGGACGTTTCCTTTGTCAGATGTAGTGATGATGTCAGTTTCAGTTGAAATTAAATCATATTGAGCTTGACGTGAGAACAGTGAGTCAGTAAAACAATATGCCAGAATCCTTTGGGCTTCTCTCACATCTTCTCTTGAAGTTGCCAGGTATGACTACTTGCTCCACCGCTGTTTCCTTAACTTTCCAACCTCCTCTGATAAGCGTAGAAAATTAAAAGAAAAGTTACTTTCAACTCGTTTAAACCTGTTATTTTTTAACTCTTCTTTTGACTATTAGCGGTTCATGATTAGCCTATGGCTGGAAACACACGGCGTCTTTTTGAGATTTTTTCTGTTATTTAATTTATTAACCTCTGCCGTAACTGTATGTAATTACCAGTGTCTTTAAACCGACTGTCCATGACCTTTGCAACTCAAGCAACTGATATAAGAAATTTGCAAACTTTGTCTAACATGTTTCTCGCGCTGCGAAAGTTTAATTTAAAGGAAAACAAGCTAGAACTAGAATATCATGATTAAAACTTGACGATGAAGGGAGACTTCGGATTCGACCCATGAAGATATTTGTAGAAACCCGGCAAACACAATACCTGGATTTCATTTGTACATTATAGAAATCAATCCCTAACATCAATTAAGTTTTCTCTTTAGTTTTAAAGTCGAGTTAATGTTATTATTGGCCGTGTTAAAGAGGTTGATAAGTTTTAGATGGTATGCTCTGATATGTTTTCAAATAAATGAATTTACTAGAAGGTCAGGAGAAGTGCCAACATGTTCACAGGAAATACAACAATAAATTTTATTTATCTATAAAAAGTTTACATTTGACCATCTACGGGCAAATCTTTGTAATATACTTCGACCTTACCATTTTCTGCAACTTGTAAACACGGTTACAAAATTATTAGTCAGGAAAATGGAAAATTTGTGGCAAATACATCGTGTCTGAAATGCTATGTCCAAAACAACCTATCAGGATTGAGGAGGGTATATGTGGGAATAGGCTCAGTTGTTTGTGTCATAATTTGCCAATTGCTCCTGTTTCCAATGTTTTGATGAGGTTGGACTGTCACTTAAATGACCTAAGGATTTTAGCAGGCCAGCAGATTTGGGAAAATATACATAGTGAAAGTGACTTTTTTGTACAGCCAGGAAACTATCATTGTGAAAAGCCATACTTATGCTCGGCTACTCATTCTTATTTTGATAAACTACATGTAGCTTTAGAAAAGATATAATAGCTAATTACATAAATTTGATGTATAGGACAAAACTTTCATTTGACCATACTTTTATAACTAATAGCAAATAATATTAGGAGATCTAAAAATATTCAAAAGGATATAAATTTGGTTGAAAATTTAGAATTCAGTGTTGGCCACATAAATGAGACTCCTGGCAAAAGAAATGTGTCCTGATGAAAAAGCTAAGAAAAGTTTGCCACAACACCTGCCCATACTTGTTCAGCACATATTAAATGTTGAAAACACACATAAGCATGCGGATTTCCTATAAACTTAAGTTCAAGCCTGCCATGACTTTCAAAATATTGATGCACAGCTCAAAAAGAGTGCCAATAAATTTCATGTTTCTATTTATTCAGTTTGTCCGGTAAAACCAAGCCAAAATTTCATGTGACAACAGGATCAAGACTTTTTTACAACTAATTTAAAAATGTTAGCCTACCTGGAGCAACAACCTTCATGTACTCATTAAACCAAGTTTGTACTGATAATAGGAAAAATCACCAAACTTGTCTACTTCAATTTTTGAGGGCTTAGAGTACATAGAACTAGATATGATAAACAGCTATAATTAAAGCAAAGTTGAAAGTTTAAAAGCTAAAAGATAAACATTACAATCATCAAACCCCATGCATCCCAGCATAAATATTATCAATTACTTGTAACAACCCCAACTTCTCCCAAGCATTCATGTTTACAGGAAATCATTCATGTTTGTTCTTAGGTGACAGTCTGTACTTACAGTAGTTCTTCCATGCATAAATGCATTTTTGTGGTTATCTCACAGTGTATGACTGCACAGGTCACATGGAAGGTACATCCCTGCATGGGGACTGACAATTTAATTATCTCAGAAAACTGTTGCCATCAGAATTACAAGCCATGGTGTATAATTGCTCAAGTTTACAAACTAGTCACCTAATTGTTACAGTCAAGTTAATTCCTTTTTTGGGCTATCTTCAGCTGGACCATCGTGTTCCATGTGGGAACATCAAATGTTACTCGCATATTTGAAACATACAGTAAGTATATTTTAATCAATAAAATATAAATAAATTCCCCTTTTTAAGACATGTATAGTCATATGTATGAAATAGAAAGCATAGAGAGAAAGTTTTCTTGTGTAGAATGAAGCTTCAAACTCACTGACATTAACTTGACTGTAGAACATAATTCAGGTTTTAAATGAAAAAGCAATGCCATTTATGAATTTTCCTAGAGTAGATACCAAAAACTTAAAGATGGAATTCTAAAAAACTCTTCAAATATGGCATATCTTTATATTGAGATTTTAATCATTGGCTGGCACACAGAAAGATATAAAAGAGGCTCTCTAGAAAAACAAGGGCAATAAAATTACAGATTCAGGAGAAAAATATGGCAATTAAAGTAGTTTACTGACACCTGTGCTAACCTAAATTCAATCTGGACAGAAAACTCTGCAACTATTCTCATATTTTAATTAAACACGTTTAAATTAGTTGCAGGCAGGTTAGGAGGGAATTAAAGGAATGGATATATGCTACATAGAAAGAAACACATTACAATCAAATAAAACAGTGGCATATAACTTACATGAACATGTCTATGCTTCTGATTACAGCTATCCTGGTGATAATGGGAATTATATAATCGTGTAGTTGTCTACATATGTAAACCGGGTGCAATATACGGTCGTAAAATTGTGCCCTGTTTCTCAAATATGGCAAGTTTAGTACCTTCTGAGTTCTATGGGGCTTTTTAGGCTACAAATTAATCAAATGATCAACGAAATATGCCAAATTATCCATGAAACATTTAATAATTTGAAAATATGCTTTACTTGTGATAAAATTGACAGATTTGTCGTTCTTCCTCACTAATGAAATTCCCAGGGTGTAAATCAAATAATTCAAAAGAAAATATCAAAGCAAGTCACAGAAATGGTTCATGAACTGTAAACTCGTCGAAAATGTCTTCAGAAAGCTGCCAGAAATATTTTTTGATGGTGGTGTCGATTTGAATACATTGTTCCTAATCGCTTATGAAGTTCCGAGGTTGTAACTCAGTGAATTCAACAAAAAATATCCAGGAAGGTTACGGAAACGGACTCGTGAATTCTCAAAAACAGCTCTTGAACTAAAAAACTGTAAGTAACAATTAAATACGCTAACCATGTACGTACCAGCCTGCTAGAGAGCTCAATTCCAGGACCCCGTTTCAATACACAATCAAAGCTCGGACACTTCTTGCAAAACGTGATGACAATTTCAGAGATTGATTCCTTAGTTTCCAGCATTAGAAAAAAGTATCGTATCGATCGCACACATGTTCATCTTAACCGGCACATTAAGTACGCTTTACTCTTGACTGAAAGTGCGACCCGGGCTTTTGTTTGCATCACGCATTCGCGGTCCGTCACGGGTTTTCAAATGATCGACACATGACAATATTGCCAAAATCTAATTAGCCCGTCAGACTTGATGTATTCATGAATATCACTGACTCAATCTCATTCTATTTTGATTTTTGGAAAGCCATTATTTCATTCTAAGGGTTAAACCACACATCTTCGACATCTTTGAGTTTTCAAAATTTTGGAAAATTTTGAAAACTCTCGTGCTATTAATCCTTAATAGTACTTGGCCTCATGTGATTACCTATACAAATTACCAATAGCGCGCGGGCTTTCGATATTTCGTCTGTCTTGACTTTTTGTAATATTTTTTTCGTTTACAATATTAACAAGTTATAACATGATTTCTCTTGCAGTTTGGTTTAATAATGTCTTGTACATTTTTCAAAGACTACAAATTGCTTTTGTTCTACGGGTTCGTGTATTTTTTGTTATCTTTGAAAAATTCACTCGTCCTTATTAACACCAAATTGCACTCGAAATCATGTTATTACCTACACTTCTAGCTCGTTACACACGACCCCACGAGCAGGTAATGATTTCGTTTTCATAATCATAGCGTTTAAATTAAGAAATTTTCCTTTTTAATAACCTAGGTACACGGCTTGTAACGTACAGCAGGTGTAAGCCTTAAGATGCAACTCTCCTTCGTATCACTGTCCTTTATGCTTAGGGGGCTCAAGTTCAGTTAACTGGATCATTCTCATCAAAGTCATAATGATAAACTCCTAATATTATGAAACAACATCCATAATGATTACAACTAAATCTGTTTATTTTTTTGGGTGCTGCATCATTACCGTGTAAGTCCTACCAACCCAAACGTAACATCTTTACACGTGTGGTTTAGGATATTAAAGAAGGCACTATTGATTAAATCAAACTTCATCCCGTTTTTTACAAAAAATATAAAATGCGATTTTTTTTCCTTTTTTTTTTGTCTAGAGGATATATACAGTTATCTATCCTTTATTCAAAAGATTTTCCTATCAGTGCAGTGAAAGCTAATTACTCGTGTCTGGTGGCTATCTGGCCTCTCTTTCAAAACGAGGCCAGATGGGAGCTCGATTACCTAAAAAAAAGGAGATACATTTACATGATAATAGACTAGAAAGTACAATGCATTAATAATTGAAAAGTTTTGTGGCCATGGAGGCTAGAATAAAGCAACAGCAATGAGATGAATTACTCATTCGTGTAAGCCAAACTTGCTTTTTTTAGGTAACGCATTGTTAAATTGAGTCACCGTTTAGTACCTTTTCCTTTTCCTATTTTTTTTTAAGAGAGCGATATTTCTCTCTTTGCTTTTGTACCCTTATTATTTGCACTTAAGGGTGACACTTTTCAAGTACAATTTCCGTTTAATAAAACACTTCCGAGTAATAAGAAAATCCACCAAAAATCCAAATGATAATGAATGTAACCCGATACACAAAGGACAAAGGCGACTGGGTGCTGAAGGCCCGAAATTTTCTCCACTTAAAATTCATAACCTTTTTGTTGAACTTTCGGCGCCACAGGTTCTTTCAATAGACGCTCTGATAACACCTATAGAAATACAAATTATCAAACCAATCCCGCAGAGTTTCTCACCGAACGTTTCGAAAATTTATTTTGCGGCTTAATTCTGATAAGTGAAATGCACTTCGAAGTTACTGTCTACTTTTTACAAAACAGCTGTGTCATGCACGAAATTTCGTATTTATCTTGAGTCAAAAATTATATTAGTTTTAGCGTAATATCTTTCTCATGACTGTAAACAATGTATTGACAAAAGGAAGTTACTTTAAGTAACGAATTAATCTTTGTAAAATGCATGCACAAACAAATCAAATCATTACCGCCTAAGTCAGGGAAGTCCATTGTGATAAGCTGATGTTATTACAAATTGAAGGTAACTTTTAGTTGGCTTGCAACCTTGAAGTCGGATTAAGAGACTAACTTTTGAGGAGCAAAAAAACGTGAGCTTTCTGTCCTTCAAGTTTCACTATGGTCAACTTCTCACTTGACAATTTTTTCGACGATGCAAACTTAAATGGACCGGTACATAACATTACTTCTGAAGTAGGTTGCTTCGATCGCAATAGCACGGCCATACGAGTGACAAGAGTCGCTGTTTACTGTGTTATTATTTTGGTATCAGCCCTGGGTAACACCATGACAATTATGGTAGTGCGGCGTAACAGAACGATGCGAAAATCTTTTCACTGTTTCATTGTGAACCTGGCAGCTACAGATTTGATTATCACTCTGGTGTACATGCCACGGCTCATTGTTATGTGGTTACGAGGAAGTGAATGGTTGGTGGAAGACACGTTTGGCTCAGTGCTATGTAAACTCGTTCCATATTTACACGGCGTCGGCATTTTAGTTTCGATTCTTACGCTGATGACATTGGCCATAGATAGATTTTTTGCTATTGTCTTCCCTTTGAAACAGGAACTATTCACTGTCAAATCTTCGAAGTTTGTTATCGCGCTCGTTTGGTTCGTTGCTTTGGCCGTTCGTTTTCCTTACTTTTATTCACTTAGGATAACGTTTCACGAGGAAAGAGGCGAATTTACATGTTCTGCAAATCTTACAAGAACATTTGAACGCGTAAACGCAAGAGAAATTTATTACACTTTCCTTTTAATTGCCTTTTACGCTCTCCCATTCACTGTCATCCTCGCCTCTTATTCTGTGATAGTGGTAACCTTGAGGCGCTCAAAAGTGCCTGGCGACAAAGAAATAGCCAAGCTTGTAAAGAAAAGTCGAGACAAAGCAAGCAGAAAGGTAATACACATGCTACTGACGGTCACCGCCGCTTTTTTGTTTTGTTGGTTGACATACTTTGTTGCGCAAATTGCGTTTAATCCAGTGCCATGTTATTTAAGATTTTGGCGCATTTTTCTGGCACACAGCAATAGCGCTTTCAATCCTTGTTTGTACGCAGTTTTCAACGAAAAGTTTCGAAAAGGTTATAAACGTTTGCTGTTCTGTGGTTTTCGTTAGAAAATTTGACAATCATCCACTACTAGAGAGCGAGGGCATGAACTCTTAGCATGAACTCTTGGTACGAAATAACCAGAAAGGGGACATCTGCGAAATACCTTTAGCAACTTTTCTTGACTGCAGATATTTTACAAGTTTTGTAAACCTGGAGAGTTCGTAAAAATGGATCTCGTTCAGAAATGTATTGGAAAGGTTCTTATGCTAAAGAGAGGCAACAAACGTGGTTTGCAAAAAATTTATTTGAATGTGTTGTTAATTAATTTGGTTGTTCATCCCACCTGTACTCTATTTAAGCCAAGTTTAGCGTGTGTAAAAAAATTGTTACGGAGAAACCGGTATTTGCTTTTGTGTGAGTGGTGAAGGATGATTGAAAATTATTTTTTTCTATAACTATGAGACCCTACATCAGGGCGCCAGTTTGTTTCACTGCAGGGTTGATGTGGAAACACATTGAAGAGACCATAAGCTCATAAGATAAGCTAAATAAGTAGATTCTTTTCTAGAAATAAGCATTTCTATAATACATGTACATGTACATCTAAGGAATGAAAGAATAATTTAAATTCAAAAAACAAAAAAAATGAACCTGTTTTCTGGCGTGCGACACATGGTGGAGTAACACCATTGAGGAGATACCTCCCGTGAATAGAGTGATCTAGAAATATTTAATTTTGATTTTGCAATTATCTTTTCAAACTGAGAAATAATTAAGTAATAAGAGGAATAGATTTTTCCCAGAAAAAACCAAGCAATTCTTACTAATGTCAAACAATATTAGGGCTAGGAAGGTTACAGTCGAATCGCTTGATGGAGGTGCAGAAATCACTAATGGCTGGAAAGCGATGTAGGTAGTCTGAAGAAAATGACGTTAAAAAATTTGTGATTGATTCGTGGAATTTTTAATTTTGGTAACATATTTGAAATAAAGGGTTGCCATCGGTGCTGTCATATCATAATGGCGTTACTTGGTGCAATCAGACTTGGTTAAAAAAAAACAAAACAAAACAAAAGCTGTTGTATGCATCAAATATAACCAATTCGACCGAAAGTGATGTTATGTTTGCAAAATAAAGCAATAATTTTCCTTCTGAGGAAATGAAAACACATGTCATTTTTTTTTTTTTGTATTCCTGGCACCTTTACTCTGTTATTGATACAGATAATGAAACAAAGAAATTATTGGAGAGTAAAAACAACATATATCAATTTCACTTCGGCGGCCCTTAAAGACATCGAAGAAAAACCAAAGATCCCTCAAATATACATTTCTTGTTTTCATAAGTGAAAAGTGCTCGATTTTTTGTTTCCCCAGAAGTCAAAGTGACGTTCACTTTTACCAAATTTCTGTCCAATATTCAGTTGAAGTCAAAACTATGATAATTTTAAGTGTAATACAGTAACACATTATTGAATCCGACATTGATTTTGTGAAGGAAGAATGCCCCGTAGCTAGGACATCTGGCATAACTTTTATAGCCAAATAATTCTCCTGTCTAAAGTTATTTAGACAGGAGACTTGGACACCCCTAAAAAATGCGTGAATGTAGGCAACCCAGGGTATCCTTTGGGTTGCCAATATTCCAAGTCTATATACGTTAAAATTGTTTTCAAATTGATAAACAAATGTCTAAGCTATAATAAAATCAATAATACTTTATTGTAATCGAACGCAGTAAATTCCTTTTTTTATCGTGCTGCCGTGCTTCGTCGGCGTTTGATGGCAGAACAATTCATAGAATAACAAAGAAAAGGGATTATAGATATAATAATATATAATAGATATCGAATTTTGTTTACAAAATAACTCTTCAGTCCCATTATAGATAGATAACTAAAGACAAATCGTTAACCCCTGGTCTGCCCAAGATCTTGTGAGTAATTATTCCTACTGTCTGACATACAATTCTTTTGATGTTAGTTTGGAGAATTTGGTTTTGGATCAATAAACTGATCCACTATTAGCTAATATAATTGACATTTTTTTTTAATTCTCATCACCTATCTGCTTGATATTGTATTGATATTGTAAGGAGAAATTCTGTCTTGGTCACTCATGGGAAATTAGAGGCTAACAACGAAATCACTTCAACTTTGATGCTGAACCATTCCTGCATTCTGGCAGTTTTTAACGCATTTGATTCCCCGCTGTAGAGTGGTCAATGTCCTGTAGTATTTCTTCCATAATTATTGTGTTGTCAGTATTTTCAATGGAGTAAGTACCCTCGTTAGAGCCATTATTATCTGAACCCACGGATTTGCCAGTGTTGTACCAGCGTCTTCTGAGATGGCAAGTGACCAGCAATATAATCACAGCAACAATGAATAATATTCCTGCCAGTATTAAGGCAATTATTGTCGGTAGGTTAAAGAATTGTCCACCTGAAGTAAATACAGTTAAGAATTTGTAAGTTACTATGAATTATTTCTCCTCATCTTTAAAAGAATTTGAATACTTCAAGGTGCCTAAAATGGTTGTGACAGATTGTAGATGGTCTTTCAAAGGTGACTGAAAGGCAACTCTGCCATTTTGAGTGTGTGAGTTTCACAGTAATATTATTTACTCGATTAAAAACCTGACTGGTGACGCTAATGGCTGTCTATTCCCTGATAGATGGTGAGGAAAGCAATTAATCTAATCATGAGTCTCTCTCATCATCAAGTTTTTAGCGATTGATAGATTTGTTTCAAAACAATTAGAAGGCCCCTATCCAGCTTTTTGACTGGCTGAAGGCATTTTTAGAGACCTGGAAACGTGCTTACCTAGTGCTTTAACGTTACGAGGTTAATTCTTGCTTTTCCTTTGTTATTTAATTACTCGTGAGTATGTCGTAAAAAAATTCCAATTTTTGTTTCAACCTTTGTAAGAGTTATATCGCTGAGTCAAGCGAGCGAAAAAAGATTGCAGATCTGGGCCTACGGGTCATAGGCTAGCTATGCACCTCATTAGATTATTCTCTTTGGATCTCTTTTCCCAAAGTTATAATCGAATGATAAATATCTTGAATACCTTACCCTGAGAAACTTCTGTTGAAGCACTTGTCTCGATCAACACTGAAGACAACGCGGTACGGTATTTCCAGACATACAAAACAAACTTATACAGTGTGGATGGTTCCAGCTCCGACACAGTCACGTGGTTGTCCTTGAGCCCTTCTTTACCCGGCCAATACCGTATTTTTTCCCCACAGGATTCTGTACATTGGTGATTAACACTGTCTCCGCCTTGATCACATTTAAAGCAGGATATTTCATAGCGATCATAGCTTGAAAACTCGTGAGGATTATCCACGGAATTCCATGTTAGAACAGCTGTAGTGTCATCAATATAGGTCTTATCCAAAAGCATTTTAGCTGTAATAAAGAGAGACATACTTTTATTGAGAATATTTCATTGGCAATGCCTACATTGTGTTGCAATTTCCACACGGGCTAAGCAGTATCAGAAAATTAACGAATGAGTGCAGCCGAGAGTACCTCTCCTTATACGTGAATAGAATTAAGGAAATAATTTTCCGCACTATTGTCAAGTATTTTATTTAAAGCAGAAATTTGATAACCATGCACTCTCAACAGGCTATTAGATCAAAAGAAGTGAACTAGACTCCCTAGAGAATGCTACAGGGCAAACCTGACCAAGGATTTCAAGTGAGATTTAACAATAATGTGACGTAAATCAGATTTTGAATTTATTGGGAAACAAAGAAAGGACTGCATAGCAACTTGACTTTCTTGTTCAAATTAATTTAAGTGTTTATATATAGACTCTGTCCATAATGGAAATCTGCCTTAGCTCTCCACTAAACTTTATGCAGTTTTTTTTATAAAAGAATACAGCATAGTTACCTGAAATCCTTGTTCCAAACTGAATCTCAGCATTCCTACTCGGACTAGGCCCATATAAGTAACTCACTCCGTTTTCAGCAGTAACCCTAAACATGTATGATGTGTTGGGTTGTAATCCTGTCAGTGTAACGTGCGTAAAATGATTATTAAACCTCACCGGCCAAAATTCTAGTTTCCCACCACAGAGTTGCTTGTTTCTGCAGCGTGGACCTGGATCACATTGAAAGCAGTTGATGTCGTAGACGACGTCTTCTCTCCCTCCGTTGTCTAAAGGCGGCAGCCAAGCAACAACGATTACGGATTGGTCTTGAAATATTATTGATAAATTTCTTGCAGCTGATGGCGGTGCTGAAGCAAATGAAAGAAAACGTGGAAGATTGTTTTTTTTTTTTTAAGAATCAAATGGAAACTTCGGACTATGTACAATATCCGACAACATTCTTGGTACGTTCCACTTCTTTTGAAATTCTTACTTTAACTTTCATATATCTCCTTCTTCCCCAATTCAATGTAGTCTGGTGTTAACATAATGACGACTAATTTCATACAACATTGTCTTAGGGGAAAGGGGGCCTTTCGCGCAACTTATTAGTGATGAATTACAAGATTTCTGTTGTTATTTTGAGTGAAGGGTTGCCAATCATCAAGCAAACGGAGGCGTTTTTAGTTATACTTATTTACTTTTCTATTTAAGGTGTAAAGCAAATCGATCTCATATTTCCGTGGGTCTGTGACTGAAACTCTTTTTGTCTCCAACACAATGTCATTTGCATAGCATAACTGAACAGATGCCAGGCATTATAGTGCCTACTAGCAACATATCGTTTGCATTACCTGTACATTTTCCTTCTTTTTTGTCTTTTGGGCCCCGATAAAATCCTGCATTGCATTCACATTGCTGTCTAGAGTTGTTGGAATTAGTATTCACCGGGCAGCTGCTGCACTCTGAATTGCTTAGGCTGGGTTTGAATTTTCCACTAGGACATTCTGTGAGCAAAATTTTGATTGAAAATAATCAAATCAATTTGTTACAACCTAACTATGTATTCAAAGAAATATTGCTTGCTTTTTCTTCTAATTTCTCTCTATCAGTCTGCATGTTTCCTTGTCTATCTCTTTGTCTGTTTGTCTGAATTGCCTCCTGTTTGTTCGCTGACGGTTTTCTAGTTGGTTGGTTGTATAAATGGGGCACCAGTAGTCATTCAGTCCGTCTTGCAGTCTCCAAGCCGGTCTGTCTATCTTTCTTGCTGTCCTTGCGCTTGTCGATCGATGTCTGCCTATCAGCCTGTCTGGTTACCCAAAAGTCCATTTTGTCTGTTTTTCGGTAACTATGTTTGATTTAAACGTTTAATCGTTTGCCTCGGACGTAGAGTCAAGATACTAACTGCTTTAATCAACATCGAGAGACAAAGTTGAACGGCTAAACATTCATTTATCTATATAGCCATGATGAACTACAACATATTCTAGATTTAATTAATACCTCTAATTGTGAGTCTACATTATAATAGGGATCAAGTTATGTACCTTGGCATCCCTGAGAAGTGATTTGATAACCAGGTTTACACAGACAAGTAGCGGCACTTGCTGGCCTATTCCAGGTTCCATTGCTTTGACACTGCATGTGTAGTGTGTTCGCGTTATGCGGACTCTCTGAGTTTACTGCACAGTTACCATTTACCTTGACGGCATGTCCACTTGGAGGAGAAGGGGTTCTATTATAACTTGCCCCACCAATGATTTTCCCAGGACAAAAGTTGGAAATAACTTGAACTTTCCCGAGTGCGATACACCCTCCTATGTCCCGAAATCCTAAATAAAGTCCTTTGCTTTGAACAGTGAGTCCAACTGCTGCTTTGTTTGTTATTCTCGCCTGAGCAGAATTCCACACGTGAATAGGAGCGATCGTTGCAGCGAACGTAAAATGTCCAGCCAGAATCATTGATTTCTGCACTCCAGATATTAACCTTTGGTCTGTTTGGTAGACATATAACATGAATGATTCCTTGCAGAAAGGAAGTGACTGACGGTCACATTGTCTCGCAGTGAATTCTAGTTGAACAGTTACTGATACTGCGCCTTGCAGGTCAATGAAATTTGAAATTAGCCAACTGTTGGTGCTTTTCGTTGCAGTTTCTGGAAGATCACAGACGAGGTACTCTCCTGTTTGTGAACTGCGGCCCCACTAAAAAGAAATGACAGAAAAAATGACTTAAAACCGTTTATTCCACCATAATGACCAGATTCTTGCAGCTTCAAGTGGCCACCTCATTGCCGCCAAAGCTTATTCCATTCCCATTGGCTTGAAGTGTCCAGGAAAATTGCTGTGTGCTCTTGGACAGAATGATAAACTATCTCATCCAACCCTCATCAGGTTTCCCTCTTAGTTCCTAGCTGCCCATTTATGCATACTCCTGTGACGGAATGAGGTACTGTGACGCTGTGGTTTCTTGCCCAAGATCACAACAAAATGAATGACACCGGTTAAATCTGGAACTTGAAATCACAAATATTGAATCCCACATTACTAAGCCACTACATTTAGATCACTTTGAAAGAAGCTTCTTACCCCGCTACCAGTCGCCAGTTCATATGTGGTGAGCCAATCCCATGATTGGTCGTATCGAGAATGAGAATCTAGAATAACTAAAAGACAAATAAGAGAAAGAGGCGTTTCAATCCAGACACAGGATATAGCCTCAAGTTAGCATTTTGACATCGGAAACTGACACGGAAACATTCGACTTCATGAGGTCCGTTTTGGAGAACTATAGTAGAAAAAGCACTTAAAACATACCATTGGTTACTTAAATACAATTGCATTGACTCACCCGTCTCGGAGGAAACAAGACGAACGACCAAGATTGCTTGAATCAACGAAAGTAGAGGTATCGTCTTATGGCGAAGAAACATTGATCTATCAATCTCCATGTCTTTTAACGGTGCCTCAGACGTGATACGCGAATATGTACAGTGTAATGATGTCCTTGATATTCCTTATGAAACAAAACTCGAGATTAGCGAACTTTAAGCAATTAAAGCCAGCCGAAAGCTGCATTCAAAACACATGGTTCGCTTTAATCGCTGTTATGAAAACCAGTCGAGCTGAATTCGACATGATAAGTTCTCTAATTGCAAAGCCCACTACTAAATCTGTGATCCTAGACACATCACGTCATCACGTACCCACGTACCCGTCCATGCATGTAAAGTCCGAAAAATGTCACGCATGTACACCACCCTTGTCACACTTTGCAGATACTTTGTGCTTGCTTCACAATTAGCATGTAGGACAGGCGTAAGTTTTTTGTGTTTTTCATTCAAAACGGAGGCAAGAACGAGGCGAGCGCCGAGTGCGAGTCACGCGTGAGGGGAGGAGCACCTGAGTTAAAAAACATTTCGCGCTTCTCCCCTCGCGCGTGATTAGCGCTTCGCGCTCGCCTTGCGCTTGTCTCGCTGGCTACTTAACACTTTGCTTCACGGTCGAGAATAGACATCGTATTTTCTATGTGGATATAGGCAAGCTTATTTTTCCTACTTGTTAAAACTCCCTGACGAAGTCTCCCATTGTCAGACGAAACGCGCGGGAGAATAAACTAGTTTTTACAATTTCAATTCGTACAGTGCTGCTCATAGGGCAGTAGTTTATCATTGAAAAAAAGGAAAATGGAAATACTTGACTGGATCACCCTTTGTGTCTCTTACCCAGGAGTTGGGGTATCGGGAATCGTTTTTCTTTTTTTTTTTTTTTTTTCAATTACCATAAGCGCATCTCTTTGTCATAACCATTCTTGAAGTACACTTAGGAACCGAAATCGTGCACTTGTGTTCGAATGTCCACTTGTGTTCGAATGTCCACTTGTGTTCGAATGAGTCACGTCAGACTACAAGTGAAATCTAACGCCGAAGAGGTGAATTAATCAATCATCACTCACGCTACTCAATCTCGTAACATAAAACAATTAGGTGGCGATCTCTGTAAGAGCGGTCCAAGGCGTTTCGCATCGGAAAAAAGTTTTGCCCGTTAAACTATCTTTGGTAGTAAGTAAATAAAACCATAAACCACATTGATTTCTGGGAATACGTTAAAAAAAAATTTGAGAGCTCTCAATAAGGCCTTTTTTTGACCTCTTGCGACTTCGAAAATTTCAAAAGTTGACAAGCTTGCTGCTCGTAACACACTACATGCAAGAAATCGTTTGTATTCCTAAATGGTGTGATATATAAGGGGTTTGGAAAGCATATTAATTTTGATACGTGTGTAATGAGAGGTTCGCCATAATTTATCTAAAAACACTTGTTAGACAACTTTCTGAAATGAATCATAAGTACTCTTTCTTTCTTGGGTGATGTTTCTCAAGTCCAGACCAGACCATCAAAAACTCCATTTGATTTATTCTAGTAAGATGTTCGAAAGCATAGAAATTTAAAGACATCTTGCGCTTATTAATTTCTGACTGCATGTGCCTACTTGAATAGCTGTAGAGTATTGCTGTAAAAAAAACAATACGGTATAAAATAAAGGGATTGTGATGAACAGCTCTTGTCAAAAGGAGGATTCGCTTAGAACAGAGTTTGTACACTGGTCAATTGACAGGCTGGAGACAGGGCAGTAAATTACTAGAATAGGTACATGTAATAAATGTGCGTCAGATGTGTTATTACACAAAACTTCGCCGCCTTGTACGCTCTACGTACCTAGCACAATCAATATACCTATAATATTCGAGCTTTCTCCACGTTAAACTGTTTTGTCTTCCTTTTTCTTTTCTTTTTCAATTTTTTCCTTTCAATTTACGTTCTTCTACAAAGGATATGTTGGATATGTTTAGAGTAAAGCTCACATGTGAGAACTTTTGACGATGTAGCTTTTACGCCGGCTCAAATCGATGACAAGTCGAAATGCAGAGGTTGGCCCCCCCCCAAAAAAACATCAATAAACAAAAAAACAAAAACAAAAAATGATTAATCCGAAGAAACTCGATCAGATTCGTTCGAAGATGGCCATATTCTTAGCTGAACCAGAGACGAGTCACCATAGCGTAACGCCAACGGCCTTACTGGAAGGCACAGAAGATACAAAAATTAAGAGAACTACCAACGCCTAAGCGATCAAACCTCGTCTTAAAACCACACACTGGATACGATTTTCAAGCTCACTTTCATGACTGAAAAAGGGGTTATTACAAGCTTTTGTATTCATGTTCTTGGTAGCAACGATGGTATTTCATTGTTGACTGAATATTGCATGGACTCTAAGTTATTAATTGAAGAGGCTCTTAATGTTTTGTTGACAATTGCTACACTGATAATCTAAATAAATCTAAATAAGATATCTTACAAGAAAACAGACGGGTCAAGCGCGAAATGTCTCCATCCTCTCCTCAGTGTCTCAAGTTTAGCTTTCTGTTTGGTGTACGAGTCTTCGCCACCCTCTTTTTTATCATGGGTTAAAAACACTTAACGTTCTTGTGACAATTCACTCAAAGATATGCAATCGCAGCAAATGCTTATTGATATGATTCTAAAGGCAATATAACCCACCTTATGCCGCAAGGAGGCACGCCAATGTAAGTAGGTGCGAAATGTTTTTAGTGTTAGTTTTATCAACTGAGTTAATAATAAAATCTTCCCTTCCTGAAGTAGCTATTCCGAAGAGATCATGGCCTGTGGAAGAAAATGTAAATTTAGGAAAAACGGAACGGTGTAAAGAAATGCAACCATCCCTTAATTAACATCGTAACACGGTCATACAAATGGGATTGAGCTGTGCTGAAGCAGGTAGAATTATTGAGTTAACAAACTGACTTAGTTCAAAGATGCAACAGAGTTCCAGATGAAATAATCAGAGCATCCATTGTCCCTCTTCGACGCGCCATCAGAAAACCACAGTTTGTTTCTCTGGGCCATTCTTTACTGGGGGTCATAATCTGTGCTCAAATACTCATCTGGTGTCACTTATTACATCGAAATTGCTTTTCTTTAAAAATTAAAATGATTTCAGAACTTTTACAGTCGAGAAAGAGGCGTGTTTTTGTTTGGAGATGAATTAAGAGTTAATTAGCGGCAAGTACATGTCTAATCTAGATCTTATTGCAGGGAGTAAGTTTCTAAAGAAACTGTGGTGCTGCGTCGGTGGGAGAGTATAGAAGGTAATTCAGTGCATCAATCGCTTTGACGAAGGGCTAACGCTCGAAGCGTCAGCTTTTTTACTCTTTACGGTGGCCAATTTACGTTTTCAACTCAGTTGTTAACACTAAATTACCTACTAGATCTTATTTCATTCGTGAAGAAGCTCGACCAATTGAAAAAAAAAAGTCAGAACGAAGCAAAAATCTCAGGCCATCCTAAATTAAACGCTGAGTGTCGAAGAAATAAGGTAAACTTATTTATGAATGACATTCGTTGCTCTGAGTTTGAAATAAAAACTGTACTAATAATGTGAATTGGCAATTGTAAAAATATTCCAAAGCTGCAGTTTTGAGCTCGCTTGTCATGCTAAAACAAAGTACGGAAAGTATATAAAAAACTTTACCCTTTTTGTTCTTCGTTGAATATTTGACCGGAATTTTCTTTATTAGTTTAATGAATAACTTTTTCTCAAGACTTGGAATGATCTTTGCTCTGCTCTATGTTCTGGTATAAACAGCGACAACTTGAATAGCAGCCACCACTTAGATTTTCACCCAACAAATGATTTTTGCCAAAGGTGGTTAAATTACGGCCACAATTCGGCCAGAATGATCAGTTATGAGGGTTTAAGAACAGATTCTACGAATTTGAGCGAAACAATTCTGTGAGAGCCTTTGATAACTGAGGAAGAATGCCTAAACGTTTATAACAATGGACAGACATTATATTATCCTGTGCGGGAGTCAAATTTTCGCTACAAGAAGGTGTAATACTAATTGTTCAAGCGCAGTCTTTCTACTGGAATAAACTTGCTTATCTTGATTCAATAACGCACAGATTGATTAATACTCTTCCTTGGTATGTAAAATTCAGCGAGTATATTGTCATTTATCTCACCTTTTAAACCCGTTTATCGGGATAGACCTGTCATAGCTGATCAGGTCCTGTAGTATCCAGCCTCTGGATAGGCTTTTTGACCTCCTTCGAGATTCAGATTTGATCTATTTTTAAGCGAAACGTTTAAAAGATCTGCACTTCACTTTGTTGATGTAAAAAGAAAGCCCTTTTGTTTAGTAAAGATTCTTATCGGTCTGGAAATGACTTAATTTTGATTCACAAAACAATAACTGGTGATAACACTTTACAGTAAAAACATTTCCACGCTGCAGTGCTAACAAGAATAAAACAATCAAACTGTATTCTTGTAAAAATTGAACGAGACTTTTGAATACAAACAGCTTCCGACAGATCAAGATCTTACATATTTAGTATAGCTAGAACTTGTCCGGCTCGATCATTTTGGCCTCAGGAATTCTTGGCTCACTGAATGTACTATTTCACTTTATGTAACCTTCAATAAAAGTGTTGTGTCTTGTAACCTAACTTACAGGCCACCCTTAAACTCTAACATTAAGAAGGAATTCAAGTTACGCGAGCTTTAGTTATCAGCAGACAATCATGATAATTTGATTATTTCAGCTCCAATTTATCTGATCTGGTAATCGACTATTTAATGCATTTTCGATGGCCTAATACCGAGCGACCGCTTCACCTACACTGAGATCATGTAGCTTTTTTTGATCAAATTATCAGCTTAAAAACGCACGTTTACGCTCGAAATTTATTGTCAGAAAAGCATCCTTTTCTACACTGTTTAAAAAGCGAAAAAGTGGGAAAAGCAATGGCCACATGATTTGGTAGCATGCCCATTCTTAATCGAAAGATGCGCATTCAGCCACAGGTGTATGACTAGGCCGATGCGTGTGGTTTTCGAGGTGGAGACATTTGATGTTCACAGTGTTTCCCTTTACCCAGGAATATAGATGATCGAGTAGTAACTTTGTGATGTAAGTGAAATCTAACGAGTAACTGGAGGGGTAAATCAGTTATGAACTCTAGGCATCCCATCCTAAAGGAACAAAATCCTCCTAATCCGTTATTTCGTGCAAGATAATCCAGGTTAGTCTTCGGCAGGTGTGCGACTTGATAGCCCTAGTGTTCAGTCTTTCCCTAAATCATCCGTCTCTCGTATGTCTGGGGGCTTCATTATGTCGAAAATCGTGCCATGCCTAATGCACAGATCATCCTATTTTAGCGCTCAGCCAGTTTTGTGAGTTTAAACCTCTTGGGAAATTTTTCACTTAATGGCGTAATAATTACCTTTAGCTTAATCCGTTTAAGCGTAAACGTGACGGAAAACTTACCGTTTGCTTTGGTTTTGGCCAGTCTAAATTTAAAGAGAGTATTCTGAATGTAAAGTAATAAAAGTATCATTTCAGGGTTATTTCAGTACAACGTTGCTTTGACACCTTGTTCACATCCCACTTACGACGTCAGCGTCATCGATCATTCCAAACAATTTACCATTTGACGTTTTCTATTACATTCAGCTATTGGTTTTTTAATTTGCATAATCCGCATACACAAAAGTACAGAGTTAAGTACAAGATCTGTATGTCTTATGGTGACTAGCTCCACTGTGGACAATCATTCGTGTTCCTTCTCTGTGCGTGTTGAGAGATCGCATACTAAAGTTGCGCAAAATTTGTGAAATTCTACGTGAAAATAACAGTAACTAAGGAAATTTTGGTTGAAATCCTTTGTGAATGTAAGACGCGAAAAGTCTTAGCTTTGAGGTGCTGAAATTGCCGATATGAAATCAAAGGAGTTCAAACAACTTTTGGAAGTGGTGTTTCTTGTTTCCATTGGCCTGACACATTATAAGGCCATGGCAGAGAGAGGTATGTACAAGAAATGTTCATCGTTGCTTCAACTCAACTTTTGTTTTTCCACCAGTTCTGATCAGTGTACAGTTAATCAAGAGAGGAGATTTTGTTTTAATTAGTTTATTTTTGAATCACAATTTCAGCTGTTCTCTTGAATAAAGACAAAAATGCACCCTCTTCCTGGCAATGGTTGACCCGTTTTGAGTTCGGCGTATGGAGTGGGGTGAGTATTCGCCATAGGCAAATTTATGTCTTCTGCGAAATGAATTATTTTATTCCCTTCTGTAAAATTCGCACAGCCTTGTTACACACGTCGCTTAGGATGGCTAAGGCCTAGTTGAGAATTTTGCCAATTAAGCTTTGTTCTCTTGTGTTATACCTGATTAAAATTATTTTTTTTTATATACAAAAAAAGAAAACCTATTAGTAATTCAAGAGATTTGATACTAGGCGGCCGTGTTTCATAGGAATAGCTCGAGGCCAAATTTTAAGATTGCGTACCATGTCACTGTTTAAGGTTCGGTATGGAATGTCAATATTTTTTTATTGCAATACGAGGGAAGCACGTTTAAGTTTGAGAGCCGAATCCAACGGCCTTAAACAACTTCTTTGTACGTCAAACCATTAAAAAAACATATACCTATCGTATCTTAGGAAACTGATTCACAAAGCGTCGCAACGAGTACGGCTGCCATTTGTCCCAATAGATACAAAAAGAAATAAATGTGATATACGCAGGTCACAGGTCAATATTGATTCGTTACAATTTATGTCTATGCGTTAGCCAATGAAACCCCTTTTGACATGTGGGTCCAATATTCAAATGCATTTTAGGCTATAAATGTTACCAGATAACCAACTCTTAGTGATAATCATTGCCCTCTTTTATTCTCTGATAGCACAATTATTAGCTCCATCGTTTACTCAATATCCGTGAAAACCATGTCGCTTTGTTAATTTGGATATTTTATTATCCTCGCTGGAATGTTATAAGAAATGAGCTCCCTTAAATTGCGTGTCGTGCCCGTACTAATTCACGTATTAGAAATCTGTCATGTTTAGGTACGGGATAGGTACAAACAGTTGAACGAAGTGCTTTCAGTTTCTTGTATTCCAGACAATTTTGTAATACCAAAACTTTCTCTGAAAATAATACTTAAAAAGATGCTTGTCTTTCGACGAATAAAAATATGACAGATTAGCTCATTCGTTTTCATTTATCCTGTGACAGGCATTGTTTACCGTCAAGCAACAGAACGTAAACAAATGTTCTTAGATGACTTTTCGAACACGTTTCTAGCTTCTTGTTCTTTATTCAGTGTTTCACAAAGTGGCAGAACCGTTTACTTCTCCGTAAAGAGTTCTCTAAACAAGTCAGGACTGAAAAGTGAGCCTTTAGGCTATCCAAGAAGACCTCCTCGGAGTTTTTATAGTCATCTCTAATTGTTCTCCACACCTCGTGTTCGGCAGTACTATTGTATTGTGATAAACACAGAATGTTCACTGGGTTCGTAATAAAATTTCTTTGTAATGGTCACAAAGCGGCCAGTCCAAATCCGTATAATTTAAGATTTACAGCTTGAAAGCGGCGTTTTGACGCATTTAGTCGAGTTTAAACGGGAATTCTTAAGAAGATGAATTGTGAAGTTCTTCTTTGAAGGTTCTCTTTCCCCTAAAACTTTCATTTTTTTTGTGAAACAATCACAGAAAACCATTTCCTAACGGGGCCACCGATATTAAAATTCGCTACTTCTTTCTTCTATTAAAATATGCTGTCTTGATGACTAAAGTGCAAATAAGTAATATCCCTATGACAAAAGAAGACCAAGAAATGCCTCGCTCTTTATCATTTATGGACAGAAATGCAAGGAAAAATTCAAGTTGGACCGTAATTACTCCATGAAATACTCCGAGTGAAGCTGCGTGCAATGTCTTGAAGACCAGTTCTTGATCTTGCAATCTAGGGGCTAAATTGATTTTTACTAAAAAGATTCTAAGGGTCTAACGATAAGCTAATCAGAAAGCAGACTCGTTTGAGAGAATTTGATCAGCTGGGTCCACTCTCACGAGACCATAACTTAATTTCATATCGTGATCAATTGCTCTGGACTTTTCAGGCGGCAAGTTCTGTCACAAGAATGCTGCGCTTATTGTCCTTGGATCCCGTTAGATCGCAGTCACGAGGTCATTATAGTCTCCGTAGATAAGGTTAGGTTTAATCGAATCTGAAAAGCTAATGATTCTAATCGCGTTCGGAACCCTTCGATGAATCGAACTAGTCGACTCTTTTAATACCAAGCGATTTAACTTAAATTTAATTAGCCAAACCTATTGAGCCCGAAGCACAATTCATACAACAGCAGTTTGTGCCTTTTTAAACAGGAACTAATTCCAATCTAAACACTAGAGATTGTAAATCCTTTAATCTTTTCGCTTTCTTGTAATTGGTCTTATAGATGAGAAAATTAAACCATCTGATACTGGCTTTCGGAAGATAGACGTCGATATAATAACTCGCTACGTCACGTTTCCGAAGATTTCGTAACGTTTGGTATTAAGCTATATCAAAACGCACGCAAATTCGGTAACATACCCACAAACTGTCTCAAATGTTACAACCCAAATCCGCACCATTTGCGATAAGGGTTTCGTCATTAAAATATCAAACTACCTATAGACAGTTTTTTGCAAAGAAAAAAACACCCCTTTTCCTTTAGTCACAACAATATATGTGACATCTCGATGGGCAGTTGAATTACATCAGTTCAAAATTTTATTAGGGAAAAATTCTTTCTTACAACAGTTTTTGTCTCTCAAAATTTTATTAGGGCAAAATTCTTTCTTACAACAGTTTTTGTCTCTACGACCGAATCTTACCCCCTACTTAGTAAGGAAACAAAATTAATTTAGTCCACAGCTTTGTGCATTGGTATTTTCATAATAGCGCTCTCTTTTATGCCGCTCCCTTTATGTCCATTCTGGTAACGCCTCGTCGTCCACACACAAATCCAAAACGCATTGAAAATATGGATTATTTATCTCTCTGATGCAGTGACCCTTTTCACTCTTGACGCCATTCCCGACATTTTTTAGCGGAAAAAGAATATTTAATTTGGAAAAACTTTCGTGCGTACTCACTTTCTATAAAACTCTTACTGGAGATCAAATTTTTGAAGTGGACTAACTATAACTTCACTTTTAATAAGTCGCACTCCAATAACTTTTTGCAAGTGCTCGAATTTCTTCTAGTGAAAAAGGGGCGCTGGTCAGCAGTAAAGTATTAGCGTGCAATTCGAGCTCTTACGTAAAATCTGCGCAAGTTTGATCAGTTCGCAATGATCAAAAAAGAAGCAAGCCTTCTTACGGATAGCTAAGCCAGGTTTGTTTCGATAATGGGGGCGTGGAAAATAAGTTTACCCACCCGCGCGCAGCTCGTAGCGCGTGAGATATTTGCTTTACAGAATACAGAGGCCGGAATGCTTAGTTATTTTGTTCTTTATCAATGATTCTCTCTTTTCACTTTTTTGTACGTACCAAGATACACAACGAAAAGACAGTTACAGCCACTTAGTTTTCGAAGACAAAACATCAGTCAATTAGAATACATACAGTGCTGGCTATACCTTACGTTAGAGTTAGTAAAGGGAGAACCATTACAGTGTGAATGATTTGATCATATTGTAATAACAATTGACAGCTTCTGTATTTGTTTATCACCTACTGTTAAATATAACGAAACAGAATGATTCCATAGCATGTCACAGGGCAAGGATGCACTGGGTCACTCGCTTAGATTGCGTAGGAATCGTTAACGTTAATTTTTACACTGCGTTTTTGCTTTCCAAAGAAGTCACAATGCTTTTACTTTCTAGCCTCAAAGGTAAATCCCAAGTTTGAAAAAATGCAGTGGTAATACAAAATATTAATCTTTTCTGTAAACCTAATCAATTTTTCCTTTTGACGTTTTCGTGAGGGTAGATAAACCCATGCGTTCTACATGATCAACTTAGAGCCCATCGAGCTACAATGCTTTCAATTCGCATCTCCTTGACGAGACTCCTTTTAATGAATCAATGAAGTGAAAGGGTCGGAACCTTTTGAATTTACTAAAATGACGCAATTCAGAGACGCTGATTTGATTAACTGGCGCCAGTAAATTCTCTAGAATTGCTGTTTTCGTAGATCAATTATTCGCAAACAATGGTTTATTTTCACATGTCCAAAAGGTTACGTATCCAAATATTTTCTTTAATCGTTTCGCCGTTGAAAACAACTACTTGCCCTATGAATGGTATCGCCACTACTTGTAATCCCGACATGGTAAAGCATCGTTTAAGACTTATTATCGCTAATAGACTGAAAGATTAGTTGAAACCTACCACTAACTAAACTCTGATTGTTCCGGACGACGTTCGGATAGTTTGGCTCCATGAAGTCGGGAGGGTTAGTGTTCTGCGAGGCCAGCCTGGCGCCAGATAATGACTGCGAAATCGGTTTCAAATGCGAAGTTAATCCGTCCTGTATCTTGTAATTTACCACTACCGTCCCACTCTAAAACCCTTGTATTCCATTTGTCATTGAACGGGCTTTTAAGTTGTGATAATTAGTTTGCGAAGGCTCTCGGATTTTCTTGTGCCAAAACTGAATTACGTAATAGCATTGTATTCCATCGATGTTCTAGCACTGCACTTATTCGTATTTGGTTTTCTCTTGTTACTAAAACTCCGTGAGTTCTTGCCAAAACGTATACGTGTATTAAAGAGTTTATCTTGTCTTAGAAAATAATATCATAAAATTCTGTAATATTCTACAGGTTTCGTTATGGGGCCATAATGAATAATCTGACATGAGCCTCTGTAACGTAATCACCACACTTACCTCAATTTACTTTTGAGTTGGCAAACAGTGACACAAAGCATGGCTCTTAAACAAAAAACTTCACCACCTCAATTAACAGCTAGGAACAAACAAATCGATCTTCCTAATCTTTTCAGAGAACTTCGTTCATACACCAGCGTATTGGAACTCAACACCGGACAAAAATAGAGCGGCACTATCTTTCAGTGCTTTTTAAAATAACATAAGAAAATTAGACCTGCTAAGTCTATCTTGATCACAATGTTTTTTTAAAAACAACAACAGCAACAATATTTGTTTTGTATATCTTCTGTTTCATACTTGAAAACTAGCTTGAAAGTGTTTTTCACTCATAGCTAGGTGTATTTACACAATACACCAGTATGTGTGGATCGCGGCATGTACGTTATTCCCTCACAGAAAAGTAAAATTAGCCTCAAGGGTGGTAAACACATTCTAACCTCTTCCGGCACGATGCAAAGCTACACGGGTGTCTCAATAACTAAGACCAAAGTTCTAAGACCTCGAAAACTTATCGATGAACTGTCTTTGACTCTGTTTGACCATCTGATCCCAACAAGGAGAGCTGACCTCAAGTACCCTCCAGTTCATCAAAACGCAAAGTTTTCGAGGTTTTAAATCTTAGGTCCTACTTGGGTGATTATAGTAACTGCGCTTAAAAGAACAAAACTATTTAGCTGAAAGACCAATCGATGTCTAGTTAACATGGTGCCTGAAAGAGAATAAAAGATAACTAAGTAGAAAATAACACATTAATTTCATACCAGCAGGCTGATAAGTCAGCAATATTTATTGGTAAAAATCTTACAAAGCTTCATTCATTCATCATGCTAATTCGACCCACCCTGTTCCCTTATATTCGTGGCTGTCCATGGCCGGTCAACGCGGCGTTTTATCCTGGCCAAGAGACTTATTCGAGACTGTCCTTTCAAGATTTCTGAGCATAGGGCTCATCCTTCGCAAATTTAAATTGTTAGCGGCCTGGCAATCTATCGCGAAAAGATTTCCAACCTCCCGTTTACGAGTTACATTTATACAATAAAAAAAATTAAATCTTTCTGTGACAGTTTTTTATCTAGTCTTTTTTAGTAACTGTTTATTGATCAGTGTCGTCGAAGCTTTATTTCTTCTTTTCAACATGATTCTTTCAAAGAGTATTGTTGTGATATTATATTTATTTGATTTCAGTGGTCCCAGGATGGAATCCGTGGATCTTACGCTGTGTGCGATCTTTCAGAAACGAGAACTAATCATACAAACAGCTGGCTGATCTCAGAGTATGTTGACCTACAGGGATCAAACGAAGTTCGACTCGGGCTTACATTCATGGTTGGAAAGTGTCCGGCTGAACTTAACTTTTGCAAAGAGAGCTTCAGCGTTTACACGCTTCAAACGGAAGGGCCTTTTGCAAGTGGCGTAACTAAGCGCGATATTGAATGCGGTAATTTCACATTTGTGGAAACCGTCAATGCCACCAATCTTTGGACGCAACAGGATCCTTCCCAAGTCAATCAAGTTAATTTGACTTTAGCTGTTAATAGTTTCGGCATCTACTTTGGGTTTCGAGACACAGGCGCCTGCCTATCGCTTACATCTGTTACTCTGTCATACTTATACTGTCCAATTGTTGTCAATCAGGGAATTGTCTTCCAAAAGATTGCTGCGCCTTCGTCGAGCCAGCAAAACACTACTGTCAAAGGCAACTGTTCTGAAAAGGCATCGCCATATCCGAGCAACAGCACACTCTCTGTTACGTGTCTTAGTTCTGGTCAATGGATGATGGACAATCAGGTCACATGTCAATGTTCAGTTGGATATGAATTAGTGGGAGACAAGTGCGTCGGTAAGAGGGACTTTTGTTTTCAAATACGCCCTTCTTTGCACATCCACGTTTTCCTCTGACAATTTAAATTAAATTTCTCAGACATCGAAATTGGTCTAGCAGTGTACCTATACAAGTTCCGATATTCATCTGTTACAACCCCCTATGTAGTGTTCTAGAAAAATTTAGCTTTATTTTCTTTGTGCACCCTTCACAACCGTGCTTGTCTTAAAAGTCCTTGGAAAATTTACTGTTGGTTCTCCTTACGCGATTAAGTCACTGCTAATGAATCTTGAATGCAAAGCAAACAGTTTTCGACCCTATCATTCTCAATTTGTCTTAATCTTCTTTATCACCAGCCATCAGCTGTACTCCTTGTTCATTTTTTTTGCTTTTTATTACCTCTTGCGCGTTTCTCTTTTTTTCCCGAACTCATAAATCGAAAACTATTTCAAGTTTATCTAGTTTGTTCTGCCTAAAAACTTACCCGAAATAATTATAGCAACGCAGCTCCTTCCAAGTCTATTTGGTTCTAACGACCTCAAAATTCAGCTGTCAATTTATTTCTTTCTGAATTTTATTTGTAAATGTGCTTTTCAGGATGCCAGACAGGCCGATATAAAGCGTCAATTGGTAATGACTTTTGTGCTACATGTCCTGCTAACAGTGCACCTGATCCTAATCATAGTTCTTGCATCTGCAATAATGGATTTTACAGGGCCCCTGAGGATGCTGTGAGTGATGATTGCACAGGTAGGAAAGTGCTAATTGTAGACGGTTTCTTACTGGTAAGGATTGCTTGACTCTGTCGTTGACTTGCACCCAGATTAATTTTTGAAACGTCAGTTCCAGATCTTTTCGGTAGATCCTACAAAATATCATCTGTTCACCATCCTGGCTATCCGCAAAACCAATCAATTAAAGAATCATCCCTGCATTTGAAACTAACGTTGCATGAAAAGAATTAAGTAAAAGAAAACAGAGCAGCGTTCTAACATACATATCATAAATCATCATACTGGTACGACACACTTTTGATTTGTTTAGAAAGTAATACAACTGTATTTATGTTATTAGCCCCTCCTTCAGAGCCCAAAGATATCAACATCACAGAACTTACAGACAGCATTGTGGTGGTTGCATGGTCTCCGCCTGCAGACAACGGAGGGCGTAATGACGTTAAATACGACGTTCAATGTACTACTTGCTCAAACTCTGGTTCATGTTCAAAATATTGTAACGGTGCACAGTTCTGGCCTGGTTCTGTAGACCTAACCTCGCTCCAAGTGACGATAACTGGTCTCAACTCAGATACGGTCTACAATATATCTGTGATTTCCAAAAATGGTGTCAGTGGTCAGGGAGGAATACAATCTCTTCAACGATTGCACAAGACTTTCTCTATAAGAAAGAATGCAGAAACAACTACTAGTCCCGGAACAACCACCGCCGTGATGGAGAATTTTACGACGACGGAAAGTACGAAACGTAACAGCTTTTGCTATACAAGAAAACTATATGCGCATTTCCCATCCCCCTTTTCCTGCACCCTACACCATTTTTCCTTATAATAAATTACAGCTTCAACCCTTTTACTCCCAGGATCTCATTAGTAATTCTCCTTACTGTCTGCCATACAGTTCTTATTATGTTGGTTTGGAGAATTTGGTATTGGCCGGATCAACCAATAATCCCCAAATTGATATTTTCTTTATTCTCATCACTTGCCTGCCTGGTATTTTATTGAACTTGTAAGGAGAAATCCTGTCTTGGTCACTTATTAGAGTTTATGGTTTAATCATGCGAACGACTTTCCGAGCAACCATCAAACTCTCAACGTCTCTACTGACGCGATTCGGCTGCACCTGCTAAAGATTGTCACGAGACTTAAACAAAAGGGCTCCTTTAATTGAAGTTGGTATCTGCGGATGAATAGAAAATGTTATTCAATTTTAAGAATTCATTTGTTACAAACTGACAGTTTTTTCTCGTTTTCTTTTACACAAACAGCACGTCCGGTTTTAGGCACTGCAGGCTCTCAAGTATCTACCGCTATCGGCATTTCTGTGACTGTCACCTTTCTCGTCTGTTTCATAATAGCAGTCGTGGTTTTCTTCTTCCTGATGAAAATTTTCAGAAAAAGACTTTTCGACAAGGAAAGTGTTCAGAGTTCCTCAACCCAACTGACTGAGTTCTCGAGGAGTGAAACCCCATCATCGAATATGCAGTCGGTTGTTACTTCAGAAGATCCTAAGGAGAACGATAATAGCCCGGAAACCTCGCAGCCTGCAGATAAGGAAAAAGTTAGTCGCAATTTCACAGTTCCACTTATCAAAATCAAAGACTTTGAGTCTAATTCGAGGCCGAATTCTGCTGGAAGCAGTCACTCCAGTTTGCCCATTCTGCCCATTCTGCCTCAAAGAAAAAATAGGATTCTTCCCCATATTGACTGGACGCCTCCGCGGTCCATAACGCCCATGTTGCTCCCAAGGAGAAAGGACTCACTACAGATGGATCTTGATGACAGCCTAAGGAAGGGGGACTCATTACAAGTGGATCCTAATGACAGCCCAAGGAAGTCCCCGGAGGGTTCTGAACGTGCCAAAATCGAAGTAGAACGGAGTGCGTCCGTGAACAGCTGGTTTCCAGCAGAAGAAGTACAAGTTAATGTCTGAGATATCCATCGTCCTGTGCTGTCCTATGTCCTGTGGATTCAAATCAAATTGCTAACAATAGAGTCCAATCGGCTGTTTTGTTTTTCAAAAATTGTTTGGCTGGACCGTTTAATCGGTAAATGAGGAAGATAAATTCTGAAAGCTGAAAGAGCTGGTTCTGGCCTAAGTAACCACGTCTTCCATGATAACACTACTCAGTTTTCATGCTATCAAGCAGACTATTCACTGATGCGGGGAAGTCGTTTTGACTGCCAAATGTTGTAATGACAGTGCAAGAGTAATACTTTTAGCTTCAGTGAAAGCTCGCGAGACAAGACAACTATCATATGCGTCCTTTAAAAAGCTGAAATACTAGCTGTTTTATTTGCACTAAACCTATATCAAAATTGTCAATATCCATCGCTGGAAATCATCAATGAAGAGTGTAGTTTACGTATAATAAGCATACCGCCTACGTTATTGTTTTTCTTATGAATAAGAAAGAAGACCTGAGATGCTGCATTTTTACAATGGCAGGTAGCTCACTCGGGAAGTTGGCAGGACCCTTCAGGGGTCAAGTGCATTTACATAAGTTCCTAATGAACAGTTTGAATGGTACACGAGAATTAATGAAAGGCCCTAACGTTCATAGTACAGCAGTGTGATGTCCCCTGCATACGCTTCTGGTCCTGGCCATCCTCGATCCAACAATACTCTTTGAATTAAACTTTTGCATCATGAATGCAGTTCCATAACAAATAATGAGTTATTTGTAATATATTTTGCAGTCGCAAACAGGAATTGTTGAACGGGCGTAAACCGAAAACTTAGAAAGTTTTCATGTAAGCATATCTGGCGGAGACAGTTTCAGAAGAATCTCATTCTAAGCAGAAATCCTTCAGCTGCAACTATTTATAAATGAAAGTTCTTGGTCACGTCCACGACAAACAAGAAACTTAAAGATATTTATTTGATGCGTGTAGTATTTTACTAATTTGCAGGCCTTTATCAACTGCCTCTCTTGATGGAAAGAATCAATTTTAAAAGACAACCCCTTCGATTCGTTAGACGAGTTTATGTCGCTGAGAACGAGAGGGCTCCATGATAATTTGGTTTCATCAACTGAGTTGATTGTGTAAAGCAGCCTCCGTGGAGAGTTTCTACAGCTGACGTGAAAGCGTTAGTCCTTCATCCTTATCTCTGACGATGAGCTAAAGCTCAAAATGTCAACTTTAGAAACTCTCTACGGTGGCCAATTTACACAATCAACTCAGTTGATAAACCCCAAATTGTCTTGTGATGCTGCCCATTGACGCAGCACCAGAGTTTCTCTAGAAGCTTTCCCCCGACCCCATGTAGATAATTATCCTTAGAGCGAATCTTGGGCTCAGTCTTTCATTCTTTGCTACCAGTCTCCCGCACTGATCCTCAGTCCTCTCCATAAATTAGGAGCATCTCTTTTTCCTCATTGGCTTTTATTGTCGTGCGAGTAAAAATAAATTAGCTAGACAGAAGTTTCGCGGCACTAATGATTTGATTTTCGCACGTTACTTTTAACTAACGTACCTGACTGTGCTGAATAAGGTTCTGATTGAAGTCTGTGTACACTTGTGTGCCATTATTCTTTGAAGAATTATTATTTGCTGATTAGCAGTTGGATTTGACCTGTTTAGTTTCATGCATCATGTACATTGTAGTCAGACAGGTCATATTGGGTGGTTTGATGCAGCACAAGCCAAATGTTGTAACATTTGGCCAGTGCAGCCTCAGCGTTAGACTTAGTCTGTCAATAACCAATTAGAATGAACCATTTTGTGCTTGATACAACAAAGATTGTTGTAAACAAAATTATGCCGCTGCTTATACTTGTAGATAGTAGAGAAATAAAAAAGGTTAGTTTGGGACTGTATACCTATCAGTTGTTAGTGATTAATTGACAGTCAGGTGAAATTAGTGACTAACTTAGTGGCTGTTGATTGATTGGTTGATAATTTCATACATGTTTGATGAATAAATGTAATTTTATTGGATACATGAATACAAGACAATAGACTGGCTGAATAGCTCAGTGGCTGGCTAATTAGGTGCTTGACAGCCTGATGGACAGACTGGTTAATTGAATGATCTATCAAACCAGCTGATTCCCTGATTGACCACCTAGACGTTAAATAATGTCTGGGCCCATAGAAACTTTTCTCATAATGATTAAATATGGGGCCGGTCATTATTTACCGTCTGGGTGGGACGGGGATTTTGGAGGATCACGTGGAAAAAACACACGCTATCTTCAGTTTGTTCATAGCTCCTCTGTTCTGATGGTCGACACTAGCCCCACCAGGAACGTTAAATTGAAGGGTGTGGGAGAAATAATTGCATATCAGCGTGAAGGAAGACTCAACAAAATAAATATAGATGCATCGCGTACTTGTAACAATGAAAACACATGTAGCTATTTGAAAAGGAATAGTTTAACAAGAGAACTAGGCTGTACATTTAATGATTTATAAAAACTCGCCCTGGTGATATCCAAAAATTCGATTCAGAGTAATACACTAGTTAGCACTTTGATTGTTTTGGGCCGGAGTCGAAATCTAATGTAATCACATTCGTTTATTCAAATCTGCCTAATTCCCCTTTACCTCGCGGTCTTAAAATGACAAAATACATTAATCAGCGGAAACTCTGAACAAACCGTCGGCTCAGCAACGTTTCGAATTGCGGAGGTTATTTCAACACAAAAATTTCAACTCTCAACGTTGGATATCTGACGTATCTTATTGGATAAAACCGAACATATCTTGCTTTAATGGCAGAAGTGAGATAATTCTTCACGATGCTGTTTCGGTCTGCATTTCCTGGAAATACCTGCCAAAGAAGAGAAAATTGTGGAGCTTACAACATACTTGAAAAAAGCAGACTCTAAGGAATACCATAGTTCTAAATGAAGCAGGAGCAAATAGTTCATAGGCCAAACAGAAATTTGGTAGCTAACGAGCACGCCGTGTAGGCTCCAAACTACTTACAGGGAGCTGCTAATGCATCATCAAGATATTACCTAATGGTCATCCCATGGAAGCTGAGGAAATAGAAGAGATAAGCAATCCATACTCAGGTTTAGGCAGCGATAAAAAGATTTAGACAAATCAAATCGTTAAATTCGTCCAGCAAGATTGGTTCGTTTCGCTCTGATCACTTAGACAGCTACCACAAAATAGCTGATACAGATCCTATAGGAATATAGAAATTAGACAATTTAGAATTTGCTCACTTTATCAAAGTTATTTTCCATGTAAGTTTTCCAAATCACTCCATCTGTTGAAAGATGTATTTTGTAACTGGTAGTCCAGTCAATATATCTTCCACTCCCTTGAGTCGCCAGAGCACAGACATATCGCACTTCACCCATATCAACCTGAAGATAGTGTGAACTGTTAATTGTAATCTGTGGGGTCCAACCTTTACCACCCCTCTGTCCATTTTGCCGGCCGTAGGACGGTCTAAAACCCATGTTGAACATTGTACCTGCAGTCATTCTACTACTATCAGGGATTATGTTACTGTCCTCTACGCCTACAGCTTCACATGCTGGTCAAGAAAATTGGAAACATTCTTTAGTGAAATCAAAATGACCTAGATAATTGTCTTTATCTCTGTATCAACGAAAATGCATCACAGAAAAAAAATCACCTATGTTTGTGGAAGGAAACAGGCTCAGTACACTTGAATTTAAGAACCAACGGTTTCATCTTTACCCAAAGCAATAAACTACACAAAGCAAATGGGTCAAAGGATGGGAATTTATTTCTTTAATCTTGCGGAACATCCGAGAAAAAGCACATATCAAAAAAAAGTTAGAAACGCACTACATTTCCTAAACTATCGTCCTGATATCATTGTCAAGAGACGGAAAACAAAAGCAGTTGTATCTCTCTGTTACTGGCAAACATCTGACAAATGAACACCAAATTGATATTATTGATTTTGATGAGCACATCTCACTTAGTCCTAAGAAAGGTCAGGGAAAGTTGGCCTTTCTCATTCATCAAACGTCATCAGTCTCGCGAGTAAACGGAAACTCAGTACCAACAGACTACTGTGGCAAGAGTATTTTCTTTTCCCTCTAACTTATGTTTGATCACCCGGGCCTATCAAGGACTACACTTCATCATTACTCTTGAAACTACTTAACCCTGACACGCTGCTAGCATAGATATCAACAACATTTTTCATTTACCAGTTTTCTTCTGAAAATTATATCAAGATCTGTGACCTCTATCACGGCCACAATCACATTTATCACCACCGTCACCGTCACAATCACTGTCATGATCATTTTCATCGTCACTATTTTAAAATGTTATCATAAATCTTGCTATCATCATGATTACCTCAAATAAAAAGAAAAGAATCACAGGGAATACTTCCTTTCGTCACTGCGTATGAAAGGAGTATTGGAGCCCTGTCTTTATGCAACTTATTGCAGAGTCTGTAAGATACCAGTGTGAACGCAAAAGGCTCACAAAACTTCATAAATACTTTCAGACCTACTTTAGAGTTTAACCACTTACATGATACCGAGTGCTGCATTGCAGAGAATGCCTTAAAAATTTCCGCTGATGACGCTACGCAGGTAAACTTTCCCGAGTCTTATTTCTTTGTATTCCAGATATGAAGTGTTCCATCCTCATCGACCTTCGATCTTCCAAATGGTAGCTCACTATTTTCTCTAACCCACGTCACTTTTGGTTTGGGGTCGCCTTTGGCCTGGCAAGAGACTGAAACGTTGCGGTGCTTGAGTATGTCTAGATCTGAAGGAGGACGCACACTAAATTTGGGCAGTTGTACAACGCTAAGATGCGTAACGGCTAAGGCCTGCCTTAATTGATTTGATGCCATACATTTATAAATGCCAGAATCTTTATTCTGTCAATTCAGTAACGACAGTTGTCCACCTTTCAGAACAGCTCCGCCTTGCTCTATTTTACCGTGCACTTTAGACCACGTGATCACCGCTGAAGGAACCTAGTCACGTGGCATTCTGGCAGCGTGATATTTTTTTCCTTTTCGACGTTAGATGGGCCAAACGAAAGAAAAACCTTGGGCTGGCCTAAAGAATAATAAAAGAGGAAGAAACAACAGGATTCTAGTGACATAATTATTAAACAGCGGAGTTTTTTAAATACTCCGTGTAACCCGGTTAAGTTTTCCCGTTTTTAACAGAGAAGCTCTCTCTAAACAGACAGAAAGAAACATATGTTAGTCTCTTGGGATTAAGGAACCCCAGGATGAAAATTTTACCAAGTTTTGAGAGAAAAACGACCATATATATGTGACCGCATATGTATGTGGATCATACTGCCCACTTTTTTCTCTCGTGCCAGAATACTTCGAAGAGGAGCCTACTCCAATGATACTTTGTAATCATGGTTAAAAGCTACCCCCTTCCCCTCTTCCTCTTTAACCTCCACAGACTTCAAGCAAGAGAAACCCAAAGCGCCTAACGAAAGTGTTAAATCCCACGTTTTATAAAGGAGAAAACAGCATTTCTTATGAAGGCGTTTCCAATTAGGCCTGCACGCCGAAAGTACTCTGACTCGAAGACATGCTTATGACTTAAGGGAGGAAATTAGCTGAAATTTGCTTTGAAATTTTCTTTAAAAGCAAAACAATTTAAACGACGTCAGCAAAAATGATTAGTACACAACAAAAACAACAAGAAAAATACACAGCACGAGATAACTGAAGCATGAGGCCATGAGTTGAAAAACAGGAAGTCACGTAGTCTGTTTGACGAGGCTTACAAAATATGTCGAGGCAAATTAAATCAAAGATGGATTCTGCCAACTACTATGCTTAGTGCCAACAACATACAAAACTTACTCTCTAGACGTTTGTTAAACCATTTTCACATCTAAACATCAGATTTTTCATGAAAAGGCCAGAATCTTCGATCTATTTTTGCATCACTGGTTTAGAGGTCAAAATGACAAATGACTGTGTGTTTTTGACAATATTCGTACGGGTTTTCCTCTTCAAGTACAAATCGTCGAAAATTCTGAGACTACAGACAAGCGACAAGGATTAACTACATTTGAGAAACGCGTTAAAAAAAATGAAAGTGAATTAGAAAGTTAAGAAAATTGCCAAGGACAACGTCTTCTTCCTTTATTACATTAGTCTCCCCTAACGCTTGAGAAACAGAAAATTATCATTTGTAATGTTAAAAATTTTTGAGTCTTCGTTGAAATAAAAGCGGCACTAAGCCGCAAATTTTCTCTCTCCAACAGATAATAACAATTTCTTATTTCACAGCGAATTTTTCCCTTTGGAAAGGTGTTCTTTATGCTGTTTGACGCGCAACAGCTAACTTGTATCGGTCAGCTTACAGTCGGCAAACGATTATACTCTAATCAAGCCAATTATAGAATAACCTAGTAGATTACCTTCACTCTGAGTCTTTCCCATTCCGTGTTTCAGTAAAGAAATGACCTCCTCGACAGCTTCCAGCCGTCGGTCCTGATCAGTAAACTTCAGCTCGATTCCAATAAATCCAGCGGAATAAAGAAGCAGACAGAAAACAGATAGTACCGTGCCAGTGTTCAATAATGAATAGCACTCTTTTTTAGGCATCTTTACACAGAGTGCTTGAAATTCTGTCTTAATCAATAACCCTCCTTCAGCTATCTGAATTCAAGGAATCAAATTCTAATCTTGGATCACCCTCGGCGACAGCGAAACTATATCGTCAAGTTCCCGTGGCAAATGGCTTGTTTTCTTAGCGTCATACTGAGTCGACTTGTAGACAATGTCTGAGTAAAATATATTAATAGTTATAGCCCCCATTTGGCGCGCAAATATGTTATTTGTCCGCGAAAATTGTCTGGTCGACCTAAATATCGTGTTATGTTTGCCAAATGCTGGGAAATTTTAAAACATCGGGAGCAGGGTGATGGATGTGAAAGCTACAAGGTGAAAAACTTTCCGTCACGTTTCCTTACGCGCATATAAAACTTTCGGAGGCACTTTTATTCAGTTGTTTCGGTGTCATGTGTGTGTGAACTTCGTCTTAATGCTGAAACTTGTTTACATTGAAAATATCTTCCCAGTTTTCGTAAAGCGAGCATTGCGTTGATATTTTGCGTAGAAATTTAAGGTCAAAAAGATAAACAAAAGTACCATTTAATACCGCATAAACATTTTCTGGTCATTTTTGTTTTAAAGTAATAATAATTTTTCTTTGCGAAAACTGGAGCGAAACGGGAAGCCACCTGGTACCTCTTCGGCTGCTCGGAGGTCAATAGTACTCGGCTAAGCCGAGAGGGCTAAGCAGTGCGTGCTAAAACACTTTTCACTTGCGTGGTCGAAAGTAGGTCATATTTTACCAGGTCCAGCAGAACTTGAAAAAACATAGTCATCCCGGGGGGAATTTTAATCACTTGGCGGAAACAGTTATGATGTGCCAACTTACTAAGAGTTTATTTGACATTTCAGAAGGAAACTTCTTCAAGTTTATTGTTTTCAGTGATAAGGAATCAAATTTCCTATCACGTGTCTGAACTCTTAAAAGATAAGCAAAGTAAAACAAAGGGAAACAAATGTTGCAAAGTTACTCTAAGCGTGACATATATCCTTAGTATTTTCTTACATTCAAAAAAGATTACATTTAACCTACGTGTAGCCGTCCCTCCCTCCCCCCAAGGAGAAACGGAAGGGGTTCTCCTTGAGAAGAAGGGTACAGCCACACGAATGCTTCATTGCATTCAACGATTTTACAAGAAAAAAATTCCTCTTAGAACAAGCTTGCCTAAAATTCAAGGAAATATAGGTAACCAAGGAAAAAAAGAGTTAGATTTGCTTCTGATTTTTCTTCATTCTTCTCAAACTGTTATAGAATCATAACTTGTTTTGTGAATCAAACCAACCATGGATAAACTACTTTAATTGTAAAATTCAAAGTTTTTCATTGGTTTGGGGAAAGCAGTTGCAATCACGCTGTAACTCTTTGGCTGAGCAATCCCCTCAGTGTCACTTTATTGTAATGTATGTACTTCAACCCTCATGCAGGTCCATATGACGGCTGTGACTGGATGAAACCGGACAAATCTAGCCTTTACTGGTGGACCAAACGAGACGGTTGTTTTGTAACCCTGATAACGTGTCTCTTGCTTCACAACCTGCCGATAAAAAGAGACTTAAAGGTCAAAATTGGTTCCTGAGAATAACTCCTTAAGGGAAAGATAAATACGTATAGACGAACCTCCATTCAGTGGACACTATTACGACCAGGGGAAGTGTCGTCACAATAATGATGGCCCCTCAATGAATCAACAGACACAAAGGCTATGAATAAGGAACCCTCATTATTTATCACCTGGGGCGGAAAGGGTGGGAAGATTTCGTTTGTGTCATAATTAAACTTACATGATCCCCTAAAACCTCTGTAGAAATATAGCAAACCCCCCCCCCCCCCCCCCAATCAGTCAATGATTTTGAATGGGATTGTCCACTTTTAAGCAATTCATTGCTTTCAAGTTAATAAATTGTTCTGTTTATGTTCCTTCATCTAAATGCTCAGCAAATTAGCAAGTCCGCATTGTAGCTTATACCCCAAAGCTTATACACCAAAGCTTAAACATGATTGAAAGCTGTTTTGTTTAGCACGGTGCATTTTTTTTCTTCTTAGAAGCTGCTTGAACCATTGTTTGTCAACTTCAAATGTAGTCTATTGAAAATACAAGTCAGCAATTACTTGAATCCTATGGAAAATTTAGTTTAACGGTTCTCTATTTATGATTTTCATTCAGTTAAAGACGGTTGAACTAAACATGTTCAGCTGGTGTGAACGGGGTATTAGACATTTTGCGATGACTTAGCTTTTCAGACGTATCCGGACTAATAAAGCTTTGTTGATTACAGGAAAGTAGTGTTTAATAGTGAAAGAACGATAAAAAATTATCAGAAATAGACGCAAAACATCTGTCAACGAAAAAGTTAAAAAAAAAAAACGAAAAAAAACCTAGAGATCTTGGTAGTGTGACGTTCAAAGACAAGTCACAGAGAGTACAGAAAGCAAGAATACAAAAAAAACAACCTTTCTTAATCTCTACAGGTTACATTTCGATTATGCAACTTACCTTTTCAACGTTATCTTCCTTGTACACATTCCAAGTGACACCATCAAGTGAGAAATACAGCTTGTAAGTAGACACGATGTCTCGAGTAAACCGTCCAGCTTTTCCTTGTGACTTCGTAGCACAGACAGACTGAACGCTTCCAAGATCAACTTGAAGATAATCTGTGCTGGTGTCTCTGTTCTTTGAGCACCAGCCTCCTCCTCCGATAGATTTATCCAGCCGGCCGTAGTACGGTAAATATTGGGGGCCCCTAACTGAACTTGCTGTCATACGCGAGTCTGGTATCTTATTTCTATCTGCCACACCAGCAGGGGCACACACTGAGGAGAATTGTAGAACAAGCATAAGCTTACACTAGGAATGAGACAGTTTTTTTGTGCTTGAGTTTCAAGTAAAAGAATCCTACCCATAATTACAACTTAATGGCACTGTCCACTCACCACCTTAAAAATTTTAAGAAACAGAAATCGAAGTTTTTCGAAAACAACGTCACTCCTCTTTGGATGTTTGGCGAGATATTAGGCGCACGTTTAAGAATGCACTCAAACCTCTCCTCAGCCGGTAATCATTATAGTGCGAACAGTCGACGTTCTATGCATTTTCTCGAGTACATTGAAAACTTTTGTTGCGTTCTAATTTTTCGAAGTTACTGGACAGAGTGCTGGCCACATCGTTTGGCCTTAGTTTGCGCGTCCTTTAAAGCACCGTGACGTTAATACATAGCTCATTCATAAGACACTGACTGGTGGAAAAACGGAGATTTTTTCGAAGGATCTCTCGTTACCCTGATGAATTTTTTGGCTTAAACATTATTACCTTTAGTGACGGTAATTTCCACAGCAAACATGGCCTTGACTTTGTTCTCATTCCACATTCCAAGGCAAACATATCTCCCCGAGTCTTCTACTTTTGGGTTCCGAATCTCTAGATCATAACCACGATATTTGGCTCGTTCATAAGGAATCCGTCCGTTTATTTTCGTCCAAATATATGTTGGAAATGGAGCAAATATTGCTCCTTTCCAATCACAACCGACCAAGATGGTTTTATCTGTTCCAGTTCTGATGTACTTTGGCGTTGGGTTCCCATAATCTCCCATAGTATTCAAATTCATAAATAGTAACTGAGTAGCCTTCATCTCCTTTCCTAAGACATTTGCGGCTTCACAGGTGTACCAGCCTTTGTCGCTACTCTTAGCATTTATGATGGATAAGTCTCCATCTTTTGAAATAGCTCTGGATTGTGGTAGTACACCGTCCCTTTTAGACCAAGTAATTACAGCCGAAGGGACGCTGTTCACCCGGCATTTTGGTAGGGTAACGTTGCCTCCTATCGCTACAAATGACGGACCAGGCAGGAGAGTAACGGTGGGCCTTACTGCAAGGAAGCAGAAAAAAAAAAAAGTTACTCAAAGAGGCAGAAGAGATCAAAAATACATTTTACGAGTAAAATGGACTTAGCAGTACACATCTACGAGTTACCTAGTACCCATTGCTTATATTCAAATGGACGATAAATTTTGTGGGAGGAGGAAAGCCAGACGAGGATTACCAACACGTCACGCGAGTATCGGAAATCGGACTCAGGCCATGGCATTAAAGGGTGAAAGCACTCAGCGCTGTGTCAATCCTGCTTTCCACTGAGAAATAAGATATCCCATTAACGTTTTACTGAACGCATTTTTAGCATAACAGCCAATTAAAAGTAGCATTTGCTTGAGCCTTCTGATCATCCTTATTTTGAGTTTTTCTCTTTACTCCTTAACTTCTCCATACCTTTCTCTATGCATTTCCTTTGGTACTGACAAGGAGAATTTGCTTAGCGATCAAAGCTTTGCAATTCTTAGGCTGGCGACCACTTCCTTCATTCTCGTGATCTTATGAATAATTCAGCAGTATAAAAGTAAGGAGAAATTAGATGTTGGACTTAAGAGTCCAGCGTAAGCTAAAATGAACAACTTACTATGTACTACAAGAGTTGCTGTTTGTTCATCTTCCCCCAGCAGATTTTTGGCTCTACAAGTGTATTTGCCAGAGTCCTTTTGACCAGCATTCGCAATCTTCATCCGGCCATCTGACGTCACTGTAGTCCGTTGGCTAGGTAACACGCCATTGACTCTGGACCAAGATATTAGCGGAGGGGGATTTCCGGTGACAAAACAAACCAGAGAGGCAGTGTTTCCGTCTTTAACGGTGATCTCTGGCGGGCTAATTGTTACTTTTGGTGCAGAAAGCGATTCGCCTGGTTCTCCTTTCATGCCTTGGAACCCCGGAGGCCCACGTTCTCCCTTAACCCCTGGGAGGCCTGGTTCACCCATGTCCCCTTTAAATCCCTGAGGACCTGGGAATCCAGCAAAACCTTTGAATCCTCTCATTCCTCTTATTCCAGGTGGACCCATGATTCCTGGTTCGCCTGGTGGTCCCGGCGGTCCTTGCAAGCTTGCGCAAGAGTCGAGGCTGTTTTGTATTATCGCTTGCAAGCCAGTGGTGATTTGTTTCATAGCTTCTTCTAAGTAGGCTGAGAAGTTGAAAGGTGAATCATTCCCGAATATATCTGTATAATTGAAAGGTGAACCATTTTCGAACTGGTCGTCGTCCTTGTCGGGCAACGGAGAAAGGTCTGGTACATTCCGTTTGTTTCTGTTGAATACCTGTTCAATGCTTGGTTTCTCCTTCTCGGAAATTTCGGCTCCTTCGTCTGAGGAAAAAAATCATGCATAAAAGATTCAAATGATAAATAAAAGTGAAAGTTTGTCAATCCGCATAATCGACAGAGTTGTGAATGTATATTTACAAATGTCATCTTTGTCGAGCGTGTCATTAGCATGAGCGTTTGTGTCATCTATGTGTTTCTTTCCCCACCGAGTAAACATTTTGTAGCCTCCCTCAAGTCGGGGGTAATCAACCACACTTTCAAATATTATTTATCGTTTCCTACAACAAACGCTACAATTTCCCTTTCGGATGTTCCGTGGGTTTGTGGATTACCGTTTGGGTAAAAAAAAGTCACCTTTAAATTCAAACTAAAACTCTCTCATTGATCTTTCTAAAACATGTTAAACTATCTTGCATTCTTGGATTGCAAATAAGCCCAATCTCTGCTCTATGATGCCCAGATACCCTTTATTTCAAAAATTTAATCCGCTACGGAATGCAGTGTGTAAATATCAATATAATTCAATAAAGACATTTGGCCATGTACGAGCAATCCACAAGTCTTTCGGGAAAAAATTCTGCTGACTGAGAGGAACTACATTAAGTCCATTGCTTCTTGACTCTCGCTTTCTTGATTTTATGTACAGAACTACAAACATATTTCTATTCATGGATACCACAGACATACAGGCTGAATGCTATTTTTGCACACTTAACTAAGATTGCTAAGTTATTTTCAGACTTTTTTGAAAAAAAAAAACAAAATATGAATCCGGCTGCAATGGACGAATTTTGTGTGTGGTTCTACGCCTATAAAAAAGGGGGGCTCGAGATATTTCCATAGCGGAGCTTTACGTCTCGAATACGAGTAGCTGAGTTGTGCGATCCCAAGATGGGCAGTCTTCAGTGAAATTTTTGTTAAATATACACCAAGGATAAAACGGGCCATGATCATTCAGGATATTATTCGAGAGAGCGTTGATAAATTGATGTCATTAACAATGTCAGTTAAACAGGAAACAAATCAAGACGCAGGACTCCGAGAACTGGAAATTTCTGACGAAGGTTGAGCCAGACCCATAGTTTGAACAGACGGTTCGCCTACTTAGAGAGGTTACAAATACACTTACTAGACTTATATCCATTTCACGAAGACAACGGGAAAGAAATAAAAGAGATTTTTCAACATCACTGTACCTTTAATGTAAGTCTTCATTTCAAATTTCAGAAGAGCAATGGCTTCCTCAACAGCTTCCAACCTCTGGTCTTGATCATCAAACTTCAACTCGACCCTGACGAATCCCGCGGAGTAGAGAACTAAACAAACAACTAACAGCACTAAGCCTGGGCTGACTGTCAAGCCACGATTTCTCGAGGTCTTTTGCAATTCGGAGTACTCCATCGTCTCAGAGAACTCGTCAGTTTAGAAGTACTGCTCTTGCACTGCGGCAATGAATATATTGGCAGTGGTGAAAATTAATACTACCGCGATGATTCTATTTCTTTATATCCGGTTCACCCTCTCGCGTCCGAGCATTGGAATGAATCGTGAGCTGATGATCCTATTACTAATTGATCTGTTATAAATTGACGCAGTTGACCTGTACTGACGTGCGCGCTTCTCTTCGACGTAGCCTACTTGTTTTAGGGGTTGTTTTTCTGATGAAATATATTTTTTCACTCTCCCTGAATTTGTAATAAGTCGGACGACCATGCGATTGTGTTTATTCAGAAGAGTGCTTTGCGCAAGTGACATCTGGAAGTTTTTACTCATAACTAATTCGATATTTCCCAAAACTGGGCCCTTGCAGGGAAAAACCCCTCGGCTTGTGGGAATGAATCACTAATAAGATTAGGTGAGGAGTGAACTCTCAAATCTCGTGAGGTGTTTTTTTTATTGTTCAAATTTCCAAAAATCAGTTTACCTTCTCGTTGGCTTCAGTTTTTGTTCCTTCTATTAACAACGTCCTAATTTTTTTCCCTCCTCACTAACAGAGTAATTTCTCCACGTGTGAAAATCTTTTCCGATCTTTCGAGTCTTGACCTTCAAAATCGCTCAATAGATGAAATTTTCCCTTGCTAACTTCTACTCCTCTTACAATACTTATCTATTTCTCCACACGATAAAAATATATGCTACCCCTCTTCCCTTCTTAAGTGTTATTAAGAGCGATATTCTGCAACTAGCGTCGCACAATTAGCGTATTTGCAACTAATATTTAGCTGAAGACCTATGCCGTGCGGAAACACTAAAGCATTTTTGCTTGTCATAATGCGTGCTGATAATGAGCGGCTAAAGCGGAAAATTCTAACTTGTACGATAAGTGATATTAAAATAAAATTTAAACTGAAAGAAAATATTTCCTGTGTGAACCTGCAAAACTACAAGTAGATCCAGGAAAATTGCAATGACGAACAGTTGTGCACCTCAGCCCACGCACACGGGATAACGCACAACGCTGATCTGAAACTGTCATCTCTGTCAATATATTAATTACAAGATAGTCAGTGGGCACAGAATTTGATCTGCAGGATTTTTCCTTTCCTTTATTTTCTGACGCAGATGACTTTTACCTGCAATATATATTTTTCCTCATGCTTTCTTGACGAGTGACGAGGGTCCTTTTGATTTGATTTTCTATTCATCTTAAAAAGAATAAATCTTAGTGATATAAAAAAAGTACGTCAGCAAACATGATGAAATTTAACTTCACATCTCTTTTTCGCAGGGAGAAAGATCGAAAGCTTCTGTTATAATGATGTCATACCTTTGCAGTGCGCTAAACGCAGGCAGAGACAAACGCATACTTGTTAATCGTCTGTCGTTTAAGTCGAACAAAGTCAAAATACGGACCTCTTAAAAATCTTCACAGCCAAATTTGTGCACGCAAGAAGCAGAGATCTCTGTTTTGTTACGGCTTATTAGAATCCTGTGGTGTAGTTTCATATCAAAGGAACCGCTTACTAAATGATGAACGGCATGGCTGTGCGTAATGCAAACCTTAATAGAGCCAAATTTCTTGAAAAAAGGTTTCAAAACTTGCAGCTGGCTCTTTCAAGGATGCTCATCCTTGCAAATTGAAGGTTATAATTTGAAATTTCTAGTCAGTAAATAGTCATTCTAGTGCGTGAAGTAGACTAGTTGCTTTTGCACGAAATTTACTTGATAAAGTGTCTACTGACAGGTTTGCCCCGTTGAAAAATTAACAAGAAACAGTATTTCAGATGTATCAACCCACGTAATTTCACGGCCTTTTCTTCATGTCGTCCTAATGAACTAAAAAAAAAAACAAAGGCACAGGGAATTTCATATCGTGTACGTGCTGAGCGCACATTTAGTACAAATGCGCGGAAAGTGTTGATTGCATAACGCCTACTGTAATAAGTGTCACATAGCAATAAAATAGCTAAGCTTCTAGACAGGACAGGCAAGTTCTGTTGACGCAAAAACCGGATCTTGACTTTTTCCCCCTTTTTTAAGACAAACAAACGTAAGGGGCTAAATTGCATGTTCGCCTGTCTGGACTTTCTCTTTTTTAGTCACTGCAATAACGATTAGATAGGTTTGTTACTTTGTTTTCTAAACAAACTGATTGGGTCAAAGTGTCCTCTATTCAAAGCCTTCTCTCTTCCACAATAAAGAATCAGCTTAGCATTGTTCAAAAATTAAATATTGAAGGATCAGTGTACATGAAAATCGAGCAGACTTGCGGCAATTCTGTAACTACAATAGTTGCAGGTAAAATGAGCCTTATAGATAAATAAAGCCACCCTCTATAACGTAAATAAACATGGGAATTGACGTCAAATTTCAAAGAACAATCGGCCTACTATAACAGAAAAAACACGTCAATGCAGGTTGAACTAATCATCTTAAAACGGTTCAATAAGTAATTGGATCACCGTTAATCACTTCATTCCTATGCTCAGACGCGAGAGGATAAACCGGATATATAGAAATAGCATTAAATTAGCTATATAAATTTTCACTGCTGCTAATATATTTATTCCCGCGATACACAACCGATGCTTCAGAACTGAAGTGCGCACGATGGATTTTTCCGAACCGCAAAAGAACAGGTCGAAAAATCATGGCTTTTCAGTAAGTCCAGGCATCTTGTTTTCTGCCTTCTGCCTGCTTCTATACACCGCAGGGTACATCAGAATCGAGCTGAAGTTGAATAATCACGATGAGCAGTTGGAAGCTTTTGAAAAAGCAACTGCCATGCTGAAGCACAGAATGGCAAAGGCATCGATGAAAGGTACATTAGATAAATGTGGTATGGTAATCAGCTGATTAATAATTTCTGGCAACTTAAAGTTGGATCGCTAGAAAAAAAAATTGTGAAGAGAATAATACCTGTTGCTCAAATCAGTCTCATGCATGGTTTTTATGGGTGAAATCCCTCACCAGAATGTTTTGTTTGCTGTTTCTTTTTTGCTGTTGTTGGTCACTTTGTTGTTTTCTCTTGGGTCACTTGATACAGATGGATTTATTTTTGAAACAGTTTAAATGTAACAACCTTCCCCACCCCACCCCTTTACCTCATTTCCCTCCTGTCATAAGAGTCTCTTACTTTGTTTAAACCAAAATCCATACAGATGTAATCAAAGTTGAAAGTAAAAGCCAAATTCTATTCTTAATAATTACCAAATAAAGAAGCTTTTGATTTTTGAACAAAGTCTCCTTGCAAGCTCGTTAGGAAATTTAAAGAGAACAGTACAAAGAACATGCATACTGAAGGGTGAAAAGGATTAAACTCATTTGAATAGGCCAATTTACAGTTGTGTGCTTAGTTGCCAAGCCTTTGATTTGGAGTGAGGCTGAAGGTAACCTTGTTGTGATAGAGACCAGTATCTAGTTAGCATGACAACAAAGTAATTTGCATTTGAAAAGCAGCAAGGTTTGCATCATAACGAGGTCGCCCTTAGCCTCATTCCTGTTCAAAGGTTTGGCAACTAAACACACAACTATAAAATGGACTATTGAAGAAGCAGATGTCTGTAGGTCGGCATGGATGGGAACCTATTGATCTGTCAACGATCGATCAAACTTGGTTAGGATTGTTCGAAAAACCATTTTTAAGCCTTGTCTTAAACATTGAGGGAAAAAATTAGAGAAAGAGTTTTACCTTCATAATTCTTTTTTCGAAAAATACCCATTTTAACGTTTTAAAAACAAAATATTGGAAAAGATGTACAGCTTGTTGGAGGAATTCGCATAGTAAAAACCTCTTGGATTCAAATGGTTATCTATCAATAAGCTATCAGAATAAGGGTCCTTTAAGACACTATTTGAAATGATGCTATTTATCCATTTATTTCCTAATTACTAGGAAACTTAACCCTGAAATCAAGCAAGGAGGTAGTCAATGAAGCGATTCATCAGCGGTTCAAACGGGAAACCTCAGCTGACGGACCAGACGATTTTCCTAACCCTTCATTCAATTTTACAGACCTACCGTACAATTATACAGATCTGCCATTCAACTTAACGGAGATTTTTGGAAATAATTCGCCATTCAACTATACAGACATCTTCGATAACAATTCTCCATTCAACTATACAGACATCTTCGGTGAAAACTCACCTTTGAATTATACAGATATATTCGGAAATGGTTTACCACCATTTAATTTCTCGGCTTATATGGAAGAAGCTATGAAAGAATTCACCATTGGCTTGCAGGCGATGCTTCAAAGAAGTTTCAACGCTTGCGCATGCTCACAAGGACCACCTGGACCACCTGGAGAACGAGGATTCATGGGTCCACCGGGAATTAGAGGAGAAATTGGATTCAAAGGAGATGCCGGGCCACCGGGTACCCCAGGGATGAAGGGGGATACCGGCCCACAGGGTACTCCAGGTTTTAAAGGAGATGCTGGACCACGGGGTAACACAGGTATGAAGGGCGAACCAGGCCAAACATGTTCAGCGCCGAAAGTAACCATCTCTCCAAGGAAGCTGACTGTTTTAAAAGGAACTACTGCCTCTTTTAGATGCTCTGCTAGTGGAAATCCATGGCCTCGAGTATCCTGGTCTAGGGCTGATGGATCGTTACTTAACAAAAACGCCACGGTAACCTCAGATGGGCTCATAACGATTCCCTCCGTCCGGCTGATGGATGCTGGGAGGTACACTTGCACGGCGGAGAACATTGTGAGGAAGATTGAAGAAACAGTTGATCTGGTTGTACAAAGTAGGTTGCAATGATATATTAATACCATTCGAAAAAATCACTAATTATTAGATTCTAACTTCGCAAAACTTTCCTATGTTAATTTCAGAATAAAAAGCTTAATAGCTTTTGTTTTACATTCTTGCATATTACTACTTAATACTCTGCTACCCCACCCCCCCCTTCCACCCCATGAAGCTTACTCGAGATATTTGACTTTTGAGTTACAAATACTGTTTTTTGAAAGCTTAAAGGTTTCTTCATCATTAAAAGTTTCCTTGTCATCAGCTTTAGTTGCACTTTCGCTTAATAATGTCCACTTATAGGTATATCGAACACATATAGAAAGAGACAAAGGTCGTTGATAGATCGGTTCACCATGTCCTTCACGATAATTGAAGATTCATACATTTTTAGTTACGAATAAACATTGTCAGGGACGAGAAAACAATGGTTAATGGCTAACAATTCTGCAGTTTCTTATACATGTGTTTCACTGAGTCTTTTGCTTCTAAACTCTGATGCAGTTTATCAAATTCATATTGTAGAAAGACCTTACAGTTGATCCCTTCTGTGAGTGAAAGGTTTAAACACTGGATGGAAAGTCACTTATCAGTACGTTTTGTTTTTTTTGATACGTTCTCATGCACTAAGACAGAACATTAACTAGGAATCTAAACAGTGTTCCTTGTTATTTCTCGCCAGGCTCACCAGAGGTTTCTCTTTCATTTGGGCCATCTTTCGTTCTCGAGGGCAAAGCTATCACTCTTCCAACATGTTACGCAAATAATAGCGTTCCTCCAGCGATATTCACCTGGTTTAAAGTTGATGACAATCTGAACCAAGATAGAGCCGTTCCTAGAAACGGGCAACTGTCAATAACGAATGCTAGAATGGAGGATTCTGGTTTGTACCAGTGTATGGCTTCCAATAGCATTGGATATCATTCGGCGTACACTAAGCTGACTGTTGTGACGATGCCAAAGTTTACGGTTCGTCCACCTGCCAAACTTGAAGCAACTTCAAACAAAACTATCACCGTCCGTTGCCAGGCGACCGGTCAACCCAAACCTTTTATCACGTGGGCGAAGAAGGGTGGAGAATTGCCCAAAGGAAGATCAAATGTCAGCGAAGATGGAACACTTCAAATCTGGAGCCCTGAAAGTGACGACTCGGGGAGATATACTTGTACTGCATCTCTGGAACAGATTTCCGTTAATGTGGCCTCTGTTATGGAACTAACTGTTAAGATCAAGAAAAGAGGTCAGTCACTAACCCAGTCGTAAAACATGATTATCTCATGAACTAAACGTTTGGGTCAAACACAAGAATGTCGGGCTTTGTAAGATTCTGATGACCCCCCCCCCCCCTCACTGGCAATCAATCTTCTACAATCCCCCCTTTATACTCTATATGCGACGATTGACTTCCCCCCCCCCCCCCCCATCCCCTTTCCATTCCCCCGGAAACTCATATGATCTCCCAGAATCCTTCGCCCACTTCAGGTAATAAATAATGATTGCTCTGGGTAGTGGTTATTTGTTGGTTTGTTACATTTCATTTTTTTGCTTCTTTTTTCAGTAAGCACGTTCAAGTTTCTTAAACATATTCAAATAACCTAAGTTCTCATCCCTAAATAATCCAAATGAATGACGATCTTTTTCTCAGTGTGTGAGGCGATCGGTGTACAGAATAGATACAAAGTACCAGATAGCAGAATGACAGCAAGCTCTTCCTTCGCTGGACATTTCGATGCATCACGTGGAAGGCTCTGGAACCAAAGGCAAGGAGGATCATGGGAACCCAAATATCCCGCAAATGTTGGGAAAGATTGGCTTCAAGTCGATATGGGTTCAATGCTGTCTGTCTGTGCAGTGGCCACTCAGGGTAATGGCTGGATTTATCCTGACTGGGTCACTGCGTATAAAATCAAACTCTCGACGGATGGAAATATATGGAAATTCTATCAGGAAGACGGTGTGGATAAAGTAAGTATATTCAAATTGCTTGGGCTGCAAAGTGGAATTTTCTAACCGTTGCTCTGCAGTGTTTTTGCAATTTTCTTCAATGTGTAACTTAAAAGAAATTTAATGAACTTGTCTATATTTATAACTTAAATTAAAACTGAGATTGTTCTTTTCAGTTTTTCTTTTTGACGAAAAATACATTTGAGTATAAAACATTTATCCTCTGATTTTCTTTTTCTTTTCTTGTTTTTGTTTTTGTTTTTTTTTTGCCTTGCTTTTATTTGTTTCTCCGGAGTCGATTATTGATAAGGCGATTAGAGCAGCATATTAAAATGCAGTCTTTGTTTCCTTTACTGTCCGAAAACCCAACCCCTTAAAAATAAATCACATCGAAATAATGGGAGATCATACTTTCAAATTATTGTCCCTCTATATTTGTTTCTATTCACTTGACTTACGGTTGCACTTTCAGCTTTTTTTGTTTTTGTTTTTTATTCCTGTTTGTTTGTCTTTTGGGTGTATTTTGTTTAGAAATTTTCTCTTTTGATAAGGTTATATTCCTAAGCTGTGTTCTTCTCTTGTTTTAAACTCGCAGATATTCACTGGAAACACAAATGCAAATGATGTGGTAAAGAATTTCCTTTCGCCTTTTGGCGTTGCCAGATATGTTCGATTTTACCCCGTGAGATATAACACTTACCCGTCTTTAAGAGTTGAAATATATGTTTCAAAATACATATAACCTACAATCTTGAAACTTCCATATCATTTGAAACTTCCTTTAAATCACTCCCGATATTATAACAGGGTACGTACCAACTAACTTTATATGAATATATTTTCAGTTTTGAATGAGGCTGTAGTTGTCTTACAGAAGTTCCTGTTATTTGGACTGAAATTTTTATTATCAAAAAATTTTTGTGTCAAATCTGTGATATATTGAGTGAAAAGCGGGTTTTCTGCATCTGGTCTAACGAAATGCTACACTAAGAAGCCTCTGATAACACTGACGTATAATCAGTGCGACAAGTTTTTTTGTTGTTTAATTACTCTGAACCTTTTCCATGAAGACTGATTGATAGGTCAATACGATAAGTTATCTTTGCTTTGTGAAAATGAAATAAATGGATTCAAGAACTTGACTTTACTGGGTTTTTTTCTAATTTTTTAAAATTTTTTTTCGATTATGAGATTGTGCTCTCGGGCAGAACTAAAACACTTCACTCTCTCAATACCTGTCTCCATCCAGGAGTAAAGATGGGTACTGGAGAATTGTCAGGGAATCCTGTGCTGAGGTTAACCTCGCGATGGATTGGCAGATGTTTTTTTTAACACCACAGAGTGCCTATGAAAGATGGAGCTCCGTGCGTTTAGTAGCATCCAATAGAGAGGCTGATATGGAGCCTTAAGGCATTTACACGAGGTCTAATCCAAACTGCGGTTTTACCCTTAACGGTGTGCCTTGCGTATTTTCTATTGAAGAAATATAAAAATGGTTTCCGTGTTTATATCAGGCTATGTAAACACGGAATCTATTTTACATTTCTATTATAGAAGAACTAAAGAAAGAGGAACGAAAACCGTGTTTACATACGCTCATGTAAAATGGTTTTATGGCCAATCAGAGCGCGCGTACTATTTGAATTATTTTATAAAAGAGAGTTTTTTTCCTGATTAAATAGATTTCCTACCACAGTCAGCGCTTTCGACCCTCTTGACACTGTTCATAAAAATAACTGTTCAGATGAAACATTCTGCCAAATCCAGTAAAGTTTAAAACGCGGTTTTGTCCAACAAACGGCTAAAGTTTAACTAACTAGCACATGGGTTGTTGTCACTATTTCAAAATTGAAAGGAAGATGGGTTATTGTTGATAAAAAAACAACTCCTTACAACAACCTTCAAAATACTGTTTATTTCATAATTCGTAACTGTACACTAAAAACACGAAACAAAGTTATGATATTCCACATAAGGATGTATATAATAATGGCCGAGAATTTTATATTTACACGCTCTCGCTACAGATTATGTTATGTTATCGAAACTAAATCAAGAAAGCCTTAAGCGCATTTGATTAAAAAAAGACCTACAAAATCTACTCAACTTATTAAAAAATAATTCCTAACTTATCTGTTGACGTTGAAAACTCAAATTACACCAAGTGAGAAAAGAAGCCCCATCTGTATTCTGTTCAAATGTTGACAAAATGAGACTTGAATTTTTCAAGCTAGGATTAAAATCGTATTTCTAAAAGGGATAGTTGGCTCGGCACTTATCAAGATTAACTACCTAACTTGATATATTTAACTGCACAATTCTTTCCAGCAACTTTTTCTACATTTGAATAATTTTCCCTGTTCAACTCCACCTACTTTCACAGTCTAGAAAAAAATAACTTTAAGGAAAAAGATTACTGTCTTTATTTTGAGAGATATAATTGAATAATTTGAATGGTTTTCCCTGTTCTACTCCTCCTACTTTCACAGTCTAGGAAAAATAACGTTGAGGAAAAAGATTACTGTCTTTATTTTGAGAGAGACATGAGTCTTCCACAACTTATCACACCGATTCCAAATGCTAAGAAGTAAAGTGCGGAATTGGAAATTATACTGAGTATAATCATCTCCCGCAAAATTATTACTTCCCAATGCAATGCTATCTGCTGATTAAATCGATTATTGACGCACTTTAAGTTTAATGCATTGAGCTAGCTGGTCTACTTATATGTTCGCCAGAAGAAGAAGGGTCGTTATAGAGAAGATAGTTGGAATCAATGTCAGTAAGATCTATCTGGGCAAATGCACACCGTTTTCTCCCCTTATCCAACAACAGTGAACCGATAACAAGTTTAAATTAATGTTGTGTAAGGGGAGGGGTAGTTGCCCAGTTGCTCAGACACTGACAATGATCCGGTAATGGTAATAACACAAAGATAAGAGTTATTTTAAAAGTAATAATAATAATAATAATAATAATAATAATAATAATAATAATAATAATAATAATAATAATAATAATAATAACATTACACCTAAGTCACGAGCCTGTTCTGAATTGAATAAAATCCTTAAAAGATACATTTTCTAAAAGCAAATGCAGGAAAATCTTTAAATTCTCATATTTAGTTCCACCGAGAAAATAAAACTCTAAACAAACGTCTTCGTTTATGTGTAATTGTCCATCTCTATTGATTGATATACTTATCCATAGCTGTTGACTTGTGCGCATGCCCTTGTTTACAGTCCGACTCAAAAATGTAGCTGGCTCGTTACCAATTCAACGCTAAGAGTTAGACAACTTGAAGGGAATCTTTGTCCAAGGTTTTCTTCACTTCCCTTATGCTCTTGCGAATTTTATTCTTGTGACCAATGAGCTTAATGCCCATTTCGTTGAGGTCGAGGTCATCATTATTGGCTACTTGGTTAAGGTGCGTGAAGCCTGCTTTGTTGAACTTGTCATGGTACTGTCCCATCTTGATGCTCTCCAGCCATTCTTGCACTGTTGTCATGGAAGTATATTCCATCTTGGGTGACCTACAACAAGTAACACCAAGTATACAGTGACTCAAACTATACATAATCATGCGGCAAGTCACACTACTCTTACGATAAGTCACGCTATACCCAATAAGGGGGAAAAAAAAGTAATTCCTTTGGTCGTATCATTTTTTCGGTTGCCAGGTTGGTAGTGACAATACAAGCACCAAACGTCAAGTCATCAAACACATTTATTATGGCACATGGGTTCAATGGGGATTCCCCGATGGGACCATACACTAAAATCTTTACACCATGGAGAGTCTAAAAATTCCATCGGAAGTAAAACAGCACTCTCCGCAATCAATTACTCAAGACAGAAAAAAAACCCCTCAAATTAGGCTACACTCAAATTAAATGCAAGACAACCGCTGTCCCTCAAGGGTAGGATATCAACACCTTTACAGGTTTATATTTTTGCTCCCAATATCTCACTGTTAATTCTCCCCTCTAACTACTAAACATTTCCTTGTAAATTAAAAGTGAGAATATGGTGTTAGATCAAGATAACGAGTTTTACCCGATAAGCTTGAGTTTTCTTATAACTTGTTTGCTGGATAATGTACGAATATTATAAGGAGAAGTTAAATGTTTATCGCCTCTTGGAGTTAAAGGGTTAAAGCCATTCTGAGTGATTTTTAGTCATTGAAAATGTAACAAATAGGAATAAAACAGACTACTGTCGACCGTAAAGTGAGAATACGGTAATATGATAGTATCTATACAAGCTATCTTACCTGGGAACTGTACTAGTATCTTCGTTGAGTTTATCAGGAGATCGAATCAGGACGTCGAGTTTCTTCACAATTTCTGAAAACTTCGGTCGCTTGTTCCTTTCAGCATTCCAGCAGTTCAACATGACCTGATGAATGACCTTTGGGCAGTTCTGAAATGGAAAAGAATAAAAATAAAGTAAAACCAAGCAACACTTCATCTATTTTGTTGATTGAAAAGTATCTAGTGGGAAGACACAACAGTCTCCTCGTCACCCCAAAAAACCGTCATTGGGTCATCAGGCACTCCCCACATGCAACTTGAGTTTTTTTCGACTGACTCATTTTCATCAAATCGGAACATGCATGTAATGTCGCCAAATCATAGTTCTTAAGAGGTGTGTGGAAGCAGGATAATTTACAAGATTGGCCATAGTTCTCAATCTACATCAAATTCAGTGATATTTTAATTCAGACACGTACCATTGGAGGTGGAAGACGGTAACCTGATTTGACTCGTTCCATGACCTTGGAAAAAAATACAAAAATAATAAATATACAATAACAAGCTGGTAAAGCATGAATAACAATTTATTGTGAGAAAATACAAAGAAAGCTTTAAGCGCCACATTCAGATTGCATGGTTTCAAGATTACAAAGCTAGTCTCTTTGGAGGGAAAGCGCAGGACTAAACGGAAAAAGGACTGGTATTTAGTCAAGTCACCTGGTTGGCTCGAGTCGTGTCGAGTCCCTCGCGTTAAAGAGCACGCAAGGTAAGCGTGGAGCAGGCGAGAAGGAAACCATTAGTTGTTCACAGGTATTTACATAAACACAAAGGCTCATAGACTAGCCTGTCACAGGTCACTCAATGGTCGGACTCACCTCATAGTTACCCCAGTCCCAGTAAGGTCTCTCGGCAAATGACATGATTTCCCATAGCAAGACACCATAGCTCCAAACGTCACTGGCTGGAGTGAATTTACGGTACTCAATTGCCTCTAATGCCGTCCATCTGACAGGAATTTTGCCTCCCTGAAAACAGATACCATCTCATGACTTTAGGGAGGAACTGCACATAACCACAAATTCAAAGAAAACGCAAAACGTGACAAGATGAACGGATTGTTTTGAAAACGGTTTATTAATTGACCGTAGAATTATGGATGACTTTTCTCTCCCATCAGTGAATGCAATGAACGTCGTTACTCTGGCAGACTGAAAATTAGACAATCACATCACACAGCACATCATGAGCTCTGATCTTAACCCTTTACACCCTAAGATCAGTAAGCATATTCTCCATACTGTTCTCTGTACATTTCTTAACATTATGAAAAGGAGAAATATTAGTACTCTCGTGGGTGATATGCTAAGGAGAAATTAGATGCTAGTCACTATGCTAAGGTCAATGGGTGAATTTACATGGTACACATACCTTGGTTTCATAAGCTGAGTCTTCCAACTCTCTAGACAAACCAAAATCTGCTACTTTGCAAACCAAACCCTCTGATACCAAAATATTGCGTGCAGCCAAATCCTATAGGAAACACAAACAGATTCAAAATTCGGTTCCTTGGATTTCTAACATCGAGGTCACAACCTCGAATGCTCGTACGTTCCTTAATGATCAATAGAGACTTTTGAACTTGTCTGATTCTTGCAACTGAGCGGAATTAAGGACGAAGGAAGTGGGGGTAATTTAAGACCATCAACACGAAGGAACGAAAGGACGAAGGGACGAAGGGAACGGCGGAGGGGAGGGGGGGGGGTGAAGGGACGAACGAACGAACAGACGAACGTACGAACGGACGATGGGAAGAAGGGGGGACGAGTAATGGAAGAACGCAAACGAACGACGGGATAAAGGGTGTATAAAATCCCTTACCCTATGAACAAAGTTCATTTCAGAGAGATATTTCATTCCTGATGCGACACCTCGCGCCATTCCCAACAACTGCAGCGCTGTAAGTTTTCCGTCCATTTTCTGTGTAGAAATAATATGAGATCAGTGTAAATATGAGAAATATGAGTCAAAGTAACGGCAGTTACGAGTCAGCTTGAAAAAATTTCAACGGCCAAAATATTCCTCATTGTTGGACAGTTACAACACTTACCTTGAGGTAATTGTCGAGAGAACCATTGGACATAAATTCGATCACGATCATCATGGGTGAGGCTGTTTCAAAAGAAAAATAAATGAAACTGTGTCAATCAGTTAGGACTGAGAGTTAATGTCAAAAGTTACATTTTGGCTATAAACTGATGCTATAAAGCTCGGGAAAAAAGATTGAAAGTTAATTAAACCGAAAATTGGTTAGAAACTGTCACAAAGGATCTGTTTCTTTCAAAACTGGCGCCTCCAAGATTCTAGCAAGGCGCCATTATATCAGCGTTCCTTTGCTTGATTTCTATCGGCAAGTCAAATTAAATTTATTTCATCACTATTTGTTAAAGATGTTAAGGTTAAGCTTTTGCTGTTGTTTGGCTTTTGTGTGCATGCACTGGTCCCTTACTTTTAGTAACGACACCCTCGAGAAAGATGACATTCGGGTCACAAAACTGGCCCATAATGGAAGCTTCGCCGATAAAGTCTTGGCGGTTCTTACGAAGAGCACCAGTCTGTGTAAAAATAGACAAGGAAATAACCTCAATTTTAAAATGGCCAGGAAAAATTCAAAGCTATATCTCGCTGTCATCTGTCTTTTCGTTTTTCCGTCATTCGGTTGGTGTAGTTCGTCTTACAGTTGGTCGGTGAGTCAGGCAGTCAGTGGGTCAGTCCTTAAGTCTGAGAGTGAAAATTTCGAGTCACGGTCAGTCACTCAGCCAGGACTTTTTTTGTCTTCAAGAAATGGAAAGTAAAAAAAAAAAAAGGCTGTTTCATAACAAAATAAGAGGCTTTGAATGTTATCGCGAAGTCTAATCGTCTAGGAGAGAGTATTCCTGGAATGTTGATGGTGGTAATGACTAAGGCTTTAACAACCTGAGCAGAAGTCATCATCAGATTCAAGAGTCAATTCCATTCATCACTCTTCAATTGACTCTGATGATGACTCCCGCTAAAGATGTCGAAACGTCATTCACCACTAACTACAGCGGTTCATCTCAGGAGGATACTCTCCTTGAAACGGACCAGCAGACTACACAATCAAATGTAACTCCTAGGTTCACACCATATACTGTATTTAATATCGTTAAGAAAGTTGCGGTTAGTCATCACGGTGATTCAACTTTTAGTGAAGTGTTACCGTTTATATCACGATGTTAATCTGCGGTCGACATCAGAAGTGACCATATCGCAAGACAAACGTTTATCTTTCGTTAAAAGCTCTAACTATCTTTGTTCGCTTAAGATGTAAGACACATAAACTATCACATGACATACCCACTAAATTAGGAATAAAACAACAGTGTACTTACCTTTAACGTCTTGACAGCAACAAGGATGGTATCTTCTCCTGGTCTCGACAAAGTTCCTTTGTATACATCGCCAAATTCACCTGAAAATAAGTTCAATCAATAACCGTTATTGCAAAATATCAATTATTAAAATCAAGGCTGTGACGCTACGCTTTGAGTGACTTTCAATGGAGGAAAAAAACGAATCAAGATGCGAAATTGAGTCAAATGAAACTACAAAAAGACCATCCGCTATTTCGCCGATGGCTCTCAAATTTAACAATCTTAACAGCCAAGTGATTCCACGCGCAAGAAAGCTGGTTTTACGTATGCTAAAACCTAAAATCGACTACGTCGACCTCTTCACTCATACATTAATTTACTTCCCTTTTAAATTGTGCTCAAACGAAAGCAATACACTCGCTTAATCGACTGCATTAAAAAAAGAATTTCATTTCAAACTGTTCACGTAAATAAGTTTAAACTTGTATGATAGAGAAATTTTCAATCGAAAGGAATCCAAAAATTGGTTTTGCTTCACTTCGCTCTGTGGTTGGTCCAAAAAACGCGCGCCACTCTCGACCAATCGAATGCCAAACTGAAACCAATCACGACTTGGTCGCCCGCGTTTTCCCGCGCTTTAGGCAATCTGGATGCTTTCATTTAGAGTTCTCATTGGCCATTAAAAATATTTTCCTTTCTTCTGATCAGTCGTTTTATTAATAACGTAGGTTTTGGTTTCATGACACTTAATCGGAAAGCGCTCTGTCGCTTAGCACCATGTACCTCCACCGATAATATGTTCCAAAGTGATCCATTTCTTGTCCAGTTCCTTGGCAAACGTTCTCAAAGCCTCCTCAGGGTCTTCGTAATTACTTGGATCAATATAAAGTCTCTGGCCTCTCGTTGGTAAAATCACTGCAAAACAAAACCAGATTCAGGAACAACCCCCTTGACTAAAAGATATCTTGTCAATGCTTGTGTGAAGTTAAGCTTTACAGGTACGAGGAAGATAAAGGAAGTAAATTTTTTTGTACAGTACCTTGCCCATCTCTCAACTCAACTGGTTTTAAGTAGCCTTTTTTATCTCTTCCCCTGTGAACACAAATGAACAGTGCAATTAAATATGTACACACTCTAGTGAAGACAAAAACTGACCAAAAAAAAAACAGTGTGCAGCACCAAAGTGAACAAAAGTCTTTCCCCTGTAATTTGATCAACGCCAATTTCAATATTGAGAAAATTCAATTGAGTGGCAAAAGTAAGCCAGAACTGGATTGGTTTTGCTTTACTTCGCTTAGTGATTGGTTGAGAAAATTCACCTCAGTCTCTCAACTAATCAGACGCAAAACTAAAACCATTAATATTGGATCAACTAATGATCCCCTAATTGATATCACTTGTTTGCTTGATATTGTATTGATATTGTACAGTGAAATTCTGTCTAAGTCACTAATTCGCTTGCATATGCAACTTTTGGTTATAGTTACTACTAAGACCCAAACTTTGTTTAGGAGGACAACTTGCAAAATATTATTTTGACTCACCTACAGAAACAGACAACAAAAAGAACAGCTAAAAAGACCAAGACAGCCACTATAGGAACTGCTATGTATAACACCATCTTGAGCACTGTCTTTGAGGAACCTGGCAGGGAAGGAAATATCCAGGATAAGCCATTAATTCTAGGAAAGAGAATCTTATCTGTTCTAATGTTGATACTGTACATTTTGTATGTAGTCTTAAGTATGTCTACAATAATATCAACCCATCCTGAGTTACAGAGAAAATTTTGCGAAATTAAAAATTCTAATTCAGTTACTCTTAGTACCTGTTTTCCCTTCAGTTGGATGAATTGCTGACACTAGTAAATAAAAGAAAGAGAAAAGGGTAAGTAATGAAATTAGAAAAAAAAACACTTATTTCAGTCAGTGACTTTGTTTTCTTTTTTCCATATTAAGCTACTGATCAATACACAAACAAATAAATTATATAAGAATAAAGATATTCTAAGGCTAAGTATATGTGTGGGCACTCATCCTGGCATCTAGACTATCCAACTAGTTCCACTAGACCCACACTGGTCTATGCAAATTTTAAATTTCTAAGGAACATGTGGCTGGGTCTGCAAAGCTTATCCTGTTCAATTGCTAATTAAAATGATGTTTCCTCATGGGATTACAACATCATAAATTTAGCAACTTAGTTTGAAAGTTTTTGTTCTGTTGGGTTTTGTTTATCTCGACTTTTTCTGCCTTTGTCTTAGCGGACATCACATCATACACATCTTATAGCTGAGAATCCTCTTATTTATTTCTACCAGGTCATAAAAATTCCTGAGCTCTGTATGCATCTTAAAGTTTTTTAATGTAACTGACTCCAATGGCATTACAATGCTGTGTTCTTTGGCAAATAATTTGACATTGTTCTGCAACCAGCTTCACAAGCTACTTGAACAACATAGATTTTGGGCCTTTCCGCACTTGCAGATAAAACTAGAATTGATCAGACAAAATTAAAGGACAAATGTTTGTTCCCTCCTTTGCATTTGCATTAAAAATTTCAAAGCCATCAAATTCTGTCAGCACCTGATCTGTTCATCAGACTAGTCAATGTAGTTTGGCAAAGTATTCCACCTCCAATTTCCAGGATTCATCCTAAGTTGTTTTAAATTTTAGAATCCTAGAGTTTTGCAACAAAAGACAAATTGTGCCTTTCTATTAAACTGATTTCAGTTCAATTACACACTTGTTGTAGCTTTTATGACAATGATCAACTAGCACATTTTTGTTTACCTGAGACAAATTTTGTAGGCAGTTTGAAGATTTGTCTGCTTCAGCCAAATTTGTAAAGTTGCGACAAACCATCTGCACTTAGTGATAACACAAAATTTGCCTGAATAAACAACTTTTTACAGGTGCAGAAAAGTCCTAAGTAACACTGCATTTTACATGAATATGAATAAACACAATTGTAAGAATAATGAACTTGAGTTTCATACCTTTTGTCTTGACAAAAACTTTTGCAAAGTTCCAATCATCTCTGTTCTGCTCCAGTTGATTCAACTCATTCACTGAGTAAACTCGAAACAGAAAGTAAGTGGATGGTGGTAAACCATTAATAGCCACTTCAACACCACTGATATTTTCCTTACTTGGTGAATATTCTATGCCTGGGTTACATGGCTCCTTGCAGTTTGTGTCTTTGCTTGACGTACATCTAAAGCAATCTACAGCATATGTTAATGGGTCATTCTTAAAATCATCAGGTGAACGCTGCCAACTGATCTGAACAACTGTTGTCTTGACCACAGTAGCATTAACCCTGAGTGGAGCTTTTGGCAACTCTACGAGCAAAAGGAATAATGTTTGATTGCAAACTTGTACATATCCATATCCAAAACAATTGTAAACCTCAATTCTACACTAAAACTACACTGTGTATGTTGATTGAATATGATAAAGGAAATGGTAGCCAAAGACTTAATGAGCTTTTACCAGATTCATATGCAGCATTTTCTGACAAGAGGGGTCTTCAGCTCCTTTAGTATCTTGCCAGCATTTCATGACATTGTACAGTGTAGGTCATCTTATCAGTACTTTCTGACTAATAAATTTTAAGTTTTGAGATGTTTTTCTCTGCATTCTGTGCCTCCTACCCCCTCCCTTCCCCAACCAACACCAGCTTTAGCCATCACAAGCCTTATTGTCTAGATTGTTCTAATCGACATAACATAATTAATAATTTTTAGTGTGAAATGATCTTGAGTAAACATTAGAACTTTTATTAATCTGTAATGATTACTAACATATTAACAAATTAATATACCTTTACAATCTGCCTCATCAGATGAACTGTAGTAACCTTTATCACATGTACAACCAGTTCTGCCAGTATTAGATGCCGAATTTGTAGGACAAGGGAGACATTTTGAAATTCTATCAGCATTCCTGTAGAAGCCAATCTGACACTCTAAAATGAAACAATGTGCAATTTCATCAGCAAGCCTTTCCTTCTCAACGCATTAACAATGTAACAATGACCCTGTAACATACTTGTCCAGGTGAGACAGCCTGTCTGATGCAGATGGTGCAAGGACAGAAACAAACATACAGTATAATTTGATAATCAGATCCATCAGTAACTATAATCAAAGCCATCAATGGATTCTTGGTCACCAAGATGACTTCACACCTCACGACTTTTTTATTTGTTCCTCTTTTCCATTGTCATCGACAACAGCCCTTCAGAGGATCTCCTTTACTTAGAAAGTCACTCTTTAACATGAAGTCTGTTACTGTACAACAGTGTATGTCTACAGATGGAATTTAAATGGACATGTGTAGCATGGATAAACAGTCCATGTTCATGTCAACTGAAGATGCATCAAACCTTTCTTAAGCTTTCTATCAAATGATCAACAAATAAGTTGTGTGAAGACTTTTAACTATACATTAAATACACACACCCATTTCAATGCTGAAATATTCTACAAGGGCAAGCTCCAGTTTTAAGAGCAGCACAAACCTTTGCATGCCAAAGAGTCTGAAGATCCATTGGTGAGTTCATAACCATCGTTGCAAAAGCAGGCAGAGTTACCTGTAATGTTCCATTCTCCATTACTAAGACACATACCAAATAACTTGCCGTTGCTGCTTTTATGTGAGTTAGGATCTGTACATTTTCCTTCTTGTTTGGTTAAATTGACATCATTTGCTGGGGCAACTGTTCTTGGAAATTTAACCAAAGTAGCACCACTTTCGGAGCAGTAACGATATCTTACAACAAACTTCCTTATTATCAAGCAGGCTCCTTGGTCTAGTAATGCCAGATAAATTCCCTTTTCTTTAGTTACCACTGACCCATAAAATGTTTCTGTTGTGAGCTCACCAGGTGCAGGCAGAGTTTTTGGGCTTATTACAATTTCTTTGTGAAACTTAGATTTTGGGTCTGGAGGAGGAACTAATTTTTTATCAGTATCATGAGAATAAAGGGAGAAGTTTGTTCGACAGAATGGCCCTGCATTAGCTGAGGGGCAGTTACGGAGGGCATATCTTATTTCAATATCAAGTCGTTTAGCATTCTTGACATCAATAAATTCTGTTAGCAACCAGTTCTTTGGTTCCTCATTTTTGTTAATGATATCACAAACTGTGTAAGCTGCTGATTGAGTTGAAGGATGGCTCCACTACAAGAGAAGCAAAAACTCAATCATTTTAACAATAAAACATTAACTATGCAGTTGCTGGGTGTATGCAAAACATAGGTACATTGTACTGAAACCTTCTGCTCAATCACATAATTATACAACACAAGTAAAGAATATTTATTAGGTGAGTTACTGCAATCTTTAAAAAACTATCAAATGTGTAGTGAACATGAATCAAGAACAATAGACAAACTCATCTAACTATTGCATAGTTCTAAAATGTAAAATGTGACCTTCTTGATATACTAAATCATTTCTTAAGTTTACTCCCCTTTACCATAATGTCTGTGATAACAAAGTGGGGAAACCATGTTACAAAATATGTATTTATCTAACAATGACCACAGTTGAAAATAAAAGTGAGCGGTAAAACACAACATTTCAACCAAACTATGGTCATTTTCAAGTGAATAGAAAGAATATCATAATGAATATGTGTATGCATGTAAGAAGCATAAAAAGTTTAATACAAACTGCCATCTGCACCAATGTGTTCAAGAATACAGAAATTCAACTTTATCGATTGGCAAGCATTTTTGTGACAACCATTTGTTGGCCCCAATGGATCATACAAAGAATTTTAGTGTTTTAAAGAAGTATACAAATAAATTTGGCTGCTTCCTTACAAAATGTTTTTATTCAAGAACTGAGACCAGCTCTCAATGTGCAGTCAGACTCAATTCATGCAAAGGTTTTTAATCAGGTTTCTAATTTTTATTTTTACGTTTAATTTGGATTTTTAAATAGCTTCTAATTATTTCTTCTCTTTGTATGTTCTCATTGTCCATTTACACTTCCAAAAAATTTTTATACCACTTACACACATATATATATATTTATTGGGACATTCTTACTATTCACTTGAAAATAACCAAAGTTTGGTCAAAACTTCATGTTCTACCATTCACTTTTAAAGTCTAAAGGTTTATGAAATGACCATGTCAATGTTTAATGGTACATATAATAATGGTTTTTACAGCATGGGCTAATCAAATAAAACAACTCACCCCTGCACCATTTTTACTTTCTTTAACAACAGTCCAATACCAAAGGCCTGATCCTGGTTCCTCAACAAGAGTTTCTATGGAGGAATGTTGTAAACTCTTACAGAATAAACTAAAAAACCAGTAAATACAAAGTCTGCAAATGGACAAGCTGGTTTGAATAGTGACTTGCACATCTCTTTGTTTCTCTGTTATGAAGCTGAGTCATAGGGTGGTATTTACTCTCATAGAATAAATTAACAAGACAAGTGCTATACAATCTCACCTCCATTATCCATACTCTTGGGGACCGGGCTAAATAGTGCAGATAATCAAGAGTCCAGATGATTGAAAATATGAACATATATATTAATAGCTAATGGGACCAGAGTCTGCACAATCAAAAATTCTGAATAATGAAGGTTTGATTGAAATGCCAAGTCTACTCATTAATAAACTGACATTTAGAGCTCCTGGAAGATCTCCTTGCTTCTCTTGCAAGAAGCTACCATGAGTCTTTGTACTCCTCCCAAAGACCATGCTAATGCATTGTAGGTTACCACCCTCTTACCCTCTCTCCTTCAAAACATTTGATCTAGTAAGAACATGTACACTGTGGTACAGGTAAGACATTAAATTTGGAGCTACACTTTCTAAGGGAATAAAGACAGATATCATTCATCCTATCATAAATGTAGGAGCAAGAAAAAATTAACCTAATGTAAAATTTACTACCTTTCTTATTGCTTTAACTCATAAGATGCTTTCAACATTGCTGGTTCTTAAGAGACCTGTCATATATTAACCTAATATTTTTCTAGCTCACTATACATTTCTCTTTAGCTCAGTGGTAGAGCATCAAAGTACCAAACCTAAGGGCCTGAAGTTTAAGCCATCATAGGGAATCATATTTTTTTCTTTTAATACCTTTATCATGGGTTTCATAACTCTATTTTTTCCTTCTATGCATATTTTTACACAAGTCCATCTGCAAGTGCAAAGTAATTTTCGTCTAATTTTCTACCTTTCATTTCCTTCGCATCATAACAAATAACCTATTTGACCATGTATTTGTGCAATCCTGGTGGTCAAATGAAGAAGCTATTGCCGAATATGAAAAGTTTCGAAAGATCAGAGCGGATTACAACTTCAATAGGGCTTTATTTATCAACTTCTACCAAAACGATCACTCGACCAAAATAAGGAAATAATTATCGTCACAAAAACAATCAAATTCAAAGCTATACAGTTGATCTTCAAAATTATTTGCAAAACTCGCAGCTGGAATCTTATTTGAATTTAAACCATTCAAAAGTTGAAAGGTTCGACACTACACGAGTGATAACGCAAAGCGAAAATCACAACCAATTAACATTCACAGCCTTTGCTAAATCATATTGTTTCAATGCATATGTATAATCCCACATACGTATTTCAAACACATTGAACAACACTACACCTGGCAACACTTTTAACAATCGATTATCTTATCGAGAGAGTTTATATCGATCTTTCGGGACTAAAAAGTAAAATATCTTCCTGTCGTCTAAAACCACTGATGGAGAGGGATGTGACTTCTTACCTGCTTCTCCAGAAACTCCACGTAATATAGCGACTAGCCACAGAACTAACATTGAATGATTGGACTTCATGATTTAGAGATTTAACCGATGACTGGTCTTAAAGGATATAAATATAGCTACCGTCGCACTTCCTTCGCGAGTTCAATTGCTCGTCAACGTCAAAAGATGACAACTGCGCAAGACCGGAAGATGAGTATGCTCAAAGCGGGTCAGACCTTTGCGACCTCGCCCTGTTATTTTGAATGAGGAATGTATTTCAATCACGTAGGGCACTGAACCAAATCTAATATTAGGAATTTTAAAGAGATCTACGCAGTCATTTTTGCAAATATTCCGCTATCCTTCGGGTAAGCAATCACGCGCGGAAGTGGCATGATTTTTGGGAGTATCTCTTAGAGTTTGCACGTACAGGCAAGAATTAATTAAGTATGGCGCGACGGAAGGAAATTGTATCGATTTCATTTTCGATCAGTTGTATGTTTTCTTAGTTCATTGCTAAAATTAAGTCCATCTTCTCGCGGTAACCTGACTCTGCGATTTTCTTGTAGGCAGATTATCTTGAACTGAAACCACGAAACTGGGTGGGGCTAAAGCGTCAAGGGAGGGGAGGGATGGATGAAAAGCCCGCAGTCTACCTTTTTTGGTTTGTGTGTTTGTAACGCCTCAAAATTGTCAACGATATTTGGAGGTCCAGTGATATCTTCATGAGGCCTTGGCAAATACTGGCAAAAACTTTTAGCAACACAAAAACAGGCCTTTAAAAGAAAACTCAGCACTTTACTTAACGAGATCTTGAACAAAGAAAATTCCAATATCAATATATCACAAATCATTTGAAAAAAAATGATGATAATAACGAGTAATAGACAATAGTATGTACGAGGAAGCAGGAAATATATTATCCTTAACTAGCACTTAAGTAACAATTCTGAAAATGTAAGTAATAATCCTTATGTATGCATGACTGACACTCTAGGTAATTGTCACGGTAGCTTATAAAAAATAATTCGGTTCTTATTCTTGTGGTCCCTGTACTTTTTTTTATTTATCATAATTTAGTTCGAATGTCATACTCTTTGTCTGGCCCTCCTAGGTTAGCTTACCTACTTGCGGATTAGTTCAAAGTGACAATGTCAGGAGCCCATCAGTGGTGGGCTCCTGACAATGTGTAATGTTCGAAACAATAATGATGATAATTTTTTTTTTCGGTTTTATAAATGAGTAAGGAAGACTTTTATCTCGCAATTGGCGTTCTTCCCTTCGCTCGCTTCATCAAGATGTTCATGGCAACTTCCTCCAATGCTCTTCCATTTCCTGTGCGCAATCGAAAATGAGCAGTGCCGATCAGTGTTACCCAGTTCCTCTCGCCACAAAGCAGGAAACGCATTCATCCTTCCTTTGGTCCTTGCGAAAATGTAATTCTTTTCTGCTTATGACTTGAAAGCTTTATTGTACTCATAACTGCAACCTTTCTGATAAACTCTCCATCAATTGATGCTCATTTTCAGGGAGAGAAAAGAAAAAGAAATTCCGTCTTCCTAAGGCTTGTTCTTGGTTTCTAGACTTCTCTTAAAATAATATTAGCCCACATCACTTCCTGATAAAAAGAAGTTTCTCTACAATCAATTAATTCTTTTTTTCGGAAAATTCCGAGCAGAACGTGAAAGAACGAATAAGCTTTGGTTAAGGAATTCTTCGACAAAATAACTGGATAAGTATATAACTGAAATAAAAGGAGTCAGAATAAACCGAATCCAGTCCCATGATCGAGAGACTTCGGAGGCCATTATCAAGATCGATCAAGCCCATGGAAGGTTTTGCCTGGTACTTATCACAATTTTGGATTCTGTGAAACAACATCTTAATCTGTGGCAGTCTTGAAGTTGCAGATGTGTCAACTTGCGGCCTTCTCATCTCGTATGATCTCATACAATAAGGCGGGAAGGAATCTTACCAGATACGGAATTGGGCCCCAGGATCCCATCCAATCCTCCTCCAAGCGTCATGTGACCCGCTGGCGCGTAAATTCGCATGAAGAAGAGGCTCTGCGTTCGACTATGATTGTTTTCCTATACGCCAGATACAAATCGAGAAGTTTGGGATAGCAAGATCTGCTACTTAATTCCTTTTATTTCTTTGAAAAAAGTACTTCATTGTGACTTAATTACTAGCAACTCAAAGATGCCCTTGGTTGACAGCTCAGAGGATGGGGAACGTTACTCCTTTCGCTTGCGTCGAATTGGGATTCCTGCGACTTATCCGGGAATCGGGAACACGTTCAAGTGAGTTGGAACAGCTGAGCTGAGCTGCTTTAATACGGTGCACGTACTTTGAAAGCATACGAGAACCGTAGGTTCTTTGAGTAGAAGCAGATCTAAGTTATGGATCTGTGATAGAAGATCAGTTGTTTTTATGTGAAGCCATGTAAAAGACTTGTGTATGCGAATTATTCAACTTGTTTTGACTCTAATGACGACTTCCACTCTGGTTGTCGAAACGTCAGTCAATACTCAGATTAGTACCTCGTCAGTATTAGCGACAGCAGTCCTTTCCAGGAATGCTTTTACACAGAAGATCATAATATAAGATCAGTAGAAATACATCTGTAAATATTGTTGAAATATTAAAACTCTCGCTTGCTGGCTTGAAGCTTTAATTTAGGTCGAGAAGAGATATTTCCTATAAAACCGTGTTAAAGGTTTAAAAGTGTCTAAGTGGTTAAAAACATGTAACTCATAGGGCCCACATGGTCCCCCTGTAATAGTGGTTTCAAAATAGGGCAAAATTTTGATAACCACTGTTTAGTTGGAGTGGTAGACTGGGGCTGGTGGTAAAAAGAGAGGGGAAGGGGCTGTATCTTTTGACCTGTTGGTATAGCATGACAGATATATGTGTAAGTCTTTCCTTGCCTGCCATACTTGCTATACATTTCACATGGCAGAATTGCCTTTGCATGCATGAGATCTCATTGAGTTCTGTGTAGTCAAGTGAGGTCTTTTGAGATGTTTTGATTCAGTCAGATCTTTTTGCAAGGGATTGCACTTGAAATAAGATATTTTCTCCAAATTTAAGATTTATTAAGGCTTGCATATTTTCTTCTACAGAAGATCTTTCATTAAAACTTTGACAATAACAGTTTTTACTCTTGTTTTCAGAATTAACAAAGAGATAACTGTAGTTGGAAGAAATCCTTCGTCTGATATTTTCCTGGATTCCAAAAAGAATAAAGTTATGATATCTAGACTTCATGCACAGATTATTACAGAGGAGGACAGCTCAGGAAAGCAGACCTTCTCAATCTCTGACACAAGTCTCAATGGCACATATGTGAATGACATTAAAATTGCTGATACTTGTAATCTCAACCCAGGGGATACTGTTACATTTGGACATATAAGGGGAGCTGTTTTGACCCCTGGGGAGCTTGCTCAACAACCAGAATCTGAGTTCTGTTTTAAGGTGAGTTGTTGTGATTGGGTGCTAAAATGACCACAGAGTTTATTACAGTTTTGGGGCATGAAAGAAGTTGAACTATTGAAATCCCTTCCCCTCTCCAACAATTTCTCTCTAGATCTTATCTGTAATTCTCCTTACTGTCTGCAATATAATTTTTTTAATGATGACTTAAATGGAGATGGTAAAAGTTAAGCCTGGTGATTCAAGCAAAAGATGATGTTTTCAGTGAATGATGCAGAGATACTCTGATAATTTAAAAACTCTAAGCAATCAGAGGTCTTTGTCTCCAAGTATGCCTATGCGTATTCTGAGAATTTGGTATGGGTCAACTAACAATCCACTAATTAATATTTTTCTTTATTTTCATTGCTTGTTTGCTTGATAGGAGAAATTTAGTGTTAGTCACTTAAAATTGGCAGGTATCAAGTTCCTAGAATTTCCTGACATGTTGTCAAGAATCATTTACATGTTTAACATATATTTTAAGTGAAACAAGGTTTTGTGAGAATACCTGTCCAAAAGCAGTAAACAAAAACAAACAAACAAACAAATAATGAAAACCAATAAGAACAACAAAGAAAACCACACACATTGGCAATGGCCTGAGCTTGTACCCTGGCCTTGGTCTCTTAAATGCTAACAATCTCCCACATTATTACAGTTGTAACCAAGGTTTGATATTATCGTTGATCAATGTTACAAAAACTGTATCGCTGAATGGGGTACATTTACTTTACCATAAGAACCTGCCCTCAGCATTCATGTGTTTTTTGGCAATTCACTTGCACCAATTTACATTATTGAGTGGTGAAAGAGGCATTGTTTGTCAGAGGAAATGATGAAGGGCTAATGCTTGGAACATCAGCTTTGGAACTCTATAGGGTGGTAAATCTATGTTATCAACTCGGGTGATAATACTAAATTACCCTTCATGTATAATAATATTCCTAGCCAAGGGTCAATCATGGACAGACCTTGTTGAACAGATGTACCTGGTGCAGGTACATATACATGTATTTGTGATGGATTTCACTGAGATGCAAAATTATGATAATTTTTCTCCTTGTTAAGGTTTTAATTTTCTTTTGTTAAATTTAGTTTGAAAAGTATCCAGCCACACCTCCTAATGAGAAGCAGAGGTCTACAGAAGACACAAATTATTCTCCTGAATTTCAAAGACAGGTGCAGTGTACTTGCTGTCTTCCTAGTATTTTTTCCTTAATTTTTTGATTCCCTAATTCTGTAAGGAAACAACCTCTTTATATTTATCCATTTCGTTCTCTTTTCTTTTATCTATAAGAAACAATAATCCAATTTATAAATTGCTTTTAATTTCTTACTCTTTTTCTTTTCTTTTATTACTATAATTGTTATTTTTTAAAACATCAGCAAACACCAAGCCCTCAAAAACAGCCAAAGCCTGCATCAATCAAGACTCCATTGTTTCCTGTGGCTCACATTCCTGATCTTTCAGCTTTTCATACTCCAGGAACACCTGGATATTTGGCTTCCTCATGGTCTACAGATAATTGCAGGTAAGTGCGTATTAACTTCAATATTTATGTTAATTAAGGTGTTGATTTTACACTTGGCATGCAACCTGAGGCATGGTTATTACAAATCTCTTTACATGCTATTGTATACAAGAAGGTGATTAGATTCTCTTAACCCTTTAACTCCCTTGAGTGACCAAGAGAGAATTTCTCCTTACAATAGCAATACAATATCAACCAGATAAGTTTTGAGAGTAAAGAAAAATATCAATTTGGGGATAATTAGTTGATCCAATGCTGAATTCTATGAACTAACATGACAAGAATTGTATGGTTGACAGTAAGGATAATTACAAATTTGATCTGGGACTTAAAGGGTTAAAGATTAATGAGGATGAGAGTGACTCTCGGGTAAATTGTTGTAATTTTTAATTCTGCCTTCTTTTTGTCATACAATCAATAATGAATTACTTGGGAGAAATAGTTTTGTATCAAAATAATACCTTCAAGCTGATGTATTGGCCTATATCCATCAGCTTGACACCCACTAAGTACCCAAATACTGGACATTTTCATGTACTTGGTCATTTTGACTTCTGGCATATTACAAAGACCTACTCAATTTTGATTTTAATAATCACAGATTACACAGTCCCATTCGTGGTAGCTCAAAGTGGCAACATAATCATGCTAGCCAAAATTTGGATTCTGATCAAAGTAATGATGATCTCAGAGCATATGCAGCTGCTGCAGCAGATGCTATGGCCGATAGTGAGGAGGACATTTTTTTAATTCGGCTGCCAGAGTCTCCTGAATCATATGAAAAACCTGGCACATTCTCTTTCTGTGCAAATAAGCAGACATTTATGAACAGCCATACTTCCAAGACAATACACCAACCTTCCCAAAGAAACATCAGAGAAGGAACAAAAAGATCTATTGGTAAAGGAAAGAGTCCTCTAAAAGGTAATTGTACTTATATTCTTTAGTTGAGAAAAACTATTTAGAGGTGATCAGTAACTTTGCAGCATAACTTAAATAAAAAATCCAAGGCATGATTTTAATCACACTAGTCAACCTTAGTTGAATGATTGATCTTAAACCACAAGTCATCTCCAGCTACAAATAGCATGATGGCATCCTAATTAATAATCAAAATGCAATACAATCATGTGAATTGCATGAATCCTGTCAGCAACATTTATAAAGTTATCCTTTTCACCTAGTATACCTATCACTGATAGAAAACTTCAAGTAATTTTATTTTCTTCTTGGTGTTAGAATACAAAACAGGCAACTCAATAGACTGACAAGTACATGTACATGTACTTATCACAAGGAGTCAAAATTTGATGTGTCTCCTTATCTTGGTGAATTAACAAATAAAGTTCACACTATTATACAGCAAGATAATGAATTCAATACACATGTGTGTGTGTGTTATTTGCACTTGCATGTATGTTCTAGTAAGTTTTCAGCTTGTATTCAAAATTTGTTGTACCCTGCATTTTAGTGGCCAGTAAAAGACCAAGAAAGCATACCAGGACCTACAAGAAAAATTCACACAAATCTACCACAAGCAGTAACAGTGATAAAGATGAAGACAATCTCTTGTACAATTCTTGTTCATCTGTGGACTGTATTCATCCTCACAATAGAGACAAACTCGTTGACTGGGTACAATGTGATGACTGTGACGACTGGTACCATGTGAAGTGCACAGGGCTAACCCTTGAGTCTGTACGTCCAAAGTCAGCTAAGTTCCATTGTGGCTGTGTATGAATCCTTAGAGTGGCTTTCTAACCATTTGACTCCTAAGATTTAAGTAGTGATTTTCCATGTTATTGGTCATTTATCACATACAATTTTAGATCTAAAACTTGATGGTCAATCAAGCAATACCCCCCTATCTGATATAATATTTCACTTCTCATCACCTTTTTGCTTGAAAATGTATGGATGTTGTGAGGAGAAGTTCATGCCTGGTCACTCTTTGGAACAAAAAGGTTAAGATAAGGGGCTTAGGGTTCGTATGAGAAGTGCTTTTCATGTAAAGTTGACCCCTTAGACCAATCACATACCCATCATGGTCTGAACTCACTGAACATTGTTGCAGGGACAAGTTTCAGTGATAAAACTTCTCTATTTACATACATGTCGGCATCAATGCTACATGCACTTGACTGAACTAATTTTGTTGCAGCAATCATATTTACAAATTAAAACCAGTTTGAATTTGTTTGAAGCAGCTGTACCTTTTAGGCTCTGGCTTGTTTGTTGTTTTATATGTCTAGCCACCAAAAGATCTTCAGGAAACACTGACATAATCTAAATGTGTGGTTTTAGCCTTCAAGGGGAATTTTAAGGCTTTCCTCATTCTGAATCATGGTGGCAAGAGTTTCAGGGCTTTTTTAAAAATCTTATTTCTGTTAAAATGAAGTTGAAGCTAACAAAAAGTTTCAAACTAATTAGGGATGCCTAGCCCAGAGTTTCCATTCAGGATTTTATTTAAAGAGGACATACGGTATAGTGCCTTGCATTGCATTGTTACCTCATTTATTAACTAGTCTTCAGTGGTTGTCATTCTAGATAGCAAATTTTAGGCCATGCATCTGAGTAGTTTATCCACTTTAGTATAAGTAAGACAGACCTCATGATTGCACATCATGAACTTGGAAGTTCAACTAGGCCTTTAAATGTTTTCCCCAGACATTGTTCATTTATCAGCAAATTTGAAGTTTAACAAATTTTAAGTGAATATATAGGACTAAGTTTCCTATGTAATGAATAATTTTAAAATCACCTGTCAATGTGTGATGTTGTTTCAAGTTTGTTTTGCTGTTCCTTGTCAATTAAGTGACAGCATTGAAAATTATCTATAAAAATTCCTTATAAACACAAAGGGTCCCATTTAGGATTCTAAAAGTGGACCTGTGCATTGGGTTGCATAACTTGTTTTATTTTTTAATCAACTAGTTTCCTTTTGTTCTTAAACTAGGTTTTATGAATTTAGAATGGTCTGTAAGGGGTGAATCCAATTTTGTTGTAGATAAAACTGGTTTCATGTGGGCATGTCATGAACTCAGGGATTCAGCTCTGCCTTCATAAATTTGTCCTTGACAATATATATTTATTGGCAAATATGAAAAAAAAATTAAAAATGAAAAGAATTACACAAAGTTCTATGAATTTTAAGTACCAAGTAGGCCTTATGAAGGTTGTTACTTGTCAATTTATTTCAAAATCACCTGCTGAGGTAAATTAAAAGTTGTTTTTGAAAGCTCGTCTCACTGATGCTTTTCCCTAAAGGAAAACTGCTGAATATTATAATTTTGATTAAAAATATGACCATATAATTTTGATAATATAATTTTGAAAAAATATTATTTGATAAAGTATTGTAAATTTCATAATTCAGTTTTTCCATCATATTGACCAGATTGTTATATTGTGCATTGTTGTGAAACTCTAAAAATAAAGCTGTATTAGCTTTGTTAGTTTGTAATTGTTGTGATCAAAGAATTTCTCTTGTTATTTTTTTCTCTAGTTTTAACTATTAATTGAACTAAATTGTATCATTATAACATCTGACAATAATTAATTTATGATTATTCATATAAATTGTTTTCATCATTTCCAGTTTGTCAGATAGACCACTTACATGTACAAGTACAATTAAGTATGTTTTAGACAGTCTTTCAGTTAAGAATATTGAGAAATTTCAAATGTATAAGGAAGCTCAAAACTGGTTTACAAGCGAGAACAGTTGAGCATACACTTAAGGAGAAGGAGTAAGCTTAATCTCTTCTGAAATTTTCTTGTGAAAGTCTTCAGAGAAACTCCCTTCAGGCAGGCTTTGAAGTAGTATCTGCTGTAATTGTACTGTGTCTGGTCCTACAATCAGTTCTGGGTCTTTGTTCTTTTTGGCTGTGTTCTGTATTAGAAATCCTTTGAAGCCAAGTCGGGATTGCATTTTTCTGATAGGGTATATAAAGCCTTGATCTCTCGCAGAGTCAAGCAACTGTTTGATTCTGTCATGGTTTGGGTCTGTTGGAAGTATCTCCCACTGTGGATCAGGACGACCAGAAAAAACTAACAAGGTGATTTTCAAGTTTCCTACAACAAATGCAAAAGAAGTATACAAGTCATATGATGTACTAATATTGTATTACAATCAATTCAGCCAAGAAAGGTCTTAACCCTTCACACTCTAACATCAGAATGCATATTCTCTATACTGTTCTCTATTAAATTTCCTGAGTGATGATAAGGAGAATTTGTTTAACAATCAAGAGTTTTTGTAGTAGGTGATCACTTCCTTTATCCCTTGTGACCATAATGTGTGATTCAGGGCTGATATAGTAAAGAGAAATTAGATGCTACTCACTCTTTGGGGTCAAACAGTGAAAAAAATGCTACAAAATGTTGGAAATTATTTATATTAATTTGATGCTTGAAACAAGACAGCATTTTTTAGTATTTCAAAAGTAGTGCAGTGAGAAGCTTTGTTACATGATTCTGAACAGATTTTAGCCTCAAAGAGAATGTTGACAGATATTAGTATATTCCTGGTGAATAATGCTTTTTGGTCATGCTGATTGGCTAGTTTGGAAGTGAATAGCTAGTACTATTCACCTCTGAGCAGCTGATGAGACAAAATTGTGCCGCAAGAGTGTAATTTCTAACCATTTTTTGGTATAATGAATGAAATAATCTTATATTTTTGTATCTGTGTGGTATATACTAAAACAATTATTCATCTCAGTGTTGTTGAAAGTGGTGGATTTTTACCTTTACTCCGGTGAAAAATTGTTAATTAACATTTCGAAAGAAAGACAATCTCCAAAAATGAGTGAAATCAACCAAAAAAAGGCCTTTTCGTTAAGGTCATTCTTTAATTACCAGACTCCTTGCATGTTGCTGTTGGTGAGTCACTTGATGTTCCTTCTCGTTGATCTACACCTACACTCAAAGCTTCTTTCCTAATCTTCTCTGAGAGATCCTCTCTTATCTTACCAGGGAGCAATTCACTTGGCATACTTTTAAGTAACAACTGTTGAAGCATTGCTGTGTGCGAACCAAAAATATATTCCAGATCTTTGATCCCTTTGGTTGTGTCCTGTATTGTGAATCCTTTGAAGCCAAGTCGTGCTGGCATGTCCTTAAAGGGATTCAGAACAAACCCTCCAGCTCGTGCAGTGTTAAGAAGCTCTTCAATTTTGTTGTAGTTAGGATCTGAAGGAACAACTTGCCACTCTGGATCAGGAAGACCAGAATATATTTTTATGGAAACTTTCAAGTTCCCTGCAATAAAAGAGGACTTGTGAATTTCAAATAGTTCTGGTCCCTGTGAAAATTGTTCCATGCAAATCTTTACAGATAAAACTCATTCTTTTATGATACTTCAATTTAAGGGTCCTCTGAAATATGAGAGGATTTGTCTTCATTAATGAACCACACAATTCAGTAAAGAGAGTGTTTATGGTTGGGCTGAACATGGTTTTTATTAATTCACTAATAAATCGTAATTAGCATTATATAATTATTTATATATATATCATTCACTTTACCCTTTGCAGTTGTCATGGTGGTATCTGCACTCAGAGTTGTTGCTGTATAGAAAAGAAAGGCCAACTATAAGTTTTCATCAACTGAAGATGATAATGAACATTATTAGAGTTTTTAAAAACATGAACACAAATGTAACTATTTATGATTACAAACTTTGTCAAGCATGGCTGATTCAAAGGGGGAAGAAAATCTCCTTTACTCTCATCTTATGCCTTCCCCTGCGAAACATTGCAGTTTTTCTTTCAGTTTCCACCCTTTCTTTCCCGTTTCTTATCGAAATCTAACCGCTATTGTCCGAGGTTCTCATTCCAATTTCTACCTCCACCTGATAGTTGACTAATACCTGTTACCTAATATAATACCCGCCTTAAAAATGCTCTCAGTCGTCACAGGTAAAACAAGCTAGACCGCTGTAAATCGGCTAAGATTCAAAAGACAAAACAAGAAGTGGGCTACGATTATTTTAATTCAAACTTCTGCAGATTTATGGGTTAGTCCTCATTTCTACACAAATCCCCCTATATGCTGCCTTTAGTGTGACAAAAACGCGCATTGTTCGATCTTGGGTTACCCGTGTTCGCGCTGTGTTTTGCCTTTAAACAATAGAATTATATTACCTATGATTTTAAATTATCATTTAATCCATACATTTTTTTTCCTTGGGAAAAAAAATAAATAACAAGCCAAAAGTCAAGTGACCCAAATGAGTACTACTAACGTTGATTATAATTCATGACTAGTCTCAGACTTAAAAATAATCAATGAAAGAGGTGCAAAGCTTTGATATGAGGGGGTAGGGGGTGGTCGGAAGTGAAATTATTCTGCTCTCACTGCATGCTGTGCATTTTATGCTCTGAGGTATTCAAATATTTTAATGTTACAATCTAGCGCGGTTTTTAGAAGGCATATACTGATAAAAAGATTGATCGTAGCAATTTGGACTCCACAATCGAACGATCGATCATGGGAAACCCGTAAACAATTTCTTAATAACAAGTCTTCTGACGTTGTTTCCCCAGAAATTGTATTAAATCGAGTGATTATGTCGCAGTTTAGGATAAGGTTCGTAACACCGACTAGACTGACTGTTTTGACAAATTGCACCGGTCTTGATATAGGTGTAGAGGGGGCACTCGTGTGAACGGTCACAGAAACCCTGTGTTCTTATTTGAAAACCTTAAATTCAAATCTTAGACAATTGTGTCGATTTGACTCATACGTACGTGCGTTTTCTAACAGCTTATCCTGACGGTTTAGGAAATGATATGTTCCACATAATCTCCCGGCAATAATTGTTATGTACGTACTCTACCTCTCTATGACCCTTAATGTTCTACGCATGGTTACCGCTCTCATCTACAAAATTCTATGCATAATGAAGCAATGGGAGGATCCCACCGTCAAATTGTTACCGCTGAGTTTTTTTTTTCCTTTTAATCTGGCCTGTGAAAACCCTGCAAAGAAGTAAGTTATTTCATCCTACCTTCAGTCGAAGCGTTGACAAGGAAAGTGAAATAAAGACACAGCAAAATTTGAAACAAACGCTTCGCTTTCGTAAACATCATAATGAAAAGACCGCGCTTGTACCAATTGGGGTTGCGTGCTGGAATGGGGGACAATTTCCGTGACAGATAAATTTGAGCAAGATTTCATAGGTTCCAGTCTTCCCCGCCACGCCCATTTTGTCACGCGAGGGACAGTCCCTAGGTGTGTTTTTTTACCCACCAAGCTTGAAGAAGCGTCTACAGGTCAGATATCAGAGAGAAGAGAGGGATCTCTCCATGTGCTGGAACTAAGAAGGGACATACAGAAGAGGAATAGCCTTATATCTTGGTCACAGATGAGTGCATCCAGTCATTTTCAGGGTTGTTGTTGAGAGCCATTTCCAGTGTTCCAAGGAATGCCATGTAAGAAAGGAGAAACTAATTTTTATGGGTTGAGGAGGCTGAGCAAAGGGGTGATGCATTAATGGGGTTTACACTAGACACCTGCTTTTCTATAGGGAAGAACTTTGACAACTAGATTCCATCACTGATCCATTCAAAAACTAATATTTTTCAGGAAGTGGGTCATGCAAAAAACTTGTTCAGGACAGTATGAATTTCATCAAAATAAATAAATATGTACATGGCTGGTGAACTAAACACTTGTAAACCTTTTACACTCTAACATAAGAATGCATATTCTCCATACTGTTCTCTGTGCATAATACCTAAGATACTGACAGGGAGAATTTGGCTAACAATCTAGTAACTCTTTAGTATGTGATCAGAATACCAATTCATTTCTTGTATTCCTAACGTGAGACATGGTAGCTTAAAGGTTATAAAGTGTGCTGAATGTGGAAACAAAAGGTCTGGAATGGAACCATGACCAGATAAGGTGATGTGTTCTTGGGCAAGACAGGTTAATCTCATAACACTACTCTCCATCCAGTGTTAATGGCAGGCAAACCAACAATGAAATCTGACAAAGTACTGTGGGTAACCTGCAGTGGGCTGGCATCCCATTCATATGAAGCATCAAATGAGGTGGGGGGGGGGGGGAGGGGTGGTGTTTGACTTAGCCTGTATGCAGACTCAACAAGTGCACTTTGTAGACTAGTTAAATAATTAACAGACCAGTTAATTAACTCCTGACATTTATTGAAGTACAGCACCCCCACACCTCACTCTAAGAGCTCTCTGTGGCATGGAACACCAAAATCAATTTTTTTCACTTATTTTTTTTTGACTTGTGCCACAGTCTTCGTTGAAAATGAGGGACTGGGCATAGTCTTAAACAATATTTGGCTAAGCACAGTAAGCTCTAGAAATTTATCAAGTGTGTGTTTTCATAAAATGGGAAAAAGAGAGTATATCCTTAAGCTATTTTTTTGGTGACTTTGCAATTTCTTTCAGTTTTGACGACTGATTCTAGAAAGCCAAGTTAAGATTACTTTTGTCTTCTTGAGACCTGTGACAGAACTATACATATGCACCTATTACATAAATAACAACTTGTGATTTTCACCAGTTGTACAAACACCTAAATCTACTCCAGGAAAACAATAATAACAGATTGATTGCCTGACTTAGCCTAGATTTATCAGAAAGACATGGAAAGGTTTCTCACTATGCTCTTTTGAATGTTTTCTAGGGCAAAAACCATTATATCCCAGGCAAAATATTTGTATTTACATCATTTTTATGATTGTTTTGTCCATGACATTCAAATCAAAACAAAGAGGAGTATTATGCAAGTTATAACCACAGTGAATGGAAGCCATGTCTTCAGGAATGCACCCACACTGCAAACAATGATTTAAAAAAAAAGCTGTTACTCTGTTGTTGGTGATATCAATAAAAAAAGACAAAGATAAAAATGTTGTGCCTGTTAACGTAAGATTCATGAAAAAACATGTCAGTTGGACCAGGAAAACTTGCGTTGATAAGTAACAAGGACCTGTATCTCGTGCATGATGCCATCAATCTAGCATCTTTGTTATGATACAACTTTCACAGTATATGTTTTGAACCAATAGTAACAGTTGAATAAAGGGGGTAAGTTTCTAAAGAAACTGTGGTGCTGCATTGGTGGGAGAGTATAGCAGGTTATTTAGAGTTAACAACTGGGTTGAAAACATAAATTGGCCACCGTAAAGAATAAAAGAGCTGAAATTTTGAGTGTTAGCCCTTTGTCAGAGTGATACATGAATCACTCTGACAAAGGGCTAACGCTCAAAATGTCAGCTTTTCCACTCTTTACAATGGCCAATTTACGTTTTCAACCCAGTTGTTAACATTAAATTACCTGCAATAGTAACAGTTGTCTGGGAAGTGCACCTGGGTCAATTTTTTTTAGCAGAGTGGCAGTAGTTGATGACAATGAACCACCTTTCAACAACCTCAGAAGTCACTGTTACCTAACTGTCACCAACAACAGTTCTCTTCAGGGCAATTCTCAACCTGAGGATCACACTACATGATGAATTAACCCTTTCACCCTAACATCACTATGAATATTCTCCAAACTGCTCTCTATACATTTCCTTAGGTACACATCAGGAGAATTTATCTAACAATCAAGAGTTTCTTGAAACTGTGATCATTTCCTCTATTCTCTCAGCCCTAAAGTTTGATTCAGGGGTGATACTTTTAGGAGAAATAAGATGCTTATCACTCTTAGGGGTTTAGTGGTTAAGTGGCATCTGCTGTCATCATGTCTAATAATAGGTAAGGGAATTGAATACAAAAATGCCTCCAAACATACCTGACAAATTTCCCAAAAATAAACATGTTAAATGCCAGTTTAACCATGTTCCAGGAAGATGACCTTTCATACTGCATCATATTCAGTGACATGGCAACATGTGAGTGGCAGTTATCACAAAAAAGGTTATGCTGAAAAAAGGAAATAAAAATTTTTTTAAAAAATTGGCAATTGTCATGATTGCAATATTAACAAAATTTTCACTATGCTAACTGATCAGTTAACTCACCATTCTATGTTTGTACTCCTCTGATGCAGATGAAATGGCCACATCCCAGCTGTTTTGTACACTGGAAGCTTTCGCTGGATTTAGACGTAAGTATCTGTAAGTAAATTGTATTTGGTTTTAATTAATTTAAAGATATAATTGTATCCTAGATAATTTTTTAGGTCTTTCAATTATCAATTCTTCTGTCTTGACATTCTCAGTTCAGATTTAATGGACAACATGGAAAATTATCAAAATATCATGCTTGTTCTTTGATATTTGGTGGAACTAGGTCATGAAACACATCTGAAATTAAAAATAAGATACACATATACAATCAGCTGTACAAAACTACCTACTTTGTTGGTCTTCCAAAGGCCATATCATCTTCCTTTCAAGCAAAAATAACAGTGTAAGACATGGTAAGGAATTCTTGTTGTTTGGTTGTTGTTATTTCAATATCTGTACGTTGCTATCTGTAACTTAAAATTTGTAAATGGTGTATACTTTGATATGGTCATCACTGCAACATGCGTTCTAGGCTTAAAGCACAAATGACAAAGGTATCACTTACTGAAACATAGTATGGACCAGCAAAGTCTCTTATTACACCTGAAGACATGGCAATCCCCATATGGCCAATGAAAGGGAAAAGCCACCTTACAATATATGAATAAAAAAAGTTAATTAGGAAAGGAATTTTTAGAAAGACTGATAGAAAGTGTAAAAACTAGCCTGTTATCCATTAATACCCATTTGTGCTATGTGTGTGTGTGTTTTTTTTTCTTAAACAACTGGTTCTAACTCTTCTAAAAAAGGTTCCGTTGAACTTTACTAGTCATACAACATCATCTTTCCTTTTTTGTCTTTTATCGTCTGAAGGAGCAGCTAGGTTGCAAGAAAACCACGATCTTTTTTTCCTTGTAGGAGGATGGTGTCGGTACTTTCATTTTTTTCCTTAAGGAGACTTAAATTTGTTTACTAAACCAAGGGGTGTGCGGAATTTTTTAAACTGTCGATCCTCATAGTCGAGTAATACATGGATTTCTTCTGATTAAGATTAAAAAAATTAAAAAAAGGTTACCACTCACTTTATCATTTATGTTAAGAAGAAAGCAAATATTTCCATGTTTATCTTTCGTACATAATTTAACCCAAATAATTGCCCTGGATAGCTACTTTCCAAAATTCTCTCTAACCTAATCAGAACCAGATCACAGGAACGAAATCATTTCACAACAGTGAACATGCACACTTTAAAATAAATATATATACTCACGTAAGCACCGGGATTGGTGTCCAGACAATACAGTACGGATATCTGCTCCGGGCTGCGTCGATTTTTTTATAGTTATCCTCGGCGTCCATGATATTTTCTTCTGGATTATCTGCCATCATGTAGCGACATTACGAAGAACTCTGTGATTGAAGGCCGCCATCGAACGTAAGATATGGGACATTTCAGTGCTTTTATCACAACACAACTGTTGCTGTTGAGTAGATCTGCTGAAGGCGTAACACTGGCTCCTTGGAAACCAGACGCCATAGACGCCATGTTTGCTTGACTGGTGTTTTGATCTGTCCTGATTTGAAATTTATCGTTCGCTTTAACGATGAACAAGGACGCATATTTATTGAATGATGTGAATTCTGGACACTTCACAGAATTTAATTTTCGGCTATCAGTTAGAGAAGTTTCCGGTGAGTCGAACGAAAATTAATATCCTTCGAAATTGCATGTTTTGATGTTTTTGGTTAACTTATATTCAGATATTCTTGCAAAACTTGACTGTTTTTTTTATGAGCAAAGTTATGTGCCCTCGACTTGATAAAAATAAATAATTTATATCTCCTCGTTCCCTGAGTGTTAAACCGATACAAATCTTTTTTTATTATTATTATTTACTGTACGTTCTTGCAGAAATCAAACATGGTGTAGTTCAAATAGAAACTTTCTTCTCTGCACTGTGATGGAACGATTCATTCCCGAGCACCCCCTCCCTACAGAAATCCGGGAGATGCCAAAAGATGACACAGTTTGTCAGTTCTGTGGTGTCAGCTACCTTATTCACAGCGAAATGAAAGCATTGGAGGAACGTGTGAAGGAAGCAGAGAGGAAAATGCAGTACTACGTCGAAAGTGTAGAGCGAGAAGAAAAACTCAAAGTTAAAGTGGCCAGTATGGAAGAAGAAAGTGATAAGCTTTCAAGGGCATTGCAAGCAAGCGATGAAAGGTGAGAAGATATATAGTAATGTCTTGTTATCAAATAGATTTCTTGTTGTACTGTGCATCTGTTCAGTAATAAATCACAGATCGTGAATCAAAATGTGGTGAGAATGAGACACTGCTGTCCATACCACATTTTAATGTCTTCTGTGATCTATTACTGAACAGAACCACAATAACATGGAATCTATTTGTTTTGTAGGAGTAGCTAAATGTAATTAATGGTGATGTCATCTGTGTCTGTCTTCCAATAGATCATAACCAACTGGACCAATCATGATATGCATATAATTAAGCTTATTATATAAATAAGTTACATGGTACTTTGTATGGTCTATCAAACTAATATGTAATCAATGTTAACCCTTTAACTCCCAGAAGTGATGAACATGTAATTTCTTCCTATAATTTCCTTACATTGTTTAGCAAACAGGTACTGAGAACACTTAAACTTATCAGATATAAATATTGTTATCTTGATTTAACACCAAATTCTCATAACTAATTTACAAGGAAATGTGTAGCAGCAGGAGGAGAAAATTACCAGTCAGATCATAGGAGTTAAAGGGTTAATTAAAGCATTGTTAATCTATTTCATTATTCCCTTTTTCTTGGTTCACTTACCAATTAGTCAGAGCCACAACTCAATTTATTCAATAAATAATTTCAGTAGCTTGTAAGAAATTTTGAATTATTCAAACTGCACAAACCTCTTTGAGCTTTACTTATCAGGATTAACTGCCTCCAGGGAGCTTTAAATAGCCTTAACTGTGTACTTCAGGAGAAACAAAACTCATGTCTTAATACTACTGACCTTTACTAAAATATGAGCAGAATTTCATTATTTGATAATGACATATTATAATCTTGTTGGTAGGACCAAGATTTTGGTGCAAGAGTTAACTTCCAAGCAAAGCCAGATTGAAAACTATAAACAACAGAAAGATGATCTTGAAGAGGAACTTCAGAGAAAGAATGAGGAAGTCAAGAGAACTCAGTTGAAGTTGAATGGTCTTGTGAGGCAAATTTCATCCTTTCATGAAACCTTACAAACACAAAGGACAGCACTAAATGACATTAAAGTTAGTGTTAGAGAAAATTGTCGTAACATCACAGAGAGTTACAGTAAAGCTGTGAATGCTGTTGCTCTTTCATGTGAGAAATTTGCAAAGGATACAAAAGTCCTTGAGGAGAGTTTATCTAAGGTAGGATGGTACTTTGTGAAATGCATACAGTGTCACTCTTTTCCAGTACTTAGTTGACCCTTTCACTCTCAAGATCTCTACAGTACTTCTCCTTACTGTCTGCCATGTGATTCTTATGATGATAGCTCAGAGAGTTTGGTATTGGATCAACTAAAAACCCCTTTATTGATATTTTTCCTTATTCTCATCACTTGTCTACTTGTTATAGTATTGATATTGTAAGGGGAAATTCTGTTTTGGTCACTCTTGGCAGTTAAAGGGTTAATGTAAGCGGCAAATATCTTCATTGAACAAATCGAGAACCTGAGACATTATCATTCTTAGAGAACACCAAGTTGTGTGCCATTCATACTAACGTTCTCTTACACAGTGTGTGTGGGTGGGTTTCTGAACTAATCTCTAGTTGTTCATGTCTATAATTCTTTGTCTTACTGATGTACATTTGAGTTTTTTGTAATCGCTAAATGACACCATACAAACTTTTCCATTAGTGCGAAAATGAAAAAAAGATGCAACATGAGGCTGTTGGCAAAGCTGAAGCACTGGTCATGGAACTTACTTCAAAATGCACTGAGTTAGAAGGTAGAGTTGATGCCCAAGAGAAAGAATTGATCAAAACAAAGGAACAGAATCACACCTATAGCAAAGAATTATCACAGTACAAGGAACTCATGAAGTAAGTAGTGCAGTAGACTTAAAAGGGTGACATCCCAGGTTGAGCTCTGGCTGGTGTCACTGTGCAATACTGTCAAACTTTGATACTGTTTCAATGTTTCAACCTATCAGACAAACCTGATTAGTTCTAGTGATAGGAAGGGAACATGAAGGGGAGGGAGAAGATGGTACTTGGGTACACAATTTGCCTGGACTACAACAGATTGTGTTCCTAGTTTCTGCCATGGAGGCACATTGTATTGAGAAGTGTAACATGTCTTTACTAGCAGAACTCTCCCTTGGTTTAACACCTCACCTCCCTTGGTATTAGCATCCCAATTCTTTCCACTTTTATAAGAGTTGACTGTGCTCTGGTCAGGTGGTTATGTGGTTGTAATCAAATTTGTAATTGTAAAATTTTATTTGCTTTTATTTATATCCTACAAAAGAAAAAATACTTATTAATATTGATTAAATTTGTAACCAAAGATGCAGATACACACCAATTGGGGTTTGTAGTGATGACTTTAAGTTAAAATGATGAGTTTGTTTTAGCTTGAATAAGTGGTGGTGTAACTTCCAATAGATGTTAAATTCAGTATAATGTTTCCTTTCAGTTCTAAAGTTAATGAAGTGAATGAATGGAAAAACAAATTTCAAAGTGAATCAGGAAGTTTAAAAGAAGAAATCAAGAAAAACCAAGGCGACGTTTTATCCAAAGAGAAGCAGATTCAGCAGCTAGTGGAAAATTGTAAAAATCTTGAGAAGCAGGTTGCAGAATATTCAAAGGCAAGGAATGATGTAGAGGAGAAAAGTGCAAATTCCCTGGAGGAAATCAAGGTAGGGTTGTTTAATTTGTTCTTCTTGCTTCTTCCATTTTTGTTTCAGTTTCTTCAATCTTATAGTTGCTTCTTTGTGAGTAAATTTGAAGAGGTAAGTTAGAATGCAATCTAGTGGTCAAATGTCAGTTGACACTGTTGATTAATTACTCAATTCTCAACACTATCTCAAAAAATTAATTAAAAGAAGAAAATTGATTTTGGAATCTGTTGACCAATGACTTCCATGTTACTGCTACTGCATTTGACAACTTAACACTTTGTTTCACATATACAGGACTATTAATTTACTGACAGTGAAAATGTTATTATGTTGTTAGTAAAAATTATAGTAGTACTGAAACTATTGATATCATTCTCCATCATTTTCCTAGTATTCATAATCTACAACTTTGAAGACTTTTACAAATTGCTGTACAGTGTTATTGTACCTACATACAATAAAAAAAGACAATTTTTTTTCCTTTTTGATAAAATATTTTGGTTACCTAGTACATGTAACTAATTGTTTATATTCTGTTTTAATTTTGTGTAAAGGCTTTGAAGGAATCCTGCTTCAAAGCAAAAAATGAGGTCACAGCTCTAAAAGAAGAAAGGTGTGCCTAACATATTTTGTATATATCCTATAGTTAATGTGGTAGTGTTCAACTAAGCTTTGTAGTTAAGTGTCAAACAGTCCATTTGAGTCAAGATTTTATAAGCAAGGGTTGTATTCCATTTTACATAGACATCCACATATTTTACCTGAAGTTGCCTGTACCTCAAACAAAAATTGCAATGGAGCTTCATTATTTTTACTACCAGTTAGATTACTTATAAAGGAACTCTTACAGGGCTTTAAATTTTTTCCTAATTTATCTTTAATTTTTTCCTCATAATCCACCTATTCTTTACCTACTAATTACACAGACCTAGCTTTGCATAAATAGCTTTCAATAGTAACACTACTTACTTGGCACACAGCTTAAAACAAGTACAATAATTATCTTATTTACCATCTTTACCAAAAAAAACTAACCTAACTTACAGGTACACGTACATGTGTTTTTCTATTACTATCATTATCATCATCATCTTATTAATCATTGATATCTAGTTATAATTATTCCTATCATATTTCCCCCTAAATGCATGTGGATGGTTAACAGAGAGATGATGATATCTGCCCATCACAACCGTATAGAGCAACTGAGAGAAAGCTTTAAGAAAAAAATGGAAGAGGCAGATGCTTGGCCAGAAAAGGTACAAAACTATCCCAATTGTATGCAGATTTAACTTCAGAGCAAAACCAGATTGAAAACTAAAAACAATAGAAAGGTAGCCTTGAAAAGGAACTTTAGAGAAAGAATGAATAATAATTTTCAAAGAATCTTAACCAAAATAAGCCATTATAACCCTCTTAATAACCTTTTCTCGTCATTTCAGCTCAACAAAATTGTGAAGGAAAAAGAAGAACAGTTCAATGAGGAGAAAAACAACCTGTGGAGGGATTTAACGGAAGGATTTCAGAAGGTACACTGCATTGCTTCTTTGGCTTGTCAATGCATACAGAGTATGTTAATAATTCTGGTGTAACAAGGGCATTTAAATGCATACGGTTCTGAGGCCACCTCCTAAGAACTGACTCCTTTTTTTTTTTCGCCTGATGTGTTGCAATAATGACATATTTTCTTTGCTCTGGGTGCTCCGTTTGTGCACTTTTCGCGCGTTAGAGCTCCGCAAGAACGAAAAAATGATGTCACAGAAATATCTCTTAAGTTTTCCTTATCAGAAAAAAGCAACGATTTTATCGTTTATGAAATATGCTTTATGTTTTGTTTGTTTGTTTTGCCGAAATTTGACGGTGCTGTTTCTTTCCGCCGTGTAGTATCTTCAGAGGATATGACTTCATGTTCCTTGCAACATGCACACTACGGGAGCTGTTCTTTATAACAAAAAGTTGTGCTCATGCTTAGAGCCACTTTTACTGCACATATGTGTCAGTGCAAGTTATTGTACACGACGGTTTTTTTCTTGTGAAAATGTCACGTATTCATTATTCCTCTCAGTAAATTTTGTTTTGTTTGATTTTTTTTTGTTTTTTTTTTGTTTTGTCTTATTCCTTTTTTTTTTATAGGAAATGGACGAAGAACAGCAGAAACACCAAGAAGAGCTCGGCTTGTGGAAGAAGGAGGCCAAGGCTGCACAAGACAGAGTACGTAGGATACTGCTCCAGTTATTTGATATCTGTTTAAAATTATGTCCTCTCCCATGCAAGTAGTTATGAAACGAAAAGAAAAGAAAATTGGCGAATAAACTCATAGTTTTGCCGAAACTGCACGGTGAGTAACTTAAACAGAAATGATACTGAACTTTAATTGTTATCTGACGATTGTTTGGATAGACTATGTGGATTTCCTTTACCCTTGCACGAGAAGCGAACGGCCAAGAATGAGTCGCTTTGCTATCTCAATGATTAAATCTGGTCACTTCGCTCAAACACTTCTTTTGCACTTCCCTGTATGTAGTTTAAAGAGGACATAACCACCATGAACCGAAGACACCGTGAGGATATCAAACGTCTGGAACGGGAATTGACTGAAGCTAAAGTGGGTGAACTCTTGATTCTCATGAGCGCTTTTCGATTGAGTGTCGTGACACCTAAATCAAAGTAACTATGGCCAATCAGCATAAAAGTTGGTAATCTCGAGGAGCCAATAAGAACTCAGAACAAAAACACGAAAACGACCTTAAACGCGGGGAAACGCGAGTGACCTAGGCGCGATTGGTTCAGTTTTTGGATCTGATTGGTTGGAGAGGGTTGCGCCAATCACAGAGACTAATCACGCATCATGGTAATACGAAACCAAAGCAATCTCGATTTCTGTGTAGACTCAGTTCAAATAATTCGTGACCTCTTTTCAGCTCGTTGTCATTGCACAGAGTGGGCTAGCTAAGGCTAAGGTGAAGCCTATCTCTTCAGGTCATGAACCTCTTTTATGTAGTTAAATCATACCGGCATAATTACAAATAAAGGTAGTTTGGAAAGAAATTCTGCAATCTCTGATTATGGAAGTTCCCTTTCCCAAAATGTTGTATTTTCCATAATCTTTCCAAGTAGTTCTTTGTCCTGAGGTTTTGTAAGTTTTTGTACTCTGTTAGGTTATCTTGAGACGACTTACATTTAGGAAGGTTACTATTTTTCTAGGAGAAAAGTGAACAAACAAAAAATGCCGATGACTCGCTCGTACAAAATCTGGAAGCGAAAATCGTAGATTTGGAGAATCGCTTGCGTCAGCCGTTGGCAGACTCCGAAGAAGTTCTAAGATTAAGAACCAGGCTTCAGGAGTCGGATAAGATGCTCAAAAGTGCCGAGCAGCAGATAAACGAACTGGAAACGAGAAGTGAATCTTGGAGACAAGAGGTACCAGGTTCTTTATTCCTGAATGTCGTGTCATACATGGTCCCTTCTGATTTGTCTGTTTGGCTCTCTGTTTGTGACTGTCTGACTGTCAATAAAAATAAAAATAAAAAAAATTGCATGAGCTTCCTCTAAACTGTCTGCTTTCTCTTTCTAAGTCTGCGATATGTGTCCCTCGATCATTATTTTCTATTCGTTTCTGAACATTTTTTGCCTGCCTGTCTGCTTTTCATCTACCGGTCTGGTTACCGCTTACGCCAAGGTTTGATGTCCGTGACAAATTTAGTTCAACTGGAAGACGAAAGGAAATAAGATTAGGTCGAAAAGGATAGAGATTCTATTTGTCTGTCTACCTATGCGTTTGTCTGCCTGTCGTTCCGTCTGTACCTCTTTGTTTTTACCTTTTTGTTGAACTTCTCCTTTCCTATCTTTTACTCGTTTATTCTTCTGTGTAGTAAATAAGTTTTCATCTTCGAAGCAGAAGGGTGAAATCTTCCGGTTAAGTAGTGTACTTCAAATTTGAGATAGGGAAAAATCTTTTTTGTTAAAACTAACGTACTTCTTACTATCGTAGGTGGTCTTTTTACAAGAAACTGTTCGACGCGAGTGCGAGGAACGCTTTGAGCTGACCGATGCTCTTGGTGAAGCACGGGCTCAGTTGTTAGCTCTTCAACGCACTTCCGGTGCCTCGCTGTCACGAAGTAGTCTCAATTCATCTAGTTCTTCCAGCAGCGTCATCCGGGGTAGTCGCAAAGGACATGACGTCAATGGACAAAGTGACAGTTCTACCACCCAGGCTATATCTTGCCCCGTTGGATTTGATGGAGGCGTAGGGTGTAGGCCTGGCACAGGTTCACGTGACACGAGAAAGTTGTCGCGTGAAGGAAGTGTAGACGATAGTCGAAAGCGAATCGCCGCGGCCGTTCGGCAATCGGGGACAAAGAGCCGTTTGGGGGGAAATTTTAGCAGTTGAAAAATTCCAAATACTTTGAAAAAAGGGAGAACTTGCAGATCTGAGTTGATGGCAAATGGGTAACGACGAGGAGACCAGAGAAATCTGGATGGAGATCGGGGAAACGCTTGCCAGCTGTCACAACGGCTGAGAAACTTTTTTCGAACGAAGAGATGAGCAAGATTTTAACAAGTATAGATTTGATTACTGTAGCGAGCGTAGTACGCACCCAAGACGCATCATACGTGTAGTACGTCTTATTTATGTATATTTGTATGTAGCTCCATTTAAGTGGCCCTTGTGTATAACGCACTAAGCTTTAACTTTTAAATCTTAACGCATTCAGCTACACACAAGCCGATTTCGTATCTGCTAGGTGAATATGGGCGTTGATACAGAGTCATTGACCTAAACCTAGAATTCATGGTTTAGGATTTTTTGCTCTGTTTTGATACTTAGCTTTGTGATTGAGTTACTCTATGCCCTCTTTTCTTCTAGACGAGGAAAGAAAAACTGAAAGGCAAAGAGTGTGAATACAACTGGTTTAATCCTCGATTGACAATATAATGACTATGTCTGTTGAACATAATTAGTTCGTCGTGGGGCCTGGGGTGTCTAAGTCCTTAGATTGACAGCCCGTGTTCCTGCCTATGAATTACGAAGCAAAATGCATAAACTCACGTTTCTACACTAAATTCTGTGGGGATACACAGAATTTTATTTTTGTAATATCCTATTAGGGCAGGAACCCCTCTGTGTGACCTTGGTTATCTTCTTCACTGCGTGATGTCATTTCCAGCGGGCTCGATGTTTTCTTTTTTGTCATCTTAACAAACCAGTGTTTTATTACAAATCGAAATAAAACAAGCAGCTGAATTAACTTTATTCTCAATATCTCTGACCATTCACGGAAGGCAGAGAGAATTTTTACTCGTCGAAGTATTTAAGGTAATAGGGAAGTCTACTGTGACGACTTTTAAATCAACAACGTTTTTCATTGAATTATAATAAGTGGAACCTCAGTGCCTTATCGATATTTTTAAAAAAATAATTTTAACATGGATTTCATTACCCGTCAGAATTGCACGCAATATCTCAAAAAGTTAGAAAAACTGAAACATTTTTGACAACTTAACTGGGTTCAACCTAAGTTTCGTCAAATTTCAAGGAAATTCGACCGAATATTGGCTAAGAAATCAACTCTGAAGTCCAGAATACCAGCGAAAACAGAAGACAACAAAACTCGACCTATCAATTTTTAAATCAACAACGTTTTTCATTGAAATTTAATGGGAGGTGGAAACTCGGTGCCCAATCGATATCTTTTAAAAAATAATTTTAAAATCGATTTCATAACCCGTTAGAATTGCACGCAATATCTCAAAAAGTTAGAAAAACTAAAACATTTGAGACAACTTAACTGGGTTCACCCCAAGTTTCGTCAAATTTCAAGAAAACTCGACCGAATATTGGCTGAGAATTAACTCTGAAGATCAAAACTAGAGGAAACAGGTGACGACAATACTCGATCTAGCAATTTTCGTAAAATGTTTTCGGAATCTCCGGCGTCAGAACTCAAACCTAAACTTTAGAGCATAACTGATTGAAGGGCAGATAACTATATCCAAAGGATAAGTCGCTATCCACGCAAACCTGAGAACAACCGCAAGAACAACAATTTTCAAAGTGTGAATTTCGGAATGTCTCGAGTTTTACATGATAAAAGGTGCCATTAGCAGGTGGATTTTGTGTCTCAAATGAGTTTCTCTTGGCAAAAGTTCATTTCCCTTGCTTCAAATTCATTTTCAGAAATAATCACCATTCTAAAAAAAAAAAAAAAAAGAAGAAGACAGGAAAAAAGGAGGAAACAACTCAAAATCACACACATCAATGGAATCCAAATGTTGTTCTCATTGAAATGCAAGGTAAATCTTCCGTCAGACGCCAGTTCCGTCGACTTAGGCTCTTAATCTCCCTTCAGACGCTGTGTCCGTTGACTTAGGCTTTCAATCTCCCTCTTGCAGGTGATGTCTCCGTCGAGTTAGGCTGTTACGCTCACGGCAGACGCTGAGACCGTTGAAGATAATTAATCGAATAGAACTGGTTAAAGTGCGATCATCGGAATGACTCCTCCAAAACAACGATGACGACAATGAGTGTAAGGCTTATATGGCTGGCTCTCTATCACTTTTACACGACAACCAGTGGAGGTATTGATAAATGGTTTATGTCAAAATCAACTGCTTGTATAGGGGATACATTTTAATAGGGCAATGGTTTTGGTTTTTAGAGAGAGAGAATACAACCGTAGGAAAGTAGGAAACGAAACATTGTGTCCATTAAGAAGGGCCCGAAGTAGTTGATATTAGAATGAAACACGAATTTCCCTTGCTGCATGGTTTTCATTGACTTGGTCCTCCTAATTCAGTTCTAATGAAAGTTGAGAAGTCAGTTTTTGCATCCATTTTTTTAATCATAAAAACGAAAATCTCCGTTTATTTGAAGGAGTTGACTACGGCGAGCCCTCCTCAGAGCCGCCTTTGTGTCACTACGGAGTTAATCATAACCATTACAATTTCCTCAAATGTGACTGGTGCTTTAGCTGCTTTATTTTTCACTAATCATGTATAGTTGTGAACAGACAGTTGGCCGTTATCGGACACCTGCAATGGGAGAGTTGAAGCATACAATTATACTAAGTCCACTCGACTCGATCCACCAATCACAGAATTGATCAAAATAACCATAGCAACAACCACTTATTCTGAAAGAAAAACTGGGGTATTTCCAAAATAGAGGAATTTTATTTTAGACGTTGTCTGTACCGGAGATGTTTGTCCTAAATGTATTTTTTTCGGAAATTGTAACGGTTATGATTAATTGGTAACAGGACTTTGTGTCGTCCATCTCTGTCTGTAATCATACTCGCGATTGACAAATCGGACTCCCGCTTCGCGGTCGTCCGATTTTGTTAATCACTCGTCTGATTACTCGGTCCTATTACCATTATTAATCAAAAAGTCATACGACAAACAAACGGAAATTCCATAGGAAAGAACATTTTAATCTGATGGCACTGAAAGTGTTTCATTTTCTGACGGCGCCACACTTCTCCTTCAGGCAACCATCCTGGGGAGACCCCTACCGGAAGGCGCAAAGTTTGATAAGTTTGCATAATGAAATTGATAAAAAAGGCATAAAAAGAATGCAAAGAAACAACGGATCTTGGTAAATTGCGAAAACTTCCAAATTTAGGAAAACATTTGCAATTTGAAAGAGGATTTTGTTTTTGCAAAGGGCATGAGAGAAATACAGAACTTTAAAACGCGTGTGTAGATCGACATTTGCTCTCATGAAACCGTCTATCAGCTCCGACGTATAGCGAACGCTTTCAAAAATCAGCTCTGAAATCCTTTACGGTGGCAAATTTACATATTCAAGTCAATCGATAAAACCAGATTATCTTGTAACATAATAGTGCAGCTTTTTTTCGTATTTTTCGCACTGTTATCCTACTCTCCCAAAAAAAGTATTGGCGCGGAAAACTTACACTGACGACTTGTTACTTTCTTTCAGCTTGTAAGTAAACAAACAAACAAAACAAAAAGAAAGTACCTCTTTGAACGGTACCTTCTACCCTACAATTGGATGTTGACATTCTCTACGACGTTCTCTGTCGAACAATTGGAATTGGTTAATTTACACAGTGTTATAGCTATTGTGTTAGGTTTTATATAAGATGGAAATTTTAAACAACTTTGTATAAGTTCGATGATGGTGGGTACGTGTGAAGTTAGCAAGAGAAATAACCTTAACAATTGACGGCCTTTCATCCTTGCAGCCTCTATTGAGCAAAACTGGCCATGGAAACGGAGTTTAAACGCTTTGGTATTCTGTTAAAAAATATATTTAAATTTTCCTCATTTATTTAATACCTTGTATGGACGGACTTCTTGTTCAACAAAATCGTACCATTAAAGGTATAAATACAGAACTCTCGACGGCTATTGGTTCAATGATACCCAAGACTGCCTGGTCACAAGGTTGGTTATTCAAATATGTTCTTTGACAAAATGAAAACTGAGAAATCGATTCCTTCACAACTACCGTAAAAAAAAAAAGCGCGATTGACAGAAAATAAAGCAACGGTGTCATCGTTATTGTGTTTTCAATGTTTGCTGCAAGCTTCAGATGGCGACTTTTCAATTTCCTGATGGAAATTGCACTTTAGCATTTGCCGCTGTTTCCTCTTTGACATTATGGGCCGGTTATTTGCTCGAGGTCAAACTAATCCAAACCACGGTTTTACCACATCCAGACGTTTTTGTTTAATCTTTTACAGTTGGAGGATAGTATATTTTAATGTGTTTAGAGAATTTGTGGCCCTTAGTGTACAAACTCATTTGCTCATTAAAAAAACATGACGAACTTTTATCTGCAGTTACCAATTACCGAGTCACCTGTTGTCAAAAAGAAAAGAAGAAAAATTAACATTTTCCTGTTTTTATCTTATAATGATATTTACCACCAACGAAACGGAACATCTTTCTTATAGCAAGTTAAACCTCCACGATTTTTATTTTTTGGATTAAACTCTGGCGAAATCTAATTTTAAGGGTATCATAAACTTTGTCATATTTTTCTCACCACGAGAAAACGAACGCCTTTTTTGACACAGCGTATGAGTTCTTCAGTTTAAACATCACATCTGCCTCACTTGCATTCAAGACGCACTTTTTTAGCATTCTTAAGACTAAAGATTCTGTGAAGAAAGTTCAAAGTATAAAGAAAAAATAAATTTCCATCAAAATAAACGAAAAATATTTCGCAACATTTGTTCTCAATTAATATCTGAGCACCATTCCAGCGCTAAAGTGCGGAGTAACCTTAAAGGCAAAGACAGAAATAATGGCAAGAATAGTAAACTTCTATTATTGATAGAAACAAGACCACTTTCACCCGTCACTCGGGTAATAGAAGTAATCTATCCAAAACCCCCATTCAAAGTTTCTAGTTTGCAGGAATCAATACGTTTCTTTCCCAAATAATTAGTTAAGAATATTCCAACCTATTGTAATTATCTTCAACCCACAGAAACTCGTAATGATTTGGATTCCGAGTATAGACAGAATTCAAGACAGAATCTGCTTTCAGTGGACAAGTTCCATTATCAATATGTACCCCGAATTGACATGATCACACCATATGATGACTTTGAATGTATCTTAAATGTCTTGATCATCCTCTCTGTGTTTCTGTGAACTTTGCCGCTGAAGGAAAAAAAGTGGTGTGTGTTATTGTCCTGTAACAAGTTCAACGACCCCCACAAACTCAAAGAAAGCAAGAGTTCGCATCACTATTCGTTTTCAAATTCATCATTATAAGTTTTTCAAATGCTAGTACTTGCTACAGATGTAAGGAACTCGCATTATTTATGGGGGATAGAACATTGATAATGTTTATCAGTTACAGATAATATTGGGTTGTTTTTTCTTTTTAGTTGTGACAGCAAATTCAGATGAGTGCAGAGCCATTCTATTCAAATCAGTCACCAAAGACAAGTATTTACTTAATCACATAATCAAATCTGTGCCAGTTGAAAGTGAAGTAGGCTGTGAACTAATTTGCTATGGGGACCCTGACTGTGTGTCTTACAACTACGGGCCAGTACTAAGTGAGATTCCTTTATGCGACCTGAATAACAGCACTCATTTACAAGTCACCAGAGTGAACTTCATAACCCGAAATGGCTTCAGCTACCGAGGAATTGAAGTAAGCCTTACAACCTAAACAAAACCAAAGGTTTTTTTTTTCGGTGAAACTTCACTCGACACGACTGACTGGTTGACCACAGAAATATAAACAGAAAGAAAAGGTGGCTATGTTCTAGGATGATTACCTGCACTCTTTAATTCGGTAATTTTAAATCAGTGGGACGCGGTGCAGCATACAACAGACTTCATTCATGGCGAAATTCATTTTCCAGATGTTGGAGACCAGGTGAAATCTTTTTGAGGTTTAATGCTTTTTCGAAAGAATGACTCTGATGACCTCTTTTCAAAATTAAAACGATGATAATAATGATAATGGTGATAGTAATCCCTCAAGAAGCGCACGTGCTCTTAGAATACAAAAAAGGAAAAGCACTCTTTCCTTTTTTTTTATCACAGAATCCTTGTGGAAGCAGCCCATGTCAGAAAAATTCTACTTGTCAAGCTGGTTTTACTTCAAAAGGATACCGTTGTGTGTGTCCACAAGGACTCGGGGGAGAGAACTGTGACCAAGGTATTTTAAGCTTATTCATTAAGTGATGCAAGTATTCCTGCCTTTTTATACTTCTTGGTATTCTGGTTTTTTTGCGTAGGAAAATTTACGAAATTTTCTAAAGTCATTGACTTCATGTTTAAATATGTTAGTTGTGTATAACGAAAAACCTCCTTCTCACTTTTTAGCAAGTATTTGTTTGTATCATAATTATCTTAGATTTTCGATGGCCAGTCCGTTTTGTGGCTTGGGGAATCATTAACATCTAACACAATTTAGCATGTTTTTGTTTTCCCAAACCGACTCATTGCGATTTAGAACAAGAGTTATTACGTTACGACTTGTAGTGAGGAAGTAATTCGTGCCAACCTATTGAAATCATATATAAAAGCTTTACACAAAAAGTATTCGAATTTGATGACGATACACTTTCATCTTGACTGCCAAAAAAGCCACTCAGTTCATTTCCGATTTGTAAAATGAGATTGCAAGGACAGTCTATTACAGTAGAGAGATCTATAGATATCTTCATCGTGTACAAGGACTCGTATAAGCATCTTTTCTACTTTTATTTTTCCAGCTATTCTGCCTCAGAACTGTTCCCAAGCCTTAAAGGAAACAGGAGTCTACGAAATTTCCAATAATGGATCAGACTCATTCCCAGTGTACTGCGACCAGACAAGTGATGGAGGGGGTACGTCAAACTAAATAGGAGGATCTCGATAGGAGATGAACTTTGTTCGTTTGTCTCACGATAGAGTCACTTTTGATGTATATTGCGGTGTTTCAACTGCTATACTGCTAGTCTTCATCAAGCAATGAGGTCCATTGTTTACATGTCGCTATTTGTAGCACGTTGGTATGCTGTTATTGGTGCATTTCGATCCTCATTATTATTCCGGTTATTATATGGTGTTCCCTCGTTGGTCCTCATAAATCTGTTGTTGTGTTGTTTGATCGTGGGTATCCAAGCTTCTGGAATGTTGATTCCGCTATCTCTATTGGTGTTGTTAGGATGAAGTCGTATATGGATAGCCTCTTTAACCCTACGTGTGTACCAGTTCCCTCGTTGGTCCTCATAAATCTGTTGTTGTGTTGTTTGATCGTGGGTATCCAAGCTTCTGGAATGTTGATTCCGCTATCTCTATTGGTGTTGTTAGGATGAAGTCGTATATGGATAGCCTCTTTAACCCTACGTGTGTACCAGTTCCCTCGTTGGTCCTCATAAATCTGTTGTTGTGTTGTTTGATCGTGGGTATCCAAGCTTCTGGAATGTTGATTCCGCTATCTCTATTGGTGTTGTTAGGATGAAGTCGTATATGGATAGCCTCTTTAACCCTACGTGTGTACCAGTGGGGGTAATCTTGCTCCAAATAGGAATATGTCCCGCTTCGTTAGCGTGCTCCGAAACCGCAGAGGTCTGATTACGAGCAAACCGTATGTCTCCGTCATGTTTTTTTTATCCTTTTTCGCACTGATTTCCTAGTTTCACCGATGCACACTTTGCCACGTTCGCATGGGATCTTGTAAACGACACCGTCTTGTTTTTTATGGTTCCAAGGCGTCTTTAGGTCATACAAAGTGGGACCTAAGTGTTGTGTTCGACTTGAAAACGGTTCGTATGCCTTGTTGTTGTAGGCAGCTGAAGAACCTCTGATACACCCTTTATGTAAGGGAGAATGGCAGTAGATTTATATTCCTGCGCGGATTCTTTGTTGGCTGTTACCCTTGTTGTCTTTGCGAGTTTTCATACATATGAAGAAGGATAACCATTTGAAACAAGTACTTATGACAAGTGTTTCTTTTCCTCAGAGATAACTGACGGTTTCCTTGTGAGGTGTTTGGCTCGGTCTTCTAGACAATAAACAATACCACGCTTTACTGACTGAGGGTGGTGTGAATCATAGGTTAAGTACTGGTCAGTGTGGGTGGGCTTTCTGTAGAAAGTGGTGGTGAGAAGACCGTCTGGGTCCCTTGTAACTGTGGTGTCGCGAAAAGGAATGGTGTTATCTTTCTCGATTTCCATGGTAAAACGAATAGTAGGCTGTTGACTGTTTAGATGTGGTAAAAAAGCCGTCGACATGGTCCCGGTCTAAGACTGTGAAAGTATCCTCTACATATCGTTTCCAGATCTTAGGTTTGCAAGTCGCATTTGTTATCGCTTGTTCCTCAAATTCTTCCATGCGGACACGTAAACAATCGACCCCGTCGCCTGAGAAGACTAGCAGTATTGCAGTCGAAACGTCGTGATCTACATCAAAATTGACTCTATCGTGAGACAAACAATCTCTCTGACGAAGGGCTAACGCTCGAAACGTCAGCCTTTAAACTGCTTGACTGTTAATGGCGATCAAACAAATTTGATTTGGAACGAGCGTAAATCTTCATTACTCGATAACTTGGCTTCATCATCTTATTATGGTATCTATAAGTTATATATTCCGTTTCTTTCTGCTCATCATGACAGGTTAAATCGTACGGGATACAGCCTCTGTGGTTTTTTCTCTACTGTACTGATTCGATATAAATTGTTTTTCTTCAGACCTTCATAATTGTTCTGATGCACCCAACATAACGGGAGTTTACAATACATCTCACCATGACTGGGGCCTTTTTCCTGTGTACTGTGATCAGAAAAGTGATGGACGATGTATTTCATATTCTGAATGTTCGGTACAAGTTACATAATAAAACGATAAAAGAAAAATTGGTCTCAATCTGTTCCAAGTCTACGTCTAGTACTAACTTTTCCCTTGATCAGTGCAAATATAATTGGAGAGCGTAGTCAGTGCCTTGTGGAGACTCCGTCAATAGCTTTTCGCTCGAGCGTATTCATGGAATTGCTGGATCATCCATTCGTTTCACATGGACGATTGCATTTTTTCCACAGGTGTACGTGGCTTCCTTTTCCTCTTTTTCCATCACCTGTTATTTCCATTCGCATTCTAAGCTGTCCATCACTGCTGTTGGATTAGATCAGTGATTCTTTTTTCTGTTGTTCCGTAAGCGTTAGGTAATAAGAGACTTTTCGAGATGACCTAATTTTTAAAATCTTTGTCTAATAAAATTTTCACCTCACAGGCTGGACGATGGTATTCAAACTTGTTAGTGGCCTCTCTCCATTGGACGTTGGTGGAATTTGGTCGTCACCCTCCCTATATCATGAAAATCTCAACGAAACCTTCGACTTAACGTCAGCTTATCCAACTCATTACAAGAATCGTATTGTACTGAACTGGAAAAATTTTAACCCTAAAGAGGTGAGGAAGGTTAATGAATGAATTACCCCAAACATTCAGTAGTACACATGCCCAAGTAAAAGTAAAAGCATAAGCTTCATTACCTGCAAATGACGCTTGGTACTGAAAGAGCCTCTGCAATCATTTGGGATTTAAGGCGCATGAAAGACACTGCCAATTAAAATCCTTGAAAGATATTTGATTCATGTCGAAGCTGCCACAAATTCATATTTTACCCCGTTGAAAAGTAGTTCACCTTCTCAAATGTTCATGTTACTGAATACGGAACTTGTGCCGGGGGCAGTTTGAGAAACGCTTAGATCTACCATATAGTCAAGCAAGGCACCAAGGGTGAGCTTTTCGGATTACTAAAATACACTGTAAACATTTCTTGTGTACTCAACCCCAGTGTATACTGCTTAATACTTCCTTTACTTTTTGTTACTTCTTCGTGTAATCTTCTAGTCTACTAAAAGGCTACAATCTTGCTACGAAAGGGTGACATGAGAGGGGCTGTCACCTGGTATCATTCCTTGACAATGAGGGCAAATTTAATACACTTGGTTATAGTTTATTACATCTGGGTAAGAATACTGTTGAGCGCAGTAGCTAATGGAGTAGTCAAAGGCATGCAGGAACTCAAGCCACCAGGAGATCGTTTAGCAGTCAGGGAACTAATGAAAATTGTGGACTTGTGAACTTTCTCAGAATTTGAAAGTAGCAAATGGATTAGAAACGAGTAATTACTTGAGTGATTAGTATGTTGACTATGATGCGAACTGTCACTAAGGATACAGTATGAAGATCCTATAACCTGGAAAATCTACTCATGTTTTGTGATATCGTAATGTTAAAGTTAACAAAAATTGTTTCTTTACAAAGGGTTAATTTCAGTCGATTTTAACTTCCATGAACCTCAGGTTCGCGTCGTTATATACAAGGACAGTCAACAAGTCACCTCCCTCAAGTTCAATGCCACTGGTACAGACAACTTGAATTGGTTTTCACATGAAAACTTAATTTACTCGCCATGGAGTGATCTCAAGATGTTCTCAACCGTAAATTTTGGCCTTCTGGGTCCCATAGTTTCCAATCGCTTCTTTGAGATAACTGGCCCTTACACTGGATGTCAAACTGATATCGGTTGGTTGGTAGTTACTAGTCACCCAGTATGTCCTTGGGACAGACGATCACCTCAGCCTAGTATCCAATACAGCAAGCAGCGCGTGGCGTCGCGTATGGAAAATTACGGTAATTTTGATATTGAAATATTTTAGGCATTGTATTCTGTTGATAGGGTACCAATAACTAACAAAAAAATCTGTTGTTCAGTTATTACTTCACCTCATGCTATTCGAGACACCAGATTTCGTCGCCTGAGCAGTTTTTTTCTTCCTGACGTAGTCAAAGACGTCAAAAAGATGAACGAACATCTTCAAAAAAACGACAGTGGTGATCGTTTCAAAATATCTTGAATGGGGCTTGACCCCTTCCCTTCCCTCCCCTCCCCCCAGACTATTCTCTTAAATCATCAAAGGGCCACGGAAAAACGGTCGAGCAAAACACGAAACTCATGATCACGACTTCTACTAGTTTGCATTTTCTTCCCATTTCCCGAAATAGAAAGGTCTTGTATGAACAATCCACATTTACTACCTGGTACATTGTTACTGTACCTGTTTGTTTCTGTTTGTTTCGTTTGTTTCTTAGTATTCACCAACGTACAGACGTACATCCGTACCATTGACTTTTCGCATGTGAAATTCTCACCTCTGAATGAATATCATTTTAACTAGAGAATCATTCAGCCTTAAAAAAAAAAGCCTCTGTTATGATTCCATGTCACAGGAAATGTTGGGATTGCAGACGTCCTCGCCGTGTTTGTTCGCTAACAACAAATCATTTGAAAGGCTCAGCGGAACCTTTTCTGCAATGAAGTCTTTACCGTTGGCAATAACTTTGTCTTTGGGTATTATGATCTCTTGGTTATATCTATAGTTAAAAAACTTAGGTTACAGTTTGTATACTAAATAGTTTAAACCCAAATGTTGCAACTGAAGTTGTCGAAACGTCAGTCATTACTGCCCACAACAGTTTTCGTTTCGCCTGGACAATCACAACATAAGATTACAGGTCGCAGTTTGAGCAAAACGCCTTTGAAATCAAAGAAAGCTTACTCCTTGAGATAAGATTTTATTGAACTCCTATTCTTTGCAAATCCACTGTATTCTTTAAACAGTAAAGAGGATTTACAAGCAATTAATTATAGCCCTTGTATCATAGATTTAATTCAAAACGAATCAGCTGTTAATCAAATCTACAACTCAAAGCATTAATCTGTCACCAGCTACATTTCTGTTGGGTACGAGCTCTCTAAATGTAACATAACATATCAAATAACCACTCAGACAAATCCGAGTTGCTTCTTTACAGTCTTAATTATAATTAATTAATTCACTGATTCTTTAAATCTGCCGGATAAACGTCCATAATTATAATTAATTAATTCACTGATTCTTTAAATCTGCCGGATAAACGTCCATACGAAATCAGGAGTACAAATATATTTAGAAGGAGTCCATATTATAATTTTGACTGAACTGTTACATTAAGAGGAAGGGTGAAGCCTCGTTATCAGCATATGCATATTCTCTACACTGCTCTCAATTTATTTCCTATGGTACTTAAAATGAGAATTTATTGAGAGTTTCTTACTTGCATTGATTTCCTTTTTTTTCTTATTACCTTAATGTTTGAATCTGAAGTGATACTTTAAGGAGAAATTAGATGCTTAGGTTGAAAGGTAGGTCGGTCGGTCAGTTTGGAGGTCTAACAATCAATCAATCAATTAGTCAAGTTTTTTCTTAATTTAGTTACATTACGTTTCTTTGCTTTGTTTATTACTTGACTGGCATCTCTGGTCTTCAACGTATGTACACAATCATCACCTCAGCAACTCCAACATCAGCTTGAAAAAAAAAAAGTTAAAATAAACATTGATAAGCAATACGTAGTAAATTATTTATCTAGATCTCAATAAACAAACCATGATCCTGATAGCTATACATTTTTAAAGATGAATAGTGTACAAAAACATAAAAAACCACGAATCGGATTTAGTTTGCTCTAACCTTGTTAACATTTGTGAAGTTATTTTAAATTTGACACCTACCATCATTGTACAACTTTCTCCTAAGTTTAAACTTGGATCTTGTCCTTGTAATTAACAATTATGGTTAATTACCTTAACCCCAGAATAACTGTGTGTAAAAACGTTCTTTAAAAATATCACTTTTTAATACGTTGTTTACTGAAGAAGAGCATTTTGTCGAATAATCCCAAGAAAATGTCGATTGAATAATTCGACAAATATATCATAATATCTGGAGAGGAAATTTGCTTCAGATATTGTTATATCTCCATGGCCATTAATTTTAAAATTGAAAGAATATCTACGAAACCATTGGACAGGGTTTTTCAGGGCACGTAATCATCACTAACAAACAAACAAACAGTTACAGGGGTATTACAGGATTTTCAGAGGCAATTTCTACCTTGATTATCATTCCATGTGATATTGTGAGTTTTCTTGCTGTATAGTATTCCTGGGACAACACCTTGTCTTCTTTCCCAGCCACAGTCAGGTCCAGTAATCACAAGCCATCCAGAGTCTAGCTCACATCCCCCGTAGCTGGCAGTAATTTCAAAGCTGCGCACCCCATGGTGGCCATCGATGCGAAAGGGAAATATGTTTTTTGCGTTCCTAAGATCAGTCCATGGTGATTGAATAAGATTTTTTTGTGAAAACCAGTCCAAGTGTGTTGTCCCTTTAGCATTGAATATGATAGACACGACTTCAGTTCCATTTGTGTAAAGTGCTACACGAGCCTACAGTGACATAAAAAAATATACATCTTTAACCCTTTCACTCCCAAGATCTTATTAGTGATTCTCCTTACTATCTGCCATACAATTCTTATGATGTTAGTTCAGAGAATTTGGTATTGGATCAAATAATAACCCATAATTGATATTCTTCTCGATTCTCATCACCTGCCTGCTTGATATTGTATTGATATTGTAAGGAGAAATTCTGTCTTGGTCACTTGTGGGGTTGAAGGGTTAAATGAATAAAGGGGGTAAAGTTTCTATACAAACTGTGGTGCTGCGTCGATGCGAGAGTATAACAAGGTAATTTGGTAATATCAACCGAGTTGATGACGTGAAGTGGCCACCGTTAAGAGTTTCAAAGCTGACGTTTCGAGCGTTAGCCCTTCGTCAAAGCGTCCTGACGAAGGGGTAACGCTTGAGACGTCAGCTTTGCAACTCTTAAAAATAACTTCAATTGAGGTTGGTAATTATTGAAATTATGTTTTCTTATCTTTTTATTGATTTTACTTCGTGTTTCTTTTGATGTTTTAATTCCTTAATTTTTCTTTTTTTGTCTGTTGTTGTCCCTACATACGCGCAAGCAGCCAAGATCTGGGATCTGCACCCAACAAATCTGATCATGATTGTTAATTCTCCCTTCTTGCTGCCTCGCCTTTCCTTGTAAATTAATTACGAGAATTTAAGATAAGATAACAATTCCTACCTGATATATTTGAGTATTCTCATTACCAGTTTGCTGGATAATGTATGGATATTATGGGGAGAAGTTTCATGTTAATCACTTGAAGGGTTAAGGGAGCCTAGCCTAGCCATTCCCACATTTCACAGGTCTCAAGGCAAAAGTAGCCAAATAGTACCCTGTGTTACTTCGATGCTCATTATAAACCGAGAAACGCGTTACCTTTTAGCCAAGAATGCAACGTGTAACTACGCAGAGTGTAACATCTATAACCATTTTAGAAACTTAAAATTTCCGGGCAACAACTTTAGAAGGAAACAAACACTTTCTTCGTGCAAGACTTATAGTTTGGGTTCGAGCCTCGGCCTGGGTCATTTCGCCGGGCTCTTTGTCAAGATACTAATAAACTCTCGCAGGGTAGCAGAAACCTGTCACGATCACTAGACAAAATTATGGGTTTTAGTTAACCACAACTATAAAATGTTTTCACATGTGCAGGAATTGAGACGATGTTAAAAAGTGTCTTAAGAGGCGGCCCAACACAGATGTAGTTAATTCAGGCTAAAAAACCACAAAAACCTTTAGGCCACGATAAATAACCCTTTTACAACCTAACATCAGTATGCATATTCTCCATACTGTTCTCTCTACATTTCCAAAGGTGCTAACAAGGAGAATTTGTTTAAAAATCAAGAGCTTCTTTAGTTGATGATCATTTCTTTTATTCTCATGACCTTAATGTGCTATTGTGGAGTGATTTTCTATGGAGAAATTAGATACTAGTCACTCTCAGGGGTTAAAGGGTTGAAACCGTGAAGGTGTATAACAGCTTTGGTAAAGCACCAAGAAAAACTGAATCAACAGAATACTCGAAATCAAATATCCCCCTATGTTTTAAAAAGTCTTAAGGTTTCCTTTTCTTTACTTTACTTCCTTTTGCAGATTGCTGTTGAGCGGGAAATTGGCGCGCGGCCGGTCATACATCATCTATCTGCGCATGCCTCACACTTGACCAACCGCTGTGTTGAGTTTTCTATAATTATCTCACACCCTATCTAGGAAGATGTAACCTGTTAGGTCAGCACAGCGTGTTAAACGGTATTTACCTCTTTAGGACTGAACATTTGCCAACTTTGTACTATACGGTTTTTGTAGTTTCCTCGGTAGGATGAAGTGGTATCTAGGACAGCGGTAACATTTTCTGAAAATGTGTCGGATGAATTCCAGAACTCCCCAGCAGAAAATGAAGAATTTATTCCACCAATAACTTTGAATATCATCATCCAACCTTGATTGAAGAACCAAAAAAAGTGGTTTTTAGAAATTGTAAGCTTCTTGCAATCCAAATTTTCTAATTTTGAATTATCTCCACGAAACCGCGATTTGAACGCGTTTTTAGTTTATTTTCTAACCGCTTTTGCCTTATGTTAATTTGTTCCAGCTTACCCTCTAATGGTCTTAAAATTTATGTAAAAGTAAAAACATGAAAGTTTTGCATTTAGAAACAGTTTCAGACTGAAACAGTCCTAAATACTAAAAACTGCCTACTTCATAACATTTTCTTGTTTTTTCCGCCTCAATAACTGGATATTACATTGTGACTGTTTTCTTTTGACACTAAAGTTTGCTGCCAAGTGACGCAAAAGACAGAAAGAACAGGATGAAGTCTATGTCGGGCAATTTTGAATAGGAATAGGAAAAAACCGGGCCCGCAGCAAACAAAGCGATTTATTGAGTTGAACCATTTGGTGCTTAAAAACCTTCTTGCTGTAAACTTCAGATTTTTGGTGGCGAGACTGTCTCCAATGCGCTGATTTATCTTTTAATGACTGTTTAGGTATCAACATTGACTATCAGTGAGACAGTGGGAAAGGGACGGAAAATCATCCACCTTGGAACTACAATATCTTAAATCCGAAGGTTTTCGTGACAAAGTCGCCTCACTACCTCAAAACAACGACTTCTACAAAAACCACTGAAGTATCTAATTCATGATCAGTGTGACACATACCTCCACCGTCCGTTGTCTGGTCGCAGTAGACAGGGAAAGGCCCTGATCCGTGATTGAAAATGTTGTAAATCCCAGTTTTCTTGGGAGCTTGAGCGCAGTTCTGAAGCTGAACGGCTGGAAATACTTCAAAATACAAAAAAGAGGGGAATGAATCTAGCTATAGGATATTTGGTAAATTACCAGTTTTTTTGCTTGTTTGTTTGGTTGGTTTTTTTTTTTTTTTTTATTTTGTTCCATCAGATGAACTATGACCAGGAGTGGGGAAAAATACATGGATACAATTCTGTAAAGGCTGCTTTAACCATAAAATAAACTTAAGGAAAATCTGCAGCTACTTTACAGACATGCAGCGCAATGGTGAATCTTGCTTCAAATGATTTAAACTTACTTTTTTCACAAAATTCTCCAGAGTAACCGTTCTTACAGATGCACTCGAACATCTCCAGTTTGTGTTTGGCGACAACGCAAGCTCCTCCGTTTTGGCATGGATTGGAAGAGCAAGGAAACTTTAAAGGAAAAAGAAACATCACTTACAGCAGTTATTTTTAAGTCATTTAATGTTGAATTGCTGTTTAATGATAACGAAAGATTCTTACCTTAAAAGACGAATAGTGATGCCAACTCTTGCTTTCTTTGAGTTTGTCGGGGTCGTTAAACTTGTTGGAGGACAGTAACGCACACCACTTTTTTCCTTCGGCGGCAACGTTCACAGAAACGCAGAGCGGATGGTCAAGACATTTTAAGATGCATTCAAAGTCGTCATATGGTGTAATTATGTCAATTCGGGGTACATTTAGATAATGGAACTTGTCCACTGAAAGCAGATTCTGTCTTGAATTCTGCCCATACGCGGAATCGAAATTAGTACGAGTATCTGTCGGTTGAAGATAATTCTTAAAAGTTAGGATATTCTTAACTGTAATAATTTGGGGGAGAAGAGTACTGATTCCTGCAAACTAGAAACTTTGAATGGGAGTAACTGACGTTTTTGGATAGATTCTTTCCTTTTACCCGAGAAACTGCTGAAATTAGTATTGTTTCTATCAATAACGAAAGTTTACCATGTTTGGCATGTGTTCACGTTACCGTGGGAAATCCAGTTTCTCTCTTTGCTTTAAAGGTTACCCCTCATTTTGACGAGTGCCTTCAGAAAAACAAGTTACACGCGATTTTCACATGAAACCAAAATAAACTAAATAACAATGAATAGGTTATGCAATGCAGAATTCGATTAAATTGTAGGCTATTCGACTTTGCCTCTGATCCTTTAAGGCGAATGAAGCCGGTTTACAGAAAAATGACCAAGAGCTATTCTAGCGAATTAATCACAGATTAATTGTGTGGAATGGTGCTCAGGTATTAAACTAAGACATTTGGAGGCCAAATTTTGCGAAGTATTTCTCGTTTATTCTAAAGGAAATCAGTTTTTCTTTATACTTTGAACTCCTTTACAACATCTTTAGTCTTTTAAGGATGCTAAAAAATTGCCTCTTGATTGCAATCGAGGCAGATGTGATGTTTAGACCAAAGAAGTCATACGTTGTATTGAAAACCGCTTCTGAATTTACGTGGTGAAAAAAAGTATGTCAAAAAAATTAGATTCCGTCAGAGATTAAATCCAAAAATATAAATATCGTGGAGGCTTAACTTGTTATAATAAAGATGTTTTGTTTCGTTAATGGTAAATATCATTATAAGATGAAAACAGGATAATGTAAATTCTTTTTTTTTGTTTGTAAGAATTATCTGTTGAGGAAATGTTTGACTCGGTTTAGTCTAAATAGCCGCAGGTAACCAACGGTTTTGTTTAAAGTTGGAAAATGCGCATACAGATGTTACACACCTGCGGGAATCACCTGAATTTGTACCCAAAATTGGCTTGAAAAGTTTTTCTTTTCACCCTATTTCGGAATGATGATGTTTAATAACATGTCTATGTCAGGAGAGGAACTGCTTGCATTTTCTGCTAAAAATATTACTTAGTTACGAGACATCCATCTACAGAATTGAATGTTAATTATAAATTGTTAACATGTTCTTTTAGGCTTAAGTGAGGCAGATGTGATGTTTAGAGTACGTGGTGAAAAAAAGAATATGTCCAAGTTAATAAAAGTTTATGACGCCCTAAAAATTAGATTCCCTTAGATATTAATCTAAAAAGGTAAGAAGCGAAGAGGCTTCACTTGCTATAATAAAGATGTTCTGTTTTGATGGTGGTAAATAACATTACATGACAATAAGATAATAATAAGTTTTTTTTGCAACAGGTGACTCGGTAATTGCTTTTTCGTTTACGTAAACAGTATTTCCTAAGGGAATTTTTGACTCGGTTTAGTTTAAATAGCCGCAGGTAACAAACGGTTCTGTTTAAAGTTGGAAAATAAGTATCCGGTGTTACTCACCGGCGGGAATTACCTGAATTTGTACCCAAAATCGGCTCGTAAAGTTTTCCTTTTCACCCTATTTCAGTATGATGATGTTCAATAACATGTTCATGTCAGGAGAGGAACTACTTGCATTTTCTCACAAATACCTCACTTAGGTTACGGAGACATCCACCAACGAAATTGAATGTTAATTAAGAAACTGTTAACTTGTCCTTTTTAGGCCTATATTAATTGTTTTTACAAGGCTTTCCTACGTTGCTGAGCCTTCAAGTACTGCAAAGTGGAATAATTGCCACCTCGGTAAATTCCTTCATTTGTGAGATTTGAAATTTTGCTTGTAGTACTCCTCGTAAAACTATTCTGGGTGAATGGCAGATAAAAGTTCATCATGTTTTTTTTTTAAGTGCTTCCTAAGTGCTTTTTCGTGTATGTAAACATTAATTTTTGGGGGAATTTTTATCTCGTTTTATTTTAATAGCCGCAGGTAACTAACGGTTCTATTTGAGGCTGGAAAAAGCGTTCCCAGATGTTACTCACCGGTGGGAATCATCTCAATTTGTACCCAAAACTGAATTGGCTCGAAATTTTTTTCTTTTCACCTATTTCAGAATGATGATGTTCAATAACATGTCTATGTCAGGAGAGGAGCTGCTTGCATTTTCTCATAAATATTTTACTTAGGTTACGACACATCCATCTACGAAATTGAGTGTTAATTAGGAAGCTGTCAACTTGTCCGTTTAGGCTTATCTTATTTGTTTTTACAAGGCTTACCTGCGGTGCTTAGCTTTTAAGTTCCGCAAAGCGGAATAATTGCCCCTTTGGTAAATTCCTTCATTTGCAAGAGTTGAAATTTTGCTTGAAGTACGCCTCATAAAAATAATCTGGGTGAATGGCAGATAAGAGTTCGTCATGTTTTTTTTAATGAGCAAATGAGGTAGCACACTTGGGCTCACAACTTCTCTAAAATTATTAAAATATACTATCCTCCAATTATAAAAGATAAAACAGAAATGTCTGGATGTGCTCTTCGGTAATTTGTTGCGATTTCTTACGGTGCGATTTTATCGCATCGCACTTTAATTTTTCCCATCTTCAACGATTCACGAAACACATACAGCTGGTTATTTAAACAAAGTTTATCCTTTGTTTAACAAAAGCGAGTTCTAAGCCATCTTCTATTTGGCCGAACCTTTCATCTGAACTTTTATTTTTGTGAACAGTGTCAAGAGGGCCGAAAGCGAATAGTGGAAGGACATTCATTCAATTAAATCAACCCCCCTATAGAGAATCCTCGAAATCCAATGATTAGGTAAAACCGTGGTTTGGGTTAGTTTGGCATCGTGCAAATAACCGGCCCATTATGTCAAAGAACAAACAGCAGTAAATGCTAACGTGCTATTTCCATCAGAAAATTGAAAAGCCGCCATCTGTATCTTGCAGGAAATATTGAAAACACGATAACAATGAAACCGTTGCTTTATTTTCTGTCAATCGTGCCTCTTTTTTTACGGTAGTAGTGAAAGATTCGATTTCTCAGTTTTCATTTGTCAAAGAACATACGTGAATAACCAACCTTGTGACCAGGCAATCTTGGGTATCATTGAACACAACTCCAGTAACAGGAAACAGATCCAAGTGAAAGGCATGGCACAAAGTCATACAGACATGGAGTACAAACTGAATTTTTCCCACCTGTACTAAGCGTGATATTAGCTTCATTTAACTTCTTGTTTACTTTTCAACCTATAGCTGTCTAGAGTTCTGTATATGTGCCTTTTATGGTATAATTTTATTGAACAAGAAGTCTATGCAAGGAATAAATATGAGGAAAATTCAAATATTAATTTTACAGAATGCCAAAGCGTAAACTCCGTTTCCATGGCCAGTTTCGCTAAATAAAGGCTGCAAGGATGAAAGGCCATTAATTTTCAAGGTTATTTCTCTTACTAACTTTACACCTATCCACCGCTATCGAACTTATACAAAGTTGTTTGAAATTCCCATGTTATTTAAAAACTAACACAACAACTATAACATTGTGTTAATTAACAAATTGACAAGAATAATTATTAATTATTTGCGTTACGAAGCTAAGCAGATATTTTATTCCTGCACGTTCTGAATGGCAATGTGTGTTTATCAGTGAGTGTTTCGATATGTCTTAAGTTATGTGTTAACTAATTTCAATAACGGTATATAAGTGTTGAGTAATAAGAACTAAGAGTTAGTCCGTCGGGTCTGTGAACACATCTGGAAGGGCAACTAGCAGCAACTTGATTATTAGTTTCAAGTTCTCGATAAGATGCATTAAGCCTCGAACGCCATGAAAAGTAGTTCCTTAGAGAGAGCGGAACGCGCGTCAAAAGAAGGTATTGCATTAGTATCGAAAAGAATAAAGGCCATTAAGCTATGTAATAAAAGCGATTTTCGTTGGCAAGTTATGGTCAACGAATATCTATCTGACAAGCTCGCGTCAAATTCTGATGACGAAAAGAAAATGTCTCGAGCAGAGAGAATAGCGGATAAAGATAAGCGTCGTTGGCAGTAACAAGCCACTTCTTCTTCAAAACCAACGAGTTACAGTCAAGCACTTTGGTATGATTTTGCAGTCATTTTGCGTATAACGTTAAGGCAGAAGTTTTACTTCTCATCATTTCATTCAGATTCATTGGCTGGTATCCTTGGTCTTCAACGTACATACACAACCATAACCTCAGCGCCTCCGACGTCGGCTTGAGAAAAGAATATAACCAAAAAAACTAGCGATAAATAATACATAGTAAACTATTTATTGAGATCTCATTAAATAGATTGTTAACATAATACATAATCCATAATTAGAGATAGATGGAGAAAAGAAAACAAATAAAAAGTTAGTAAAAGTGACCTTTTCCGAGTGAAACCGGATTTAGAGCACCGGCCTTTTATCATCGGAGAGGTTAAATTTCAGATGACTCGAGCAGTATTACACTACATTACTCTCCTCTCAGTTTGCTACCGAGATTTTGCCCAGTAATTAACAATTACAAATAAATTCTGACAATCAGATGAAATAAAGAGGGGGAGGGGGAGGGGGAACGCCGAGGCGTCTTAAAATATCACTATTACACCATATTTATAAAAGGTCGACATGGCAATCTGGCGAGTACTCTCCATTTGACACAGTGAGACCCTTCCCCCCCCCCCCTCCCCCACTCCATCCCGCTTCGAAAATCCTGGTCACACTCCTGAAGAAGAAAAGGAGATGGCAACGAAACCATTCCATTAGGTCTGTTTAGGAAATATCTCGTTATCTCCCTGATTTGGAAACAAAAAAAAAAAAACAAAAAAAAACAGTAATAAAGGTATTCCAAGATTTCTTACATCAATTTTCACCACAACAGAAGTATTTCAAGATTTTAAAAATCAATTTCTACCTTGGACTTTATTCCATGTGATGTTGTGAGTTTTCTTGCTGTATAGAATTGCCGGCACGGGGTGAAATTTCTCCCAGGCACAGATAGCTCCCCCGATCATAAACCACCCAACATCATTAGGGCATCCGTTGTACTTAGCTGAGATTTCAAAGTTTCGTACACTGTTATGGCCATTGATGCGAAAGGGATATATGTTTGCTGCACTCTTAAGATCTGTCCATGGTGATTGAAGTAGATTATTTTGTGTAAACCAGTCCACGTTAGTTGTTCCTCTGGCATTGAACTTCATAGATATAACTTCTGCTCCTTTCGTGTAAAGCACTACACGAACCTAAAGTCATACAAGAAAATTATCTGTTGTTTACATATCAAATGCATAAGTATGGGATAAGATAAGAATCGTTACATCGGGGAATTTAAAGAATTGTTGATGAATTCTTATTGTGTTTTTACAAACTTATTTTCAGTACCACATGACATGGCTCTATGTAAACTCGAGAAGGCAAAGTTTTGAGCCCGAAGTTATTTTATCGGCTTGGTTCTAGTATCACTCTGTCTTTGGCACGGAAACTCTTGTTTTTCACTCGTCCTCGAAGCATTAAAAGCTAACACCCTGAGTACTTTTTAACGTAATTTCGGATTGAGCAATCTTATTTCAGCTCAGAATTTTCTTTGAATATTTTATATCATTGTGGTTTGCATATTTTGTTGGGGTTTGACCTTGCGACCGGTCGTTGTTTCTCTTGCGAGAATTTCACAATTTTAAAACATAACTCCTTTTCTGAGAACTATTCTCCTACAAGGATAAAACATAAGCACTTTTCTTATACCTATTCCCAAGACGATACACTCTTAAGGTTTGGGAAGTAAGGTAAACAAAGCAACGTAACAAATAGGGATCTCATTGCATGGCCTGTGATATTACTCTCTGAAACAAATTGTTTTGGTTTATATTCTTTTATACCATTTATATTCTATTTTATTCTATTCCTTAATTCCTTTCAAAAGAGGCAAGAGCAGTTTAGAAAAGTACCTGCTTGGTTTGTCTTTAGGAACATGATGAACATCATTTGGAAAAGTGTTTCGTAACAAAAAATTTGAAGACAAGTTTCCATTAGGTGGAAACGTTAGGTTAATGAGAAAAAAAAATTGTTGTGATCTAACTGCCAGTGATTTATTTTTACAGGCCATTTCTATGGAAATACATTGACATTACATAAGAAATTTGTAAAATAAGGTGCACTTAGCCTAACCCTCTGTGGTGTAGATATTTTCCGGACTTACCTCTTGAGGGTTAAAAATTTGCCAACTTTGAACGATACGGTTTTTGTAGTTTCCCTGGTAGATTGAAGTGGTATCTAAGGCAGCGATAACATTTTCTGATAATGTGTCGAATGAACTCCATAACGTGTCAGCAGTCGGAGAGGAAGAATTTCCTCCAATGTATTTGAATATCATCGTCCAACCTTAAAATAGAAAAAAAATTGTCCAGGTTAGTGAAAATTGCTTGTTCCTTTGGAAAACTCTAGAAATAGTTTTCATAATTGACTGAATGGACATGAACTAAGTCCACGGACCTTCCAAGCCAAGTGAGTTAGTCACTTCTAAATGAAATATTTTTTGGGGAAAAAAGGGGGTTAGTTTGGAGAGAAATTGTGGTGCTGCGTCGGTGGGAGAGTATAACAGGGTAATCTAATGTTGTCAACTTAGTTGAAAACGTAAATTGGCCACCTTAAAGAGTTTAAAGGCTGACGTTACGAGCGTTAGTCCTCAGTCAGAACGATACTGATGACCCTTACTCGAGGGTCTCAATGTGTTGATTGGTTTTACGTCTAATGGTTAAGCTTTGGCCTATTTGCGGTTAACGGTTTAAATTTGCCAATTTTATACGCCTAACGGCTGAATTTTTGACCGTTTTACTCCTAACGGTTAACCCATCGAGATCCTGCTTTTTAGTTTGACGTACCACCTCCATCACTTGTCTGATCGCAGTACACTGGGAATGAGTCTGATCCATGGTTGGAAATTTCGTAGACTCCTGTTTTCTTTGGGGTTTGGGAACAGTTCTGAGGCAGAATGACTGGAAAAATAAAAGTAGGAAAGATTCCTATATGAGTCCTTGCACACGATGCAAAGATCTATAGGTCTCTATGCTGTACTAGACTGTCCTGGCATTCTCATTTTACAAATCGGAAACGAAATGAGTGGCTTTTTTGGCAGTCCAGATGAAAATGTATTTTCATCAAATTCAAATACTTTTTGTGTAAAGCTTTTATATATGATTTCGATAAGTTGGCACAAGTGACTCCCTCACTACAAGTCGTATCATAATAACTCTTGTTCTCTAAATCGCAATGAGTCGGTTCGGGATAACCAAAAACATACTAAATTGTGTCCGGATTGGCCATCGAAAACCTAAGTAAAAAGGAGGTTTTTCGTTATACACAACTAACATATTTAAACATAAAGTCAGTGACTTTGGAGAATTTCGGAAATTTACTTAAGCAGAAAAACAAGAATACCAAGCATAAAAAAGCAGGAATAAGTGCATTACTTGATGAAAAAGCTACAAAATACCTTGGTTACAATTCTCTCCCCTGAGTCCTTGTGTACAGACACAACGGTATCCTTTTGAAGTAAACCCAGCTTGACGAGTAGAATTTTTCTGACATGAGCTGCTTCCACAAGGATTCTGCAATTAAAAAAATAGAAAGGACACAGTGCCTTTCCTTTGTTATATGCTAAGAGCACGTGTGCTTCTTGAGGGATTACTATCATTATTACTGCACTTACTGCAGTTATTTTTAAGTCATTTAAGTTGAAAAGCTTTTTAATGACAGCAAAAGATTCTTACCTGAAAAGACGAATAGTGATGCGAACTCTTGCTTTCTATGAGTTTGTCGGGGTCGTTAAACTTGTTGGAGGACAGTAACGCACACCACTTTTTTCCTTCGGCGGCAAAGTTCACAGAAACGCAAAGAGGATGATCGAGACATTTCAAGATACATTCAAAGTAGTCATATGGTGTAATTACGTCAATTCGGGGTACATTTAGATAATGGAACTTGTCTACTGAAAGTAGATTCTGTCTTGAATTCTGTCCATACTCGGAATCCAAATTAGTATGAGTTTCTGTGGGTTGAAGACAATTATTATAAGAAACGTACTGATTCTTGCAAACTAGAGACTTTGAATGGGAGTAACTGACGTTTTTGGATAGATTCTTTCCTTTTACCCGAGGAAGTGATGAAATTAGTGTTGTTGTTTCTTTTCATATTACGTGTTAACGTTACTGTGGGAGATCCAGTTTCTGTCTTTGCCTTAAAGGTTACTTCGCACCTTCTCGAGTGCCCTCAGAAAAAAAAAAATTTACACGGTATGTTTCTCATGAAACCAAAATAAAGTAAATAACAATAAATAGATTATTAAATGCAGAACACGATAAAACTATTAGCTATTCGACTTTGCCTCCTTGAAGGCAAATGAAGCCGGTCACTGAACAGGAAAATCACCGAGCGCCATTCCAGCGAATAAACTACCGATCAATTCGCTGGAATGGCGGTTAGGTATTGAATTAAGGCCAAATGTTGCGAAATGTTTTCCTTTCTGATTACAGCTGAGGCAGATGTCACGTTTTGACTAAACATCTCATACGCTGTGTTAAAAAAACGCGTTTTTTTTTTCTCGTGGTGAAAAAAAAATATGTCAAAGTTTATGAAAGTTTATGATGCCCTAAAAATTAGAGTCCGCTAGAGATTAATCCAAAAAGATAAAAATCGGGGAGGCTCAACTTGCAATAAGAAAGATGTTCTGTTTCATTGGTGGTAAATATCATTAGAAGATGAAAACAGGAAAACGTAAATATATATGTATATGTGTAATAGCCGTAGGTAACTAACGGTTCTGTTTGAAGTTAGAAAACGCATATACAGATGTTACACACCGGCGGGAATTACCTGAACTTGTACCCAAAATTGGCTTGAAAAGCTTTTCTTTTCACCCTTTATCGGAAAGATGATGTTAAATAACATGTTCATGTCAGGAGGGGAACTGCTTGCATTTACTCATAAATACTTTAGGCTACGAGACATCCATCTGCGGAATTGAATGGTAATTTGCATTGAAAATTGTTAACATGTCCGTTTAAGCTTATCTTATTTGTTTTCAAGGCTTTTAAATTCCACAAAAAGCGAAATAATTTCCAATTTGATAAATTCCTTTATTTGTGAGAGTCGAAATTTTGTTTGTAGTACGCCTCCTCAAATTATTCGAGGTGAAAGGCAGAGAAAAGTCCGTCATGTTTTTTTAATGAGCAAATGAGTTAGTTCACTAAGGACCCACAACTTCTCTAAACTTATTAAAATATACCATCCTCCAACTGTAACAGGTGCTATTTCCATCAGGAAATTGAAAAGCCGCCATCTGTAGCTTGCAGCAAACATTGGAAAAACATTAACGATGACACCGTTGGTTTATTTTCTGTCAATCGCGCCTTTTTTTTTTTTTGAAAGAAGCGATTTCTCAGTTTTCATTTCGTCAAAGAACATACTTGAATAACCAACCTTGTGACCAAGCAATCTCGGGTATCGTTGAACACAGCTCCAGTAACAGAAAGCAGATCCAAGTGAAAGACATGGCACAAAGTCATACAGACATGGAGTTGTACAGTTTGAATGTTTCCCAGCTGTACTTGGCACGAGATTAGCTTCAATTAACTTCCTGTTTACTTTTCAACCAATAGCTGTCGAGAGTTCTGTCTGTTTACCTTTTACGGTACAATTTCGTTGCACAAGAAGTCTATGCAAGGTATTAATTAAATATGAGGAAAATTTTAAATGTATTTTTAACAGAATAGCAAAGCGTTTAAACTCCGTTTCCATGGCCAGTTTTGCTTAATAGAGGCTGCAAGGATGAAAGGCCGTCAATTGTTATTGTTATTTCTCCCGCTAACTTCACACGTCACCACCGTCATCGAACTTATACAAAGTTGTTTGAAATTCTCATCTTATTTGAAAGAAACCAACTATAGCACTTTGTAAATGAACAAATTGACAAGAATATTAACATATCTGCGTTACGAAGATGAGCAGATATTTTATTCCTGCATGTTCTGAATGACAATGTGTATTTATTAGCGAGTGTTTCGATATGACTTAAGGTATGTGTTAAATTATTTGAATGACGGTATTTAAGCGTTGAGTAATAAAAATTGAGAGTTAGTCCGTCGGGTCTGTAAACACCTGCGCACAGGCAGTTAATTTTAAGATGGACGAACTTTTAGCATCTCACCTCACCAACGCAGCAGAATATCTTGTAGCTGTATTGGATCCATCTCGATCCATTCATTATTCAAGCAATCAGATCTGCTATTTCGACGTCGATCGGCTCATCAACAGAAAAGTTACATCGATCAAATCTAAGGCAGCTAGCCGCAGGTAACTAACGGTTCTGTTTGAAGTTGGAAAACGCGTATACAGATGTTACACACTTGCGGAAATTACCTGAATTTGTACACAAAATTGTCTCGAAAAGTTTTCCTTTTCACCCTATTTCGGAATGATGTTCGATAACATATTTATGTCAGGAGAGGAACTGCTTGCATTTTCTCATAATTAGCTAACTTAGGTCACGAGACATGAATGTTAATTAGGAAACTGTTAACATGTCCGTTCAGGCTTATCGTATTTGTTTTGAGGCTTTCTTAGCTTAGCTTAGCTTTTAAGTTCCGCGCAAAGCGTAATAATTGCCGCTCTGGTAGATTCCTTCATTTTTGAGAGTCGAAATTTTGTTTGTAGTACGCCTCGTCAAATTATTGTGGGTCAACGGCAGACAAAAGTTTGTCATGATTTTTTAAAGAGCAAATGAGTTTATACACTAAGGGCCCCCAACTCCTCTAAACTTGTTAAAATATACAATCCCCCAACTGTAAAAGATTAAACAGAATAAATATTTTTAAGAGGAATACCAAAGCGTTTAAACTCCGTTTCCATGGCAAGTTTTGCTCAATAGAGGCGACAGGGATGAAATGCCGTAAATTGTTAAGGTTATTTCTCTTGCCGACTTATTTTTTTACAGATTACTTAAGCGTTTAAACTCCGTTTCCATGGCCAGTTTTGCTCAATAGAGGAATTCAAATTTATTTTTAAGGAATTTTTATTTGAAGTTTTATGAAATTCCCACCTTATTTAGAAACATAACACAACAACTATAACACTGTGTAAGTGAACAAATTGATAAGAATATTAAAATATCTGTGTTAAGAAGCTGAGAAGATATTTTTTCCTGCACGTTTTGAATGGCAATGTGTGTTTATTAGTGAGTGTTTCGGTATGTGTTAAGTTATTTGAATAACGGTATACAAGTGTTGAGTAACAAAAATTGAGAGTTCGTCCGTCGGGTCTATGAACACCTCTGCACAGGCGTTAATGTTAAGATGGACGAACGTTTAGCATCTCGCTTCACGAACACAGCAGAAGATGGTGTAGCCATATTGGATCCATTGCGATCCATCCATTATTTAAACAATCACATCTGCTATTTCGACGTCGATAGGTTCTTTAACAGAAAACTTAATGTGGTCGAATCTAAGCTAACCAGATTTGCTCAAAGTTTTTCTGAAAGTAACGGCGTTGCAGTTGAGCAAGCCGTAAAAAAGGCTCGTCGTGAGAACCATGCTTGCATCTGGAAGGGCAACTAACAATGACTTGATCATTAGTTTGAAGTCCTCGATAAGATGCATGACGCTTTGAACGTTCTGGAAAATATTTCCTTAAAGAGGGCGGAACGCGCTTTAGGAGAAGGTACTGCTTTTGTATCGAAAAGGATAAAGGCCATAAAGCTATCCAATAAGAGCAAGTTTCGTTGGCGAGTTACGGTCACAAATATCTATGTGGCAAGCACGCGTCAAATTCTGATAACGAAAAGAAAATGTCTCGAGCAGATAGCGGTTAAGGATAAGCGTCGTTGGCAGTAACGAGCTAGTTCTTTTCGGAAACCATCGAGGTCAACAGTCGAGCACTTCGATATGATTTGTAGGATCTTGCGGTCATCTTGCGTATAACGGTTAAGCAGAATTTTTATTTCTCAACATTTCATTCATTGCTTGGCATCCTTGGTCTTCAACGTACATACACAACCATAACCTCAGCGCCTCCGACGTCGGCTTGAGAAAAGAATAAAACAAAAAAATTAGCTGATAAATAATACGAAGTAAACTATTTATTGAGATCTCATTAAATAAACGATTATCATAATCCATATTTAGGGAAAGATGGAGAAGAAGAAAACAAATGAAAAGTTGGAAAAAGTGAACTTTCCTGAGTGAAACCGGTTTTTGAGCACCAGTCTTGTAATCATGGGAAACGTTAAATTTCAGATGCCTTGAGCAGTTATTACACTTCTCCTCTTAATTTCCTACCGAGATTTTGACCCAGTAATTAACAATTGCAATTAAATTCTGACACGCAGACGAAATAAAGAGAGGGGACAGGGGGACAGGGCGTCTTAAAATGCCACTATAACCTATACATGAAAGGTCGAGATGGCAATCTGGCGAGTACTCTCTATTTGACACAGTGTGACATCCTTCCTCCTCCCCTCCCTCCCTTTGAAAAATCCAGGTCATGTCCCTGAAGAATAAAACGAAATGGCCGAGTTATCCAAGCTGTCGACTAGATCAGTTCAATGATTATCTCCGCAAAACGAAAACAGAATTATTATTCCATACCGTTTCATCTGCTTTAATAAAAAAAAAAAAAACAAACAAAAACAGTAGCAGAGGTGTTCCAAGATTTCTTACATCAATTTTTACCATAATAGAAGTATTTCAAGATGTTTAAAATCAATTTCTACCTTGGACATTATTCCATGTGATTTTGTGAGTTTTCTTGCTATATAGAATTGCCGGCACAGGGTGAAATTTCTCCCAGTCACAGTAAGATCCCCCGATCATAAACCACTCAGCATCATTACGGCATCCTGCGTACTTAGCTGAGATTTCAAAGTTTCGTGAACCGTGATGGCCATTGATGCGAAAGGGGTTTAAAGTTGTCGCACTCTTAAGATCTGTCCATGGTGATTGAAGTAGATTATTTTGTGTAAACCAGTCCACGTTAGTTGTTCCTCTGGCATTGAACTTCATAGATATAACTTCTGCTCCATTCGTGTAAAGCACTACACGAACCTAAAGTCATACAAGAAAATTATCTGTTGTTTACATATCAAATACATAAGTATGGGATAAGATAAGAATCGTTACATCGGGGAATTTAAAGAATTGTTGGTCAATTCTTATTGTGTTTTTACAAACTTATTTTCAGTACCACATGCCATGGCTCTATGTAAACTCGAGAAGGCAAAGTTTTGAGCCCGAAGTTATTGTATCGGCTTGGTTTTAGTATCACTTTGTCTTTGGCACTGCAACCCTTGTTTTTCAATCGTCCTCGAAGCATTAAAAGCTCCCTCACACCCTGAGTACTTTTTAACGTAATTTCGGATTGAACAATTTTATTTCAGCTCAGTATTTTTTGGAATATTTTATCTCATTGTGGTTTGCATATGTTGTTGTGTTTTGACCTTGCGACCGGTCGTTGTTTCTCTTGCGAGAATTTTTCCTTTTCTGAGAACTATTCTCCTACAAGGATAAATCATGAGCACTTTCCTTATACCTATTACCAAGAAGATACACTCTTAAAGTTTGGGAAGTAAGGTAAACAAAACAACGTAACAAAGAGAGATCTCATTGCATGGTCAGCGATATCACTCTTTGAAACAAATTGTTTTAGTTTATATTCTTTTATATTCTATTTATTCCATTCTTTTCTATTCCTTAATTCTTCTCAAAAGAGGCAAGAGCAGTTCAGAAAAGAGTCTGCTTGGTTTGGCTTTAGGAACATGAAGAACTGCATTTGGAAAAGTGTTTCGTGACAGACAATTTGAAGACAAGTTTCCATAAGGTGGAAACCTCAGACTACTACAAAAAAAATTTTTAAAAAAATCTTACTGATTTATTTTAACAGGCCATTTCTAAGGAAATACATTAACATTTCATATGAAATTTGTAAACGAAGGTGCATTTAGCCTAACCCTCTGTGATGTAGATATTTTCTGGACGTACCTCTTGAGGGTTAAAAGTTTGCCAACTTTGAACGATACGGTTTTTGTAGTTTCCCTGGTAGGTTGAAGTGGTATCTAAGGCAGCGATAACATTTTCTGATAATGTGTCGGATGAACTCCATATCGCGTCAGCGGTCGGTGAGGAAGAATTTCCTCCAATGTATTTGTATATCATCGTCCAACCTTAAAATAAAAAAAGGGCAGAAATAGTCCAGTTTCGTGAAAATTGCTTGTTCCTTTCGAAAACTCTAGAAATGGTTTTTTTCGAATTGACTGAATGGTTATGGACCTAAGTCCACAGACCTTCATAGCCAAGTGAGTTAGCCACCTCTAAGTTAACTACTTATTTGGAAAAAGCGGGTTAGTTTCAGAGAAACTATGGTGCTGCGTCGGTGGGAGAGTATCACAGGGTAATCTTTTGTTATCACCTGAGTTGAAAACGTAAATTGGCCACCGTAAAGAGTTTAAAGGCTGACGTTTCGAGCGCTAGCCCTTCGTCAGAGAGATACTGATGACCCTTACTCGAGGGTCTCCATGTGTTTATGGCTTTTACGGCTAAAGGTTAAACTTTGGCCTATTTTGCAGTTAACGGCTAATGTCTTTCCATTGTGGTCACCAGTAAACACTTTGAGATTGATTTTTTTTTTACGACTCGTTACGGCTGAATTTTTGGCCGGTTTAAGCCTAACGGTTAACCCATCGAGATCCTCTTATTTAGTTTGACGTACCACCTCTATCACTTGTCTGGTCGCAGTACACTGGGAATGAGTCTGATCCATGATTGGAAATTTCGTAGACTCCTGTTTCGTTTGGGGTTTGGGAACAGTTCTGAGGCAGAATGACTGAAAAGATGAAAATCTGTTTTCATCAAATCCGAATAATTTTTTTATAAAGCTATCAAATATGATTTCAATAGGTTGGCCCTAATGACTCCCTCACTACAAGTCGTAACATAGTAACTCTTGTTCTCTAAATGACAATGAGACGATTTTGAAAAAAACATAAACATGCTAAATTGTGTTAGATGTTAATGATTCCTCAAGCCGAAAAACGGACTGGCCATAGAAAACCTAAGATAATTATGATGTAAAAAAATACTTGCTAAGAAGTGAGAAGGAGGTTTTTCGTTATACACAACTAACATATTTAAACATGAGGTCAATGAGTTTAGAGAACTTCGAAAATTTTCTGAAGCAAAAAAAACAAGAAAACCAAGAAGTATAAAAAGGCGGGAATATTTGCATTACTTGATGAATAAGCTACAAAATACCTTGGTCACAATTCTCTCCCCCGAGTCCTTGTTGACAGACACAACGGTATCCTTTTGAAGTAAACCCAGCTTGACAAGTAGAATTTTTCTTACATGGGCTGCTTCCACATGGATTCTGTGATAAAAAAAAAGGAAACGGTGCCTTTCCTTTTTTGTATGCTAAGAGCACGTGTGCTTCTTGAGGGATTACTATCACCATTATTATTATTATCATCGTTGTAATTTTGAAAAGAGATCATCAGAGTCATTCTTTCGAAAAAGCATCAAACCTCAAGAAGATTTCAACTGGTCTCCAACATTTGGGAAATTAATTTCGCCATGGACGAGGTCTGTTGTATACCTCACTGCGTCCCACTGATTTAAAATTACCGAATTAAAGAGTTCAGGTAATCATCCCAGAACATAGCTACCTTTTCTTTCTGTTTACATTTCTGTAGTCAACCAGTCAGTCGTGTCAAGTGAAGTTTCAACGAAAAAAAAAAGTTTTGTTGTGTTTAGGTTGTAAGGCTTACCTCAATTCCTCGGTAGCTGTAGCCATTTCTGGTAATGAAATTCACGCTGGTGACTTTTAAATGAGTGCTGTTATTCAGGTCGCATAACGGAATATCACCTAGTAGTGGCCCGTAGTTGTAAGACACACAGTCGGGATCCCCATAACAGATGAGTTCACAGCCTACTTCACTTTGAACTGGCAGAGATTTGATTATGTGATTAAGTAAATATTTGTCTTTGGTGACTGGGTTAAATAGAATGGCTCTGCACTCATCTGAATTTGCTGTCACAACTAAAAATAACAAAAATTTATCATTATTCGTAACTGATCAACATTAGCGATATGTGTCGATGAAAATTTATTTCATCCCTCGAGGCTCCTGGTAATTGCCCTCTATCCCCCTTTAATAATGCGAGTTCCTTTCATCTATAACAAGTACTAGCATTTGGAATACTTATAGTGATGCATTTGGAAACGAATAGTCATGCGAACTCTTGCTTTCTTTGAGTTTTTCAGGGTTGTTGAACTTGTTACAGGACAATAACGCACACCACTTTTTTCCTTTGGCGGCAAAGTTCACAGAAACGCAGAGAGGATCGGTCAAGACATTTTAAGATGCATTCAAAGTCATCATATAGTGTGATCATGTCAATTCGGGGTACATTTAGATAATGGAACTTGTCCACTGAAAGTAGATTCTGTCTTGAATTCTGCCTATACTCAGAATTCAAATCATTACGAGTTTCTGTGGGTTGAAGATAATTATTATAAGTTAGAATATTCTTAACTGCAATTATTGGGGAAGAAACGTATTGATTCCTGCAAACTAAAAAACTTTGAATGAGGGTTTTAGGATAGATTCCTTCCTTTTACCCGAGTGACGGATGAAAGTGGTCTTGTATCTATCAATAACAAAAGTTTACTATTCTTGCCATTGTTTCTGTCTTTGCCTTTAAGGTTACTCCGCACCTTAGCGAGTGCCTTCAGAGAAAAAAATTTACACGCGATTTTTCCTCATGAAACCAAAATAGAGTAAATAACAATAAATAGATTATTAAATACACAACACGATAAAACTGTAAATGGCGAATGAAGCCGGTCAACAGAAAAATGACCGAGCGCCATTCCAGCGAATTAATTACCGATCAATTTGCTAGAATGGCGGTTAGTTATTAAATTGAGGCCAAATGTTGGGAAATTTTCTCATTTCATTCTCAAACGCGATGTTTCGCATGAAACTAAAATAAAGTTAATAACAATAAATAGTTTATTAAATGCAGAATACGATAAAACTGTAGGGTATTCGACTTTGCTTCCGTTAAGGCAAATGAAGCCGGTCAACAGAAAAATAAGCGAGTGCCATTTCAGAGAATTTATTACTGATTAATTCGCTGGAATAGCGCTCAGATATTAAATTGAGGCCTAATGTTGCGAAATATTTTTCGTTTACAGAAGTTTATTTCTGTAATATCCTATTAAGGCAGGAACCCCTCTGTGTGACCTTGGTTATCTTCTTCACTGCGTGATGTCATTCACTGGTTTCCAGCAGGCTCGATATTTTCTTTTTTGTCATCTTAACAAACCAGTGTTTTATTACAAATCGAAATAAAACAATCAGCTGAATTAACTTCATTCTCAATATCTCTGACTATTTACGGAAGGCAGAGTGAATTCTTACTCGTCGAAGTATTTAAGGTAATAGGGAAGTCTACTGTGACGACTTTTTAAATCAACAACGTTTTTCATTGAATTATAATAGGTGGAACCTCAGTGCCGTATCGAAATTTTTGAAAAACTAATTTTAACATGGATTTCATTACCCGTCAGAATTGCACGCAATATCTCAAAAAGTTAGAAAAACTGAAACATTTTAGACAACTTAACTGGGTTCACCCTAAGTTTCGTCAAGTTTCAAGAAAATTCGACCCAATATTGGCTAAGAATTAACTCTGAAGTTCAGAATACTAGAGAAAACAGGTAACGACAAAACTCGACCTATCAATTTTTAAATCAACAACGTTTTTCATTGAAATTTAAATAGGAGGTGGAAACTCAGCGCGTAATCGATATCTTTTAAAAAATAATTTTAAAATCGATTTCATTACCCGTCAGAATTGCACGCAATGTCTCAAAAAGTTGGAAAAACTAAACCATTTTAGACAACTTAACTGGGTCCACCCTAAGTTTCGTCAAATTTCAACAAAATTCGAACGAATATTGGCTGAGAATTAACTCTGAAGAGCAGAAAACTAGAGGAAACAGGTGACGACAATACTCGATCTATCAATTTTCGTAAAATGTTTTCGGAATTTCCGGCGTCAGAACTCAAACCTAAACTTCAGAGCATAACTGATTGAAAGGCAGATAACTATATCCAAAGGATAAGTCGCTATCCACGCAAACCTGAGAACAACCGCAAGAACAACACAATTTTCAACGTGTGAATTTCGGAATGTCTCGAGTTTTACATGGTAAAAGATGCCATTAGCAGGTGGATTTTGTGTCTCAAATGAGTTTCCTTTGGCAAAAGTTCATTTCCCTTGCTTCAAATTCATTTTCAGACATAACCACCATTCTAAACAACAACAAAAAAAGGAAGGCAGGAAAAAGGGAGGAAATGACTCAAATCACACACATCAATGGAATCCAAATATTCTCGTTGAACTGCAAGGTAAATCTTCCGTCAGACGCCGGTTCCGTCGACTTAGGCTCTTAATCTCCCTTCAGACGCTGTGTCCGTTGACTTAGGCTTTTAATCTCCCTCTTGCAGGCGATGTCTCCGTCGAGTTAGGCTGTTACGCTTACGGCAGACGCTGAGACCGTTTGATGCGATCATCGGAATGACTCCTCCAAAACAACAATGATGACAATGAGTGTAAGGCTTATATGGCTGGCTCTGTATCACTTTTACACTACAATCAGTGCAGGTATTGATAAATGGTTTATGTCAAAATCAACTGCTTGTATAGGGGATACATTTTAATGGGGCAATGGTTTTCAGTACTGCATAGTCTATATAAGGCAAAAAGTGACAGATCGCAATTTTTGCTGGAGTCGACATTAAGGTAATGGAATCCAAACGGCGATTCTTGCAGAATTGCATGTCTTTCACCGCTGTCGTTAACAAATGCATAACATGGAAATAGCGTAACTTAAAAAGGGCTACAGTTGATAGAACCTTAGCCATGAAGTAGAGAGAGAATACAACCGAAGGAAAGTAGGAAACGAAACAAGGGCCCGAAGTAATTAGAATGAAACACGAATTTCCCTCGCTGCATGGTTTTAATTGACTTGGTCCTCCTAATTCAGCTCTAATGAAAGTTGAGTAGTCCGTTTTTGCATTCACATTTTTATTCATAAAAATGAAAATCTCCGTTTATTTGAAGGAGTTGATTACGGCGAGCCCTCCTCAGAGCCGCCTTTATGTCACTACGGAGTTAATCATAACCATTACAATTTCCTCAAATGTGACTGGTGCTTTAGCTGATCTATTTTTCACTTATCATGTACAGTTATGAACAGACAGGTGGCCGTTATCGGACACCTGTAATGGGAGAGTTGAAGCATACAATTATACTAAGTCCACTCGACTCGATCCACCAATCACAGAATTGATCAAAATAACCATAGCAACAACTACTTATTCTGAAAGAAAAACTGTGTTTTTTTCTAAAATAGAGGAATGTTATTTTAGACATTGTCCCTGCCGGAGATGTTTGTCCTAGGTGTATTTTTTCTCGGAAATTGTAACGGTTATGATTAATTGGTAACAGGACTCCGTGACGTCCAACTCTATCTGTAATCATACTCGTGATTGACAAATCGATTTTGTTAATCACTCGTCTGACTACTCGGTCCTATTACCATTATAATCAAAAAGTCATACGACAAACAAATGGAACTTCCATAGCAAAGAACATTTTCATCTTATGGTTTTGAAAGTGCTTCATTTTCTGACGGCGCCAGACTTTCTCCTTCAGGCAAGCATCCTGGGGAGACCCCTGCCGGAAGGCGCAAAATTTGATGAGTTTGCTTGACAAAATTGATAAAAAAAAAAGGCATAGAAAGAATGCAAAATAAACAACAGATCTTGGTAAATTGCGAAACTTCCAAATTTAGGAAACATTTGCAATTTGAAAGTGTATTTTGTTTTTGCAAAGGGCATGAGAGAAATACAGAACTTTAAAACGCTCGTGTAGATCGACATTTGCTCTCATGAAACCGTCTATCTGCTCCGACGTAAAGCAAACGCTTGAAAAAATCAGCTCTGAAATCCTTTACGGTGGCAAATTTACATATTCAACTCAATCGATAAAAGCAGATTATCTTGTAACATAATAATGCAGCTTTTTCTCGTATTTTTTGCATTGTCATCCTACTCCCCCCAAAAAAGTATGGGCGCTGAAAACGTACACTGACGACTTGTTAGTTCTTTCAGCTTGTAAGTTAAAAACAAACATACAAAACAAAACGAAAGTTAATCTAGGAAAAGTACTTTCTACCCTACAATGGGATGTTTATATTCTCTACGACGTTCTCTGTCGAACAATTCAAAAAAAAAAAAAGGGAACCGGTAACCTGATGACAAGGTCTGAGAACTTGTTATCATTCTCAGAATACTTTGTAAGATATGCCTTATTCATCGAATTCATTTCATTTCTTAGCAGATGAAGAAGAATGCAGACTACTGCTTTATTTTAAACCAATGAAAGACAGAACTCTCCTCAATCATGTTATGATAAGAATAGATATACCAAGAGAAGATGTCTGCAGCATCCGATGTTTCCTTGAACCCAATTGCTTGTCTTATAATGTTGGACCGCTGGAACATAGCAACGGATACTTGTGTGAGATCAGCGACTCCACTGACGTACGACATCCGGGAGACTTGGTTCAGCGGTTAGGATTTACCTACCAGGGAATAGAGGTCTGTTCATCCGTGATCCACTCCCTAGGGAGTCGACTGAAATGTGTCTTACGTTCAAATCTCTTTTTTGTGCTTTTTACTGGGAAGAGAAATACAAAGTAGGTGTCTTAATGTAGCTAGCCGCAACTAGAGGTGTAAGCACAAGGAGGCCAATTAGGTGAGCTCGTCCACCTGAGCAGTGTTTTTAAATGTAACTTTAGGTGTATAACATTTACTCAAAACTAAAATGTGCCACTTGAATAGACTCATTGTCAAATCATTACCAAGAGATTTATCATTTTACGACAAACCCCACCAAAAATGATGCATAAATCTGGAATCAATGGACTACCACTCGTTCATTCTACGTAGAACCAGTTTCGTTAATAGGGAACTTAAGCAAACCACGACCACGGCGGCAACAAGGACATGGAAAACAAAAGATCTTATTGGAAGAACAATAGCTCGGCACGTGTGTTTTAAAACTTTGTACATTTCTTAGCCGTCCTATGCAAAACAACAACGTGAAATCACCTCAATTTGCGAAGTCTGGGAACCGAAACCGCGTCGGCAAATTATTTTAACTTCCATTTGGAACTCACCGCTTCTTTTATACGTTATGCTGAAGTTGAGGTGTGGCACAGTATGCAGCCATTTTTGAAATTCTAATTAAAGGCAGAAATTCAGCATTTAATCGAAGTCTTCCGTGTCGTTGCCGTCCTGACTGCTTAAGATTTTGCGTTGGACCTAAGTCTATGGTATCTTTGACCAAAAAGACGATCCTTAGAGGATTTGGGTTGTGTCACATTAAAATATATCTTGTCTCCCCCACGAGGCTCTGTAAGATTCTTATGATCCTCCCTCCCCCCCTCATTTTCAGTCAATTTGCTGTAGACCACCTATTAGACTCTGCTGGTGACAACGCGACAACTACTTCCCTCCTCCTTACCCCAGGTAATAGATAATGACAGGTCCGTTAAAAAAGAGTGTTCCGAAGGGTTTTCTGAGAAAATTATTGTCCTTGTATCATCAGAATCCATGTAACACTGATGTTTGCGGGAAGAATATGACTTGTCAAGCGGGTTACACCAGCAAAGGATACCGTTGTATGAAAAACATCAAGTCGACGCCATTAAACTTCAGCAACCTAGTTGCCAAAGAACGTACGTATCTTCTCTCCTTAGGTTATTTCTCTTATGAAAAAACACGACGACAACGACAACACTTTCAATAAAAACACAATATTTGCTAATCGAGACGGATGGAAACTCTCATCGCGATTGTTCGTTTCTTCCAAATCCAAAGCGTCTAAGTTTTATTTCATGAGCGCATAATTATGTCGCGAGATGCTTTAAACTGCTTGACTGTTAATGGCGATCAAATAAATTTGATTTGGAAAAAGCGTAAATCTTCATTATTCACTAACTTGGCTTCATCATCTTATCATGTTATATCTAAAAGTTATATATTCCGTTTCTTCCTGCTCATCATGACGAGGTTAAATTATACGGGACGCAGCCTCTGTGGTTTTTTCTCTACTGTACTGATTCGATATAAATTGTTTTTCCTCAGACTTTCATAATTGTTCTGATGCACCCAACATAACGGGAGTTTACAATACATCTCACCATGACTGGGGCCTTTTTCCTGTCTACTGTGATCAGACATATGATGGAGGAGGTATCTCATATTCTGTATGTTCGGTAATGAAACGATAAAAGAAAAATTGGTCTCAATCTGTTCCCAGTCTTCGTTCAGTACTAACTTTTCCCTTGATCAGTGCAAATATAATTGGAGAGCGTAGTCAGTGCCTTGTGGAGACTCCGTCAGTAGCTTTTCGCTCGAGCGTATTCATGGAATTGCTAGATCATCCATTCGTTTCACATGGACGATTGCATTTTTTCCACTGGTGTACGTGACTCCCTTTTCCTCTTTTTCCATCACCTGTTATTTCCATTCGCATTCTAAGCTGCCCAACACTGCTGTTGGATCAGATCAGTGATTCTTTTTTGTTCCATAAGCGTTAGGTAATAAGAGACTTTTCGAGATGACCTAATTTTTAAAATCTTTGTCTAATAAAATTTTCACCTCACAGGCTGGACGATGGTATTCAAACTTGTTAGTGGCCTCTCTCCATTGGACGTCAGCGGAATTTGGTCGTCACCCTCCCTATATCATGAAAATCTCAACAAAACCTTCGACTTAACGTCAGCCTATCCAACTCATTACAAGAATCGCATTGTACTGAACTGGAAAAATTTTAACCCTAAAGAGGTGAGGAAGGTTAATGAATGAATTACCCCAAACATTCAGTAGTACACATGCCCAAGTAAAAGCATAAGCTTCATTACCTGCAAATGACGCTTGGTACTGAAAGAGCCTCTGCAATCTTTGGGATTTAAGGCGCATGAAAGACACTGCCAATTGAAATCCTTGAAAGATATTTGATTCATGTCGAAGCTGCCACAAATTCATATTTTACCCCGTTGAAAAGTAGTTCATGTTACTGAATACGGAACTTGTGCCGGGGGCAGTTTGAGAAACGCTTAGATCTACCATATAGTCAAGCAAGGCACCAAGGGTGAGCTTTTCGGATTACTAAAATACACTGCAAACATTTCTTGTGTACCTAACCCCAGTGAATACTGCTTAATATTTCCTTTACTTTTTGTTACTTCTTCGTGTAATCTTCTAGTCTACTAAAAGGCCACAATCTTGCTACGAAAGGGCGACATGAGAGGGGCTGTCACCTGGTACCATTCCTTGACAATGAGAGCAAATTTAATACACTTGGTTATATTTTATTACATCTGGGTAAGAATACTGTTGAGCGCAGTAGCTAATGGAGTAGTCAAAGCCATACAGGAACTCAAGCCACCAGGAGATCGTTCAGCAGTCAGGGAACTAATGAAAATTGTGGACTTGTGAACTTTTTCAGAATTTGAAAGTAGCAAATGGATTCGAAACGAGTAATTACTTGAGTGATTAGTATGTTGACTATGATGCAAACTGTTACTAGGGATACAGTATGAAGATCCTATAACCTGGAAAATGTACTCATGTTTTGTAATATCGTAATGTTAAAGTTAACAAAAATTGTTTCTTTACAAAGGTTTAATTTCAGTCGATTTTAACCTCCTTGCCCCTCAGGTTCGCGTCGTTATATACAAGGACAGTCAACAAGTCACCTCCCTCAAGTTCAATGCCACTGGTACAGACAACTTGAATTGGTTTTCACATGAAAACTTAATTTACTCGCCATGGAGTGATCTCAAGATGTTCTCAACCGTAAATTTTGGCCTTCTGGGTCCCATAGTTTCCAATCGCTTCTTTGAGATAACTGGCCCTTACACTGGTTGTCAAACTGATATCGGTTGGTTGGTAGTTACTAGTCACCCAGTATGTCCTTGGGACAGACGATCACCTCAGCCTAGTATCCAATACAGCAAGCAGCGCGTGGCGTCGCGTATGGAAAATTACGGTAATTTTGATATTGAAATATTTTCGGCATTGTATTCTGTTGATAGGGTACCAATAACTAACAAAAAAATCTGTTGCTCAGGTATTACTTCACCTCATGCTATTCGAGACACCAGATTTCGTCGCCTGAGCAGTTTTTTTCTTCCTGACGTAGTCAAAGACGTCTAAAAGATGAACGAACATCTTCAAAAAAACAACAGTGGTGATCGTTTCAAAATATCTTAAATGGGGCTTGAGCCCTTCCCTTCCCTCCCCTCCCCCCCAGACCATTCTCTTAAATCATCAAAGGGCCACGGAAAAACGGTCGAGCAAAACACGAAACTCATGATCACGTCTTCTACTAGTTCGCATTTTCTTCCCATTTCCCGAAAGTTAGTCTTTACTTTTGGAAAGGTCTTGTATGAACAATCCTCATTTACTACCTGGTACGTTGTTACTGTACCTGTTTGTTCTGTTTGTTTTGTTTGTTTTTTAGCATTCACCAACGTACAGACGTACATCCCTTTCATTGACTTTTCACATGCGAAATTCTCCCTTCAGAATGAATATCATTCTAACAAGAGAATCCTTCAGTCTTTGAAAAAAAGCCTCTGTTATGATTTCATCTCACAGGAAATGTTGGGATTGCAGACGTCCTCGCCGTGTTTGTTCGCTAACAACAAATCATTTGAAAGGCTCAGCGGAACCTTTTCTCAAATAACGTCTTTATCGTTGTAGAAAATATTCCTGTGTTGGCAAAAACTTTGTCTTTGGGGATCATGATCTCTTGATTATATCTATAGTTAAAATATTTAGGTTACAGTTTTTACAGTAGATAGTTTAAACCTAAATTTTCGAAATGTCAGTCATTATTGCCCACAACAGTTTTGTTCAGGACTACTCTCACCCGGACGATCACAACATAAGATCACAGGTCGCAGTTTGAGCAAAACGCTTTTGAACTCCAAGAAAGCTTTCTCCTTGAAATACGATTTTATTGAACTTTTATTCTTTGCAAATCCGCTGTATCCTTTAAACAGTAAAGAGGATTTATAAGCAATGAATTACAGCCTTTGTATCAGTTTTAATTCAAAACGAATCAGCTGTTAATCCGCAAGTCTATAACTCAAAGCATTAATCTGTCACCAGCTACATTTCTGTTCGGTACGAGCTCTCTAAACGTGACATAACATATCAAGTAACCACTCATACAAACCCGAGTTGCGTCTTTACAGTCTTAATGATTATTTCTTGATTCTTTAAATCTGACGGATAAACGTCCATACGAAATTAGGAGTACAAATGTACTTAAAATGGTTCATGTTATAATTTTGACCGAACTGTTATATTAAGAGGAAGGGTGAAGCCTCGTTATCAGCATATGCATATTCTCTATACTGCTCTCAATGTATTTCCTGTGGTACTTAAAATGAGAATTTATTGAGAGTTTCTTAATTGCATTGATTTCCTTTTTTTTATCATTGCCTTAATGTGATACTCTAAGGAGAAATTAGATGCTTAGGTTGAAAGGTAGGTCGGTCGGTCGGTCGGTCAGTTTGAAGGTCTAACAATCAATCAATCAATTAGTCAAGTTTTTTCTTAATTTAATTAGAATACGTTTCTTTGCTTTGTTTATTACTTGACTGCCATCTTTGGTCTTCAACGTAGGTATACAATCATCACCTCAGCAACTCCAACATCAGCTTGAAAAAAGAAGTTAAAATAAATATTGATAAGCAATATGTGGTAAATTATTTATTTAGATCTCAATAAACAAACCATCATCGTAATAACTATCCATTTTTAAGATGAATAGTGCACAAAAACAAAAAAAAATCACAAATCAGATTTAGTTTGCTCTAGCCTTGTTAACATTTGCGAAGTTTTGTTATAGTTGACTCCCCACATCATTGTACGACTTTCTCTTAAGTTTAAACTTGGATCTTGTCCTTGTAATTAACAATTATGATTAATTACCTAAACCCCAGAATAACTGTGTGTAAAAACGTTCTTTAAAAATATCACTTTTTAATACGTTGTTTATTGAAGAAGAGGATTTTGTCGAATAATCCCAAGAAAACGTCGATTGGATAATTCGACAAATATATCATAATATCTGGAGAGGAAATTTGCTTCAGGTATTGTTATATCTCCATGGCCATTAATTTTAAAATTGAAAGAATATCTACGAAACCATTGGACAGGGTTTTTCAGGGCACATAATCATCACTAACAAACAAACAAACAAACAAACAAACAGTTACAGGGGTATTACAAGATTTTCAGAGGAAATTTCTACCTTGATTATCATTCCATGTGATATTGTGAGTTTTCTTGCTGTATAGTATTCCTGGGACAATACCTTGTCTTCTTTCCCAGCCACAGTAAGGTCCAGTAATCACAAGCCATCCAGAGTCTAGCTCACATCCCCCGTAGCTGGCAGTAATTTCAAAGCTGCGCACCTTATAGTGGCCATTGATGTGAAAGGGAAATATGTTTTTTGCGTTCCTAAGATCAGTCCATGGTGATTGAATAAGATTTTTTTGTGAAAATCAGTTCAAGTGTGTTGTCCCTTTTGCACTGAATATGATAGACACGACTTCGGTTCCATTTGTGTAAAGTGCTACACGAGCCTACCGTGACATAAAAAATTTATCTTTAACCCTTTTACTCCCAAGATCTAATTAGTGATTCTCCTTGCTATCTGCCATACAATTCTTATGATGTTAGTTCAGAGAATTTAGTATTGGATCAACTAATAACCCATAATTGATATTCTTCTCTATTCTCATCACCTACCTGCTTGATATTGTATTGATATTGTAAGGAGAAATTCTGTCTTGGTCACTTGTGGGGTTGAAGGGTTAAATGAATAAAGGGGGTAAAGTTTCTATACAAACTGTGGTGCTGCGTCGGTGCGAGAGTATAACAAGGTAATTTGGTAATATCAACCGAGTTGATGACGTGAAGTGGCCACCGTTAAGAGTTTCAAAGCTGACGTTTCGAGCGTTAAAGATAACAATTCCTACCTGATAGATTTGAGTATTCTCATCACCAGTTTGCTAGATAATGTATGGATATTATGGGGAGCAGTTTCATGTTAATCACTTCAAGGGTTAAGGGAGCCTAGCCTAGCCATTCCCACATTTTACAGGTCTCAAGGCAAAAGTAGCCAAATAGTACCCTGTGTTATTTCGATGCTCATTACAAACCGAGAAACGCGTTGCCTTTTTGCCAAGAATACAACGTGTAATTACGCAGAGTGTAACATCTATAACCATTTTAGAAACTTAAAATTTCCGGGCAACAACTTTAGAAGGGAACAAACACTTTCTTCATGCAAGAATTAAAGTTTGAGTTCAAGCCTCGGCTTGGGTCATTTCGCCGGGCTCTTTGTCAAGATACTAAACTCTCGCAGGGTAGCAGAAACCTGTCACGATCACTAAACGAAATTCTGGGTTTAGTTAGCCACAAGTATAAAATGTCTCCACACGTGCAGGAATTGAGACGATGTTAAAAAGTGTCTTAAGAGGCGGCCCAACTCAGATGTAGTTAATTCAGGCTAAAAAACCACAAAAACCTCTAGGCCACGATATTAAAGCCTTTTACACCCTAACATCAGTATGCATATTCTCCATACTGTTCTCTCTACATTTCCAAAGGTGCTAACAAGGAGAATTTGTTTAAAAATCAAGAGCTTCTTTAGTTGATGATCATTTCTTTTATTTTCATGACCTTAATGTGCCATTGTGGAGTGATTTTCTATGGAGAAATTAGATACTAGTCACTCTCAGGGGTTAAAGGGTTGAAACCGTGAAGGTGTATAACAGCTTTGGTAAAGCACCAAGAAAAACTAAATCAACAGAATACTCGAAATCAAATATCCCCCTATGTTTTAAAAAGTCTTAAGGTTTCCTTTTCTTTACTTTACTTCCTTTTGCAGATTGCTGTTGAGCGGGAAATTGGCGCGCGACCGGTCATACATCATCTATCTGCGCATGCCTCACACTTGACCAACCGCTGTGTTGAGTTTTCTATAATTATCTCACACCCTATCTAGGAAGATGTAACCCGTTAGGTCAGCACAGCGTGTTAAGCGGTATTTACCTCTTTAGGATTGAACATTTGCCAACTTTGTACTATACGGTTTTTGTAGTTTCCTCGGTAGGATGAAGTGGTATCTAGGACAGCGGTAACATTTCCTGAAAATGTGTCGGATGAATTCCAGAACTCCCCAGCAGAAAATGAAGAATTTATTCCACCAATAACTTTGAATATCATCATCCAACCTTGATAAAAGAACCAAAAAAAGTGGTTTTTAGAAATTGTAAGCTTCTTGCAATCCAAATTTTCTAATTTTGAATTATATCCATGAAACCGCGATTTGAACGCGTTTTTAGTTTATTTTCTAACCGCTTTTGCCTCACGTTAATTTGTTCCAGCTTACCCTCTAATGGTCCTAAAATTTATGTAAAAGTAAAAACATGAAAGTTTTTCATTTAGAAACAGTTTCAGACTGAAACAGTCCTAAATACTAAAAACTGCCTACTTCATAACATTTTCTTGTTTTTTCCGCCTCAATAACTGGATATTACATTGTGACTGTTTTCTTTTGACACTAAAGTTTGCTGCCAAGTGACGCAAAAGACAGAAAGAACAGGATGAAGTCTATGTCGGGCAATTTTGAATAGGAATAGGAAAAAACCGGGCCCGCAGCAAACAAAGCGATTTATTGAGTTGAACCATTTGGTGCTTAAAAACCTTCTTGCTGTAAACTTCAGATTTTTGGTGGCGAGACTGTCTCCAATGCGCTGATTTATCTTGTAATGACTGTTTAGGTATCAACATTGACTATTAGTGAGACAGTGGGAAAGGGACGGAAAATCATCCACCTTGGAACTACAATATCTTAAATCCGAAGGTTTTCGTGACAAAGTCGCCTCACTACCTCAAAACAACGACTTCTACAAAAACCACGGAAGTATCTAATTCATGATCAGTGTGACACATACCTCCACCGTCCGTTGTCTGGTCGCAGTAGACAGGGAAAGGCCCTGATCCGTGATTGAAAATGTTGTAAATCCCAGTTTTCTTGGGAGCTTGAGAGCAGTTCTGAAGCTGAACGGCTGGAAATACTACAAAATTCAAAAAAGAGGGGAATGAATCTTGCTATAGGATATTTGGTAAATTACCGGTTTTTTTGTTTGTTTGTTTGTTTGTTTGTTTTTTTTTATTTTGTACCATCAGATGAACTATGCCCAGGAGTGGGGAAAAATACATGGATACAATTCTGTAAAGGCTGTTTTAACCATAAAATAAACTTAAGGAAAATCTGCAGATACTTTACAGACATGCAGCGCAATGGCGAATCTTGCATCAAATGTAATAATTTAAACTTACTTTTTTCACAAAATTCTCCAGAGTAACCGTTCTTACAGATGCACTCGAACATTTCCAGTTTGTGTTTGGCGACAACGCATACTCCTCCGTTTTGGCATGGATTGGAAGAACAAGGAAACTTTAAAGGAAAAAGAAACATCAATTACAGCAGTTATTTTTAAGTCATTTAATGTCGAAATGCTGTTTAATGATAGCGAAAGATCCTTACCTTAAAAGACGAATAGTGATGCCAACTCTTGCTTTCTTTGAGTTTGTCAGGGTCGTTAAACTTGTTGGTGGACAGTAACTCACACCACTTTTTTCCTTCGGCGGCAAAGTTCACAGAAACGCAGAGCGGATGGTCAAGACATTTTAAGATGCATTCAAAGTCGTCATATGGTGTAATTATGTCAATTCGGGGTACATTTAGGTAATGGAACTTGTCCACTGAAAGCAGACTCTGTCTTGAATTCTGCCCATACTCGGAATCGAAATTAGTACGAGTATCTGTCGGTTGAAGATAATTCTTAAAAGTTAGGATATTCTTAACTGTAATTATTTGGGGGAGAAAAGTACTGATTTCTGCAAACTAGAAACTTTGAATGGGAGTAACTGACGGTTTTGGGTAGATTCTTTCCTTTTACCCGAGAAACTGCTGAAATTAGTATTGTTTCTATCAATAACGAAAGTTTACCATGTTTGCCATTATATTACGTGTTCACGTTACCGTGGGAAATCCAGTCTCTGTCTTTGCTTTTAAGGTTACCCCTCATTTTGGCGAGTGCCTTCAGAAAAACAAGTTACACGCGAATTTCACATGAAACCAAAATAAACTAAATAACAATGAATAGGTTATGCAATGCAGAATTCGATTAAATTGTAGGCTATTCGACTTTGCCTCCTTTAAGGCGAATGAAGCCGGTTGACAGAAAAATGACCAAGCACTATTCTAGCGAATTAACCACAGATCAATTGTGTGGAATGGTGCTCAGGTATTAAACTAAGACATTTGGAGGCCAAATTTTGCGATGTATTTCTCGTTTATTCTAAAGGAAATCAGTTTTTCTTTATACTTTGAACTCCTTTACAGCATCTTTAGTCTTTTAAGGATGCTAAAAAATTGCCTCTTGATTGCAATCGAGGCAGATGTGATGTTTAGACCAAAGAAATCATATGTTCTGTTGAAAACCGCTTCTGAATTTACGTGGTGAAAAAAAAATATGTCAAAAAATTAGATTCCGTTAGAGATTAATCCAAAAATATAAATATCGTGGAGGCTTAACTTGTTATAATAAAGATGTTTTGTTTCGTTGATGGTAAATATCATTATAAGATGAAAACAGGATAATGTAAATTTTTTTTTTTTTTTTTGCAACCGTTGACTTGCTGAGTGCTTTTTCGCGTATGTAAAAATTATCTGTTGAGGAAATGTTTGGCTCGGTTTAGTCTAAATAGCCGCAGGTAACCAACGGTTTTGTTTAAAGTTGGAAAATGCGCATACAGATGTTACACACCTGCGGGAATCACCTGAATTTGTACCCAAAATTGGCTTGAAAAGTTTTTCTTTTCACCCTATTTCGGAATGATGATGTTCATTAACATGTTTATCTCAGGAGAGGAACTGCTTGCATTTTCTCCTAAAAATATTACTTAGTTACGAGACATCCATCTACAGAATTGAATGTTAATTACAAAATTGTTAACATGTTCTTTTAGGCTTAAGTGAGGTAGATGCGATGTTTAGAGTAACGAAGTCATACGCTGTGTTGAAACACGCTTCTGATTTTACGTGGTGAAAAAAAAAATATGTCCAAGTTAATAAAAGTTTATGACGCCCTAAAAATTAGATTCCGTTAGATATTAATCTAAAAAGGTGAGAAACGAAGAGGCTTCACTTGCTATAATAAAGATGTTCTGTTTTGATCGTGGTAAATAACATTATATGATAAGATAATGATAAGTTTTTTTTGCAACAGGTGACTCGGTAATTGCTTTTTCGTTTACGTAAACATTATTTCCTAAGGGAATTTTTGACTCGATTTAGTTTAAATAGCTGCAGGTAACAAACGGTTCTGTTTAAAGTTGAAAAATAAGTATCCGGTGTTACTCACCGGCGGGAATTACCTGAATTTGTACCCAAAATCGGCTCGTAAAGTTTTCCTTTTCACCCTATTTCAGTATGATGATGTTCAATAACATGTTCATGTCAGGAGAGGAACTACTTGAATTTTCTCATAAATTCCTCACTTAGGTTACGGAGACATCCACCAACGAAATTGAATGTTAATTAAGAAACTGTTAACTTGTCCTTTTAGGCCTATATTAATTGTTTTTACAAGGCTTTCCTACGTTGCTGAGCCTTCAAGTACTGCAAAGTGGAATAATTGCCACCTCGGTAAATTCATTCATTTGTGAGATTTGAAATTTTGCTTGTAGTACTCCTCGTAAAACTATTCTGGGTGAATGGCAGATAAAAGTTCGTCATGTTTTTTTTTTAAGTGCTTCCTAAGTGCTTTTTCGTGTATGTAAACATTTATTTTTGGGGGAATTTTCAACTCGTTTTATTTTAGATTACCGCAGGCAACTAACAGTTCTGTTTGAGGCTGGAAAAAGCGTTCCCATATGTTTCTCACCGGTGGAAATCACCTGAATTTGTACCCAAAACTGAATTGGCTCGAAAATTTTTGCTTTTCACCCTATTTCAGAATGATGATGTTCAATAACATGTCTATGTCAGGAGAGGAGCTGCTTGCATTTTCTCATAAATATTTTACTTAGGTTACGACACATCCATCTACGAAATTGAGTGTTAATTAGGAAGCTGTCAACATGTCCGTTTAGGCTTATCTTATTTGTTTTTACAAGGCTTACCTACGGTGCTTAGCCTTTAAGTTCCGCAAAGCGGAATAATTGCCCCTTTGGTAAATTCCTTCATTTGCAAGAGTTGAAATTTTGCTTGAAGTACGCCTCATAAAAATAATCTGGGTGAATGGCAGATAAGAGTTCGTCATGTTTTTTTAATGAGCAAATGAGGTAGCACACTTGGGCTCACAACTTCTCTAAAATTATTAAAATATACTATCCTCCAATTGTAAAAGATAAAACAGAAATGTCTGGATGTGCTCTTTGGTAATTTGTTGCGATTTCTTACGGTGCGATTTTATCGCATCGCACTTTAATTTTTCCCATCTTCAACAGTTCACGAAACACATACAGCTGGTTATTGAAACAAAGTTTATCCTTTGTTTAACAAAAGCGAGTTCTAAGCCATCTTCTATTTGGCCGAACCCATATTTCATCTGAACTTTTATTTTTGTGAACAGTGTCAAGAGGGCCGAAAGCGAATAGTGGAAGGACATTCATTCAATTAAATCAACCCCCCTATAGAGAATCCTCGAAATCCAATGATTAGGTAAAACCGTGGTTTGGGTTAGTTTGGCATCGTGCAAATAACCGGCCCATTATGTCAAAGAACAAACAGCAGTAAATGCTAACGTGCTATTTCCATCAGAAAATTGAAAAGCCGCCATCTGTATCTTGCAGGAAATATTGAAAACACGATAACAATGAAACCGTTGCTTTATTTTCTGTCGATCGTGCCTCTTTTTTTACGGTAGTAGTGAAAGATTCGATTTCTCAGTTTTTATTTGTCAAAGAACATACGTGAATAACCAACCTTGTGACCAGGCAATCTTGGGTATCATTGAACACAGCTCCAGTAACAGAAAACAGATCCAAGTGAAAGACATGGCACAAAGTCATACAGACATGGAGTACAAACTGAATTTTTCCCACCTGTACTAAGCGTGATATTAGCTTCATTTAACTTCATGTTTACTTTTCAACCTATAGCTGTCTAGTGTTCTGTATATGTGCCTTTTATTGTATAATTTTATTGAACAAGAAGTCTATGCAAGGAATAAATATGAGGAAAATTCAAATATTAATTTTACAGAATGCCAAAGCGTAAACTCCGTTTCCATGGCCAGTTTCGCTAAATAAAGGCTGCAAGGATGAAAGGCCATTAATTTTCAAGGTTATTTCTCTTACTAACTTTACACCTATCCACCGCTATCGAACTTATACAAAGTTGTCTGAAATTCCCATCTTATTTAAAAACTAAAACAACAACTATAACACTGTGTTAATTAACAAATTGACAAGAATATTAATTTATTTGCGTTACGAAGCTAAGCAGATATTTTATTCCTGCACGTTCTGAATGGCAATGTGTGTTTATCAGTGAGTGTTTCGATATGTCTTAAGTTATGTGATAACTAATTTGAATAACGGTATATAAGTGTTGAGTAATAAGAACTAAGAGTTAGTCCGTCGGGTCTGTGAACATATCTGGAAGGGCAACTAGCAGCAACTTGATTATTAGTTTCAAGTTCTCGATAAGATGCATTAAGCCTCGAACGCCATGAAAAGTAGTTCCTTAGAGAGAGCGAAACGCGCGTCAAGAGAAAGTACTGCATTAGTATCGAAAAGAATAAAGGCCATAAAGCTATCTAATAAGAGCGAGTTTCGTTAGCAAGTTATGGTCAACGAATATCTATCTGACAAGCTCGCGTCAAATTCTGATGACGAAAAGAAAATGTCTCGAGCAGAGAGAATAGCGGATAAAGATAAGCGTCGTTGGCAGTAACAAGCCACTTCTTCTTCAAAACCAACGAGTTACAGTCAAGCACTTTGGTATGATTTTGCAGTCATTTTGCGTATAACGTTAAGGCAGAAGTTTTACTTCTCAACATTTCATTCAGATTCATTGGCTGGCGTCCTTGGTCTTCAACGTACATACACAACCATAACCTCAGCGCCTCCGACGTCGGCTTGAGAAAAGAATATAACCAAAAAAACTAGCGATAAATAATACATAGTAAACTATTTATTGAGATCTCATTAAATAGATTGTTAACATAATACATAATCCATAATTAGAGATAGATGGAGAAAAGAAAACAAATAAAAAGTTAGCAAAAGTGACCTTTTCCGAGTGAAACCGGATTTAGAGCACCGGCCTTTTATCATCGGAGAGGTTAAATTTCAGATGACTCGAGCAGTATTACACTACATTACTCTCCTCTCAGTTTGCTACCGAGATTTTGCCCAGTAATTAACAATTACAAATAAATTCTGACAATCAGATGAAATAAAGAGGGGGAGGGGAGGGGGAGGGGGAGGGGGAGGGGGAGGGGGAGCGCCGAGGCGTCTTAAAATATCACTATTACACCATATTTATAAAAGGTCGACATGGCAATCTGGCGAGTACTCTCCATTTGACACAGTGAGACCCTTTCCCCCCCCCCCCTCCCCCACTCCATCCCACTTCGAAAATCCTGGTCACACCCCTGAAGAAGAAAAGGAGATGGCAACGAAACCATTCCATTAGGTCTGTTTAGGAAATATCTCGTTATCTCCCTGATTTGGTAACAACAAAAAAAACAAACAAAAACAGTAATAAAGGTATTCCAAGATTTCTTACATCAATTTTCACCACAACAGAAGTATTTCAAGATTTTTAAAATCAATTTCTACCTTGGACTTTATTCCATGTGATGTTGTGAGTTTTCTTGCTGTATAGAATTGCCGGCACGGGGTGAAATTTCTCCCAGGCACAGATAGCTCCCCCGATCATAAACCACCCAACATCATTAGGGCATCCGTTGTACTTAGCTGAGATTTCAAAGTTTCGTGCACTGTTATGGCCATTGATGCGAAAGGGATATATGTTTGCTGCACTCTTAAGATCTGTCCATGGTGATTGAAGTAGATTATTTTGTGTAAACCAGTCCACGTTAGTTGTTCCTCTAGCATTGAACTTCATAGATATAACTTCTGCTCCTTTCGTGTAAAGCACTACACGAACCTAAAGTCATACAAGAAAATTATCTGTTGTTTACATATCAAATGCATAAGTATGGGATAAGATAAGAATAGTTACATCGGGGAATTTAAAGAATTGTTTATCAATTGTTGTTGTGTTTTTACAAACTTATTTTCAGTACCACATGACATGGCTCTATGTAAACTCGAGAAGGCAAAGTTTTGAGCCCGAAGTTATTTTACCGGCTTGGTTCTAGTATCACTCTGTCTTTGGCACGGAAACCCTTGTTTTTCAATCGTCCTCGAAGCATTAAAAGCTAACACCCTGAGTACTTTTTAACGTAATTTCGGATTGAGCAATCTTATTTCAGCTCAGAATTTTCTTTGAATATTTTATATCATTGTGGTTTGCATATTTTGTTGGGGTTTGACCTTGCGACCGGTCGTTGTTTCTCTTGCGAGAATTTCACAATTTTAAAACATAACTCCTTTTCTGAGAACTATTCTCCTACAAGGATAAAACATAAGCACTTTTCTTATACCTATTCCCAAGACGATACACTCTTAAGGTTTGGGAAGTAAGGTAAACAAAGCAACGTAACAAATAGGGATCTCATTGCATGGCCTGTGATATTACTCTCTGAAACAAATTGTTTTGGTTTATATTCTTTTATACCATTTATATTCTATTTTATTCTATTCCTTAATTCCTTTCAAAAGAGGCAAGAGCAGTTTAGAAAAGTACCTGCTTGGTTTGTCTTTAGGAACATGATGAACATCATTTGGAAAAGTGTTTCGTAACAAAAAATTTGAAGACAAGTTTCCATTAGGTGGAAACCTCAGGTTAATGAGAAAAAAATTGTTGTGATCTAACTGCCAGTGATTTATTTTTACAGGCCATTTCTATGGAAATACATTGACATTACATAAGAAATTTGTAAAATAAGGTGCACTTAGCCTAATCCTCTGTGGTGTAGATATTTTCCGGACTTACCTCTTGAGGGTTAAAAATTTGCCAACTTTGAACGATACGGTTTTTGTAGTTTCCCTGGTAGGTTGAAGTGGTATCTAAGGCAGCGATAACATTTTCTGATAATGTGTCGAATGAACTCCATAACGTGTCAGCAGTCGGAGAGGAAGAATTTCCTCCAATGTATTTGAATATCATCGTCCAACCTTAAAATAGAAAAAAAATTGTCCAGGTTAGTGAAAATTGCTTGTTCCTTTGGAAAACTCTAGAAATAGTTTTCATAATTAACTGAATGGACATGACCTAAGTCCACGGACCTTCCAAGCCAAGTGAGTTAGCCACTTGTAAATGAAATATTTTTAAGGGAAAAAAGGGGGTTAGTTTGGAGAGAAATTGTGGTGCTGCGTCGGTGGGAGAGTATAACAGGGTAATCTAATGTTGTCAACTTAGTTGAAAACGTAAATTGGCCACCTTAAAGAGTTTAAAGGCTGACGTTTCGAGCGTTAGTCCTCAGTCAGAACGATACTGATGACCCTTACTCGAGGGTCTCAATGTGTTGATTGGTTTTACGTCTAATGGTTAAGCTTTGGCCTATTTGCGGTTAACGGTTTAAATTTGCCAATTTTATACGCCTAACGGCTGAATTTTTGACCGTTTTACTCCTAACGGTTAACCCATCGAGATCCTGCTTTTTAGTTTGACGTACCACCTCCATCACTTGTCTGGTCGCAGTACACTGGGAATGAGTCTGATCCACGGTTGGAAATTTCGTAGACTCCTGTTTTCTTTGGGGTTTGGGAACAGTTCTGAGGCAGAATGACTGGAAAAATAAAAGTAGAAAAGATTCCTATATGAGTCCTTGCACACGATGCAGAGATCTATAGGTCTCTCTGCTGTACTAGACTGTCCTGGCATTCTCATTTTACAAATCGGAAACGAAATGAGTGGCTTTTTTGGCAGTCTAGATGAAAATGTATTTTCATCAAATTGAAATACTATTTGTGTAAAGCTTTTATATATGATTTCGATAAGTTGGCACGAGTGACTCCCTCACTACAAGTCGTATCATAATAACTCTTGTTCTCTAAATCGCAATGAGTCGGTTCGGGATAACCAAAAACATACTAAATTGTGTCCGGATTGGCCATCGAAAACCTAAGTAAAAAGGAGGTTTTTCGTTATACACAACTAACATATTTAAACATAAAGTCAGTGACTTTGGAGAATTTCGGAAATTTACTTGAGCAGAAAAACAAGAATACCAAGCATAAAAAAGCAGGAATAAGTGCATTACTTGATGAAAAAGCTACAAAATACCTTGGTTACAATTCTCTACCCTGAGTCCTTGTGTACAGACACAACGGTATCCTTTTGAAGTAAACCCAGCTTGACAAGTAGAATTTTTCTGACATGAGCTGCTTCCACAAGGATTCTGCAATTAAAAAAATAGAAAGGACACAGTGCCTTTCCTTTGTTATATGCTAAGAGCACGTGTGCTTCTTGAGGGATTACTATCATTATTACTGCACTTACTGCAGTCATTTTTAAGTCATTTAAGTTGAAAAGCTTTTTAATGACAACAAAAGATTCTTACCTGAAAAGACGAATAGTGATGCGAACTCTTGCTTTCTATGAGTTTGTCGGGGTCGTTAAACTTGTTGGAGGACAGTAACGCACACCACTTTTTTCCTTCGGCGGCAAAGTTCACAGAAACGCAAAGAGGATGATCGAGACATTTCAAGATACATTCAAAGTAGTCATATGGTGTAATTAAGTCAATTCGGGGTACATTTAGATAATGGAACTTGTCTACTGAAAGTAGATTCTGTCTTGAATTCTGTCCATACTCGGAATCCAAATTAGTATGAGTTTCTGTGGGTTGAAGACAATTATTATAAGAAACGTACTGATTCTTGCAAACTAGAGACTTTGAATGGGAGTAACTGACGTTTTTGGATAGATTCTTTCCTTTTACCCGAGGAAGTGATGAAATTAGTGTTGTTGTTTCTTTTCATATTACGTGTTAACGTTACTGTGGGAGATCCAGTTTCTGTCTTTGCCTTAAAGGTTACTTCGCACCTTCTCGAGTGCCCTCAGAAAAAAAAAAATTTACACGGTATGTTTCTCATGAAACCAAAATAAAGTAAATAACAATAAATAGATTATTAAATGCAGAACACGATAAAACTATTAGCTATTCGACTTTGCCTCCTTGAAGGCAAATGAAGCCAGTCAACAGGAAAATCACCGAGCGCCATTCCAGCAAATAAACTACCGATCAATTCGCTGGAATGGCGGTTAGGTATTGAATTAAGGCCAAATGTTGCGAAATGTTTTCCTTTCTGATTACAGCTGAGGCAGATGTCACGTTTTGACTAAACATCTCATACGCTGTGTTAAAAAACGCGTTTTTTTTCTCGTGGTGAAAAAAAAATATGTCAAAGTTTATGAAAGTTTATGATGCCCTAAAAATTAGAGTCCCCTAGAGATTAATCTAAAAAGATAAAAATCGGGGAGGCTTAACTTGCAATAAGAAAGATGTTCTGTTTCATTGGTGGTAAATATCATTAGAAGATGAAAACAGGAAAACGTAAATATATATGTATATGTGTAATAGCCGTAGGTAACTAACGGTTCTGTTTGAAGTTGGAAAACGCATATACAGATGTTACACACCGGCGGGAATTACCTGAACTTGTACTCAAAATTGGCTTGAAAAGCTTTTATTTTCACCCTTTATCGGAAAGATGATGTTAAATAACATGTTTATGTCAGGAGAGGAACTGCTTGCATTTACTCATAAATACTTTAGGCTACGAGACATCCATCTGCGGAATTGAATGGTAATTTGCATTGAAAATTGTTAACATGTCCGTTTAAGCTTATCTTATTTGTTTTCAAGGCTTTTAATTTCCACAAAAAGCGAAATAATTTCCAATTTGATAAATTCCTTTATTTGTGAGAGTCGAAATTTTGTTTGTAGTACGCCTCCTCAAACTATTCGAGGTGAAAGGCAGAGAAAAGTCCGTCATGTTTTTTTAATGAGCAAATGAGTTAGTTCACTAAGGACCCACAACTTCTCTAAACTTATTAAAATATACCATCCTCCAACTGTAAAAGGTGCTATTTCTATCAGGAAATTGAAAAGCCGCCATCTGTAGCTTGCAGCAAACATTGGAGAAACATTAACGATGACACCGTTGGTTTATTTTCTGTCAATCACGCCTTTTTTTTTTTTGAAAGAATCGATTTCTCAGTTTTCATTTCGTCAAAGAACATACTTGAATAACCAACCTTGTGACCAAGCAATCTCGGGTATCGTTGAACACAGCTCCAGTAACAGAAAGCAGATCCAAGTGAAAGACATGGCACAAAGTCATGCAGACATGGAGTTGTACAGTTTGAATGTTTCCCAGCTGTACTCGGCACGAGATTAGCTTCAATTAACTTCCTGTTTACTTTTCAACCAATAGCTGTCGAGAGTTCTGTCTATTTACCTTTTACGGTACAATTTCGTTGCACAAGAAGTCTATGTAAGGTATTAATTAAATATGAGGAAAATTTTAAATGTATTTTTAACAGAATAGCAAAGCGTTTAAACTCCGTTTCCATGGCCAGTTTTGCTTAATAGAGGCTGCAAGGATGAAAGGCCGTCAATTGTTATTGTTATTTCTCCCGCTAACTTCACACGTCACCACCGTCATCGAACTTATACAAAGTTGTTTGAAATTCTCATCTTATTTAAAAGAAACCAACTATAGCACTTTGTAAATGAACAAATTGACAAGAATATGAACATATCTGCGTTACGAAGATGAGCAGATATTTTATTCCTGCATGTTCTGAATGGCAATGTGTATTTATTAGCGAGTGTTTCGATATGACTTAAGGTATGTGTTAAGTTATTTGAATGACGGTATATAAGCGTTGAGTAATAAAAATTGAGAGTTAGTCCGTCGGGTCTGTGAACACCTGCGCACAGGCAGTTAATTTTAAGATGGACGAACTTTTAGCATCTCACCTCACGAACGCAGCAGAATATCGTGTAGCTGTATTGGATCCATCTCGATCCATTCATTATTCAAGCAATCAGATCTGCTATTTCGACGTCGATCGGCTCATTAACAGAAAAATTATATCGATCAAATCTAGGGCAGCTAGCCGCAGGTAACTAACGGTTCTGTTTGAAGTTGGAAAACGCAACATACAGATGTTACACACTTGTGGAAATTACCTGAATTTGTACACAAAATTGTCTCGAAAAGTTTTCCTTTTCACCCTATTTCGGAATGATGTTCGACAACATATTTATGCCAGGAGAGGAACTGCTTGCATTTTCTCATAATTAGCTAACTTAGGTCACGGGACATGAATGTTAATTAGGAAACTATTAACATGTCCGTTCAGGCAGATCCTATTTGTTTTGAGGCTTTCCTACAATACTTAGCTTTTAAGTTCCGCGCAAAGCGGAATAATTGCCGCTCTGGTAGATTCCTTCATTTGTGAGAGTCGAAATTTTGTTTGTAGTACGCCTCGTCAAATTATTCTGGGTGAACTAAGGGCCCCCAACTCCTCTAAACTTGTTAAAATATACGATCCCCCAACTGTAAAAGATTAAACGGAATCGTCTGGATGTGGTAAAACCGTGGTTTGGATAAGTTTTGCCTCGAGCAAATAACCGGCCCATAATGTCAAAGGACAAGCAGCGGTAAATGCTAACGTGCTATTTCCATCAGAAATTGAAAAGCCGCCATCTGTCGCTTGCAGCAAACATTTAAAACACAATTACGATGACATCGTTACTTTATTTTTCTGTCAATCTTACTTTTTCTTTTTTTTTTTTTTTTTTACGGCAGCAGTAAAAGAATCGATTTCTCAGTTTCATGTTGTCAAAGAACATACTTGAATAACCAGCCTTGTGACCAGGCGATCTTGGATATCATTGAACACAGCTCCAGTAACAGAAAACAGATCCAAACGAAAGACATGGCACAAAGTCATACAGACATGGAGTTGTACAAACTGAATGTTTTCCAGCTGCTCTAAGCGTGAGATTAGCTTCAATTAACTTCCTGTTTACTTTTCAACCAATGGCTGTCGAGAGTTCTCTCTATTTACCTTTTACGGTACAATCTCGTTAAACAAGAAACCTACGCAAGGTGTTAAATAAATCTGAGGAAATTTAAAATACGTTTTTAACAGAATAGCAAAGCGTTTAAACTCCGTTTTCGTCGCCAGTTTTGCTCAATAGAGGTGACAAGGATGAAATGCCGTCAATTGTTAGGGTTATTTCTCTTGCCAACGTATATTTTTACAGATTACCAAAGCGTTTAAACTCCGTTTCCATGGCCAGTTTAGCTCAATAGAGGCTGCAAGGATGAAGGCCGTTAATCGTTAGGGTTATTTCTGTTTCTTTCAACGTACCCACCGTTGTCGACACAACACAACAACTATAACACTGTGTAAGTGAACAAATTGATAAGAATATTAAAATATCTGCGTTTCGAAGCTGAGAAGATAATTTTTTCCAGCACGTTTTATTAGCCAGTGTTTCGGAATGTGTTAAGTTATTTAAATTACGGTATATAATTGTTGAGTAATATAAATTGAGAGTGCGTCTGTCGGGTCTATGAACACCCCTGCATAGGCAGTTAATTTTAAGATGGACGAACTTTTAGCATCTCGCTTCACGAACACAGTAGAAGATGGTGTAGCTATATTGGATACATTGCGATCCATTCATTATTCAAGCAATGAGATCTGCTATTTCGACGTCGATCGGTTCACTAACAGAAAACTTAGCGTGGTCGAATCTAGGCTAACCAGATCTGCTCAAAGCTTTTCTGAAAGTAACGGCGTTGCAGTTGACCAAGCCGTAAAAAAGGCTCGTCGTGAGAACCATGCTTGCATCTGGAAGGGCAACTAACAGTAACTTGATCATTAGTTTCAAGTCCTCGATAAGATGCATGACGCTTTGAACGCTCTGGAAAATAGTTCCTTAAAAAGAGCGGAACGCGCCTTAGGAGAAGGTACTGCTTTAATATCGAAAAGGATAAAAGCCATAAAGCTATCTAATAAGAGCGAGTTACGGTCAACGAATTTCTATCTAGCAAGCTCGCGTCAAGTTCTGATAACGAAAAGAAAATGTCTCGAGCAGAGAGGATAGCGGCTATTAAGTGTCGTTGGCAGTAACGAGCCAGTTCTTCTTGGAAATCATCAAGGTCAACAGTCAAGCACTTTAATATGATTTGTGGGATCTTGCGGTCATTTTGCGTGAAACGTTAAAGCAGAAGTTTTACTTCTCAACATTTCATTCAGATTATTCATTGCTTGGCATCCTTGGTCTTCAACGTACATACACAACCATAACCTCAGCGCCTCCGACGTCGGCTTGAGAAAAGAATAAAACAAAACCGATAAATAATACATAGTAAACTATTTATTGAGATCTCATTAAATAAACGATTATCATAATCCATATTCAGAGAAAGATGGAGAAGAAGAAAACAAATGAAAAGTTGGAACTTTCCTGAGTGAAATCGGTTTTTGAGCACCAGTCTTGTAATCATGGGAGACGTTAAATTTCAGTTGACTTGTGCAGTTATTACGTTTCTCCTCTTGATTTCCTACCGAGGTTTTGCCCCAGTAATTAACAATTGCAGTTAAATTCTGACACCCAGACGAAATAAAGAGAGGGGGGAAGGGGACAGGGTGTCTTAAAATGTCACTATAACCTATTCATGAAAGGTTGACATGGCAATCTGGTGAGTACTCTCTATTTGACACATTGTGACATCCTTCCTCCTCCCCTCCCTCCCTATGAAAAATCCAGGTCATGCCCCTAAAGAATAAAATGAAATGGCCGAGTTATCCAAGAAGGTGTCGACTAGATCAGTTTGATGATTATCTTAGCAAAACAAACACAGAATTATTATTCCATACCGTTTTATCTGCCTGAATAAAAAGGAATAAATGAATGGAAAAGAAACCATTCATGAGGTCTGTTTAGGAAATATCTTGTTATTTCTCTGATTTGATAACAAAAATAAACAAACAAAACAGACAAAAATAGTAACAGAGGTATTTCAAGATTTCTTAAATCAATTTTTATCATAGCAGAGGTCTCTCAAGATTTTAAAATAAATTTCTACCTTGGGCATTATTCCATGTGATTTTGTGAGTTTTCTTGCTGTACAGAATTGCCGGCACAGGGTAAAATCTCTCCCAGTCACAACCAGTTCCCCCGATTATAAACCACCCAACATCCTTCTGGCATCCTCCGTATTTAGCTGTAATTTCAAAGTTTCGTGCACCGGAATGGCCATTGATGTGAAAGGGATATATGTCTGCCGCATCCTTAAGATCTGTCCATGGTGATTGAAGTAGATTATTTTGTGTAAACCAGTCCACGTTAGTTGTTCCTCTGGCATTGAACTTCATAGACATAACTTCTGCTCCATTCGTGTAAAGCACTACACGTACCTAAAGTCACACACGAAAATGATCAGTTGTCTACATATCAAATACATAAGTATGGGGTAAGTAAGAGTCATTACATCGGGGAATTGAAAGAATTGTTGATCAATTTTTTATTGTCTTTTTACAAACATATTTGGAGGATATCGATGAATCAACACCACATAACATGACTATATGTAAACTCGAGAAGGCAAAGTTTTGAGCTAGAAGTTATTCTATCGGCTTGGTTCTAGTATCACTCTGTCTTGGGCACGGCAACTTTTGTGTTTCAATTGTCTTTGAAGCATTAAAAGTTCCCTAGCACCCTGAGTACTTTTTAAAGTTATTTCTGATTAAGCACTTTTGTTTCTGCTCAGAATTGTCTTTGAATATATAATATCATTGTGGTTTACACATTATGACAGTCACAGTTTCTTTTGAGAATTAAAGAATTAAAGAACATCATTTGGAAAAGCGTTTCGTGACAGACAATTTGAAGACAAGTTTCCATAAGGTAGAAACCTTAGGCTTATACAAAAAAAATCCAAAAAAAGTCCAACTAATTTATTTTAGCAGGCTTTTTCTAAGGAAATATATTAACATTACATAAGAAATTTGTGTATGGACTAAGGTGTATTTAGCCTAACCCTCTGTGATGTAGATATTTTCCGGACTTACCTCGTGAGGGTTAAAAGTTTGCCAACTCTGAACGATACGGTTTTTGTAGTTTCCTTGGTAGGTTGAAGTGGTATCTAAGGCAGCGATAATATTTTCTGATAATGTGTCGGATGAATTCCATAACACGTCAGCAGTCGGAGAGGAAGAAATTCCTCCAATGTATTTGAATATCATCGTCCAACCTTAAAATAAAAAAAAAAAAGTCAGAAATAGTCTAGGTTCGTGAAATTGCTTGTTCTTTGGAAACTCTAGAAATTGTTTTTTTCGAATTGACTGAATGGTTATGGACCTAAGTCCTGGGACCTTCCTAGCCAAGTGAGTTAGCCACCTCTAAATCAATTGGAAAAAGAGGGTAAGTTTCTAAAGAAACAGTCGGTGCTGCATCGGTTGGAGAGTATAACAGGGTAATTTAGGGTTATCAACTGGTTTGAAAACGTAAATTGGCCACCGTAAAGAGTTTAAAGGATGACGTTTCGAGCGTTAGCCTTTCGTCAGAGAGATACTGATGACTCTTACTCGAGGGTTTCAATATGTTGATGGCTTTTACAGCTAACGGTTAGGCTTTGGCCTATTTACGGTTAACGGCTAATATGTTTCCATTGTGGTCACCATAAAACACTTTGGGGTTTTAACGGTTTAAATTTGTCAATTTTATTCGCCAAACGGCTGAATCTTTTAGCCGTTTTACGCCTAACGGTTAACCCCATTGAGATTCTTGTAATAAAATATGTGTTTATTGTTTATCATATTGTAAGAGAGGAGATGAACTTTGTTCGTTTGTCTCACGACATAGTCACTTTTGATGTAGATCGCGACGTTTCGACTGCAATACTGCTAGTCTTCATCAGGCAACGAGGTCGATTGCTTACGTGTTTACTTGGAAGAACTTGAGGAACAGGCGATAACAAATGCGACTTGAAAACCTAAGATCTGGAAACGATATGTAGATGACACTTTCACAGTCTTAGACCGGGACAATGTCGATGGCTTTTTTACAACATCTAAACAGTCAACAGCCTACTATTCGTTTTACCATGGAAATCGAGAAAGATAACACCAGTCCTTTTCTCGACACAACAGTTACAAGGGAAACAGACGGTCTTCTCACTATTACTGTCTACAGAAAGCCCACCCACACTGTCCAGTACCTAACCTATGATTCACACCACCCTCAGTCAGTAAAGCGTGGTTTTGTTAAGTGTCTATAAGACCGAGCCAAACACCTCACAATGACACCGTCGGTTATTTCTGAGCAAAAAACCCTTGTCATCAGTACTTGTTTCTAATGGTTATCTTTCTTCATTTTTTATGAAGACTCGCAAAGACAACAAGGGTAACAGCCAACAAAGGCCGCTCAGGAATTTAAATCTACTGACATTCTCGCTTACATAAAGGGTGTATCACTAGTATTCGCCGCTGCCTACAACAACAAGGCATATATACGAACCGTATAGCAGTCGAAACGCCACGATCTACATCAAAAGTGACTCTATCGTGAGACAAACGAACAAAGTTCATCTCCTATCGAGATCCTCCTATTTAGTTTGACGTACCACCTCCATCACTTGTCTGGTCGCAGTACACTGGGAATGAGTCTGATACATGATTGGAAATTTCGTAGACTCCTGTTTCCTTTGGGGCTTGGGAACAGTTCTGAGGCAGAATGACTGAAAAGATGAAAATCTGTTTTCATCAAATCCGAATACTTTTTTTATAAAGCTATCAAATATGATTTCAATAGGTTGGCACGAATGACTCCCTCACTACAAGTCGTAACATAGTAACTCTTGTTCTCTAAATAACAATGAGACGATTTTGGAAAAAACATAAACATGCTAAATTGTGTTAGATGTTAATGATTCCTCAAGCAGCAAAACGGACTGGCCATAGAAAACCTAGGATAATTATGATGTAAACAAATACTTGCTAAGAGGTGAGTAAGAGGTTTTTCGTTATCCACAACTAACATATTTAAACATGAGGTCAATGACTTCAGAGAACTTCGAAAATTTTCTGAAGCAAAAAAACAAGAAAACCAAGAAGTATAAAAAGGCGGGAATATTTGCATTACCTGATGAATAAGCTACAAAATACCTTGGTCACAATTCTCTCCCCCGAGTCCTTGTTGACAGACACAACGGTATCCTTTTGAAGTAAAACCAGCTTGACAAGTAGAATTTTTCTTACATGGGCTGCTTCCACATGGATTCTGTGATAAAAAAAAAAGGAAACAGTGCCTTTCCTTTTTTTTTATGCTAAGAGCACGTGTGCTTCTTGAGGAATTACTATCACCATTATTATTATTATCATCGTTGTAATTTTGAAAGGAGATCATCAGAGTCATTCTTTCGAAAAAGCATTAAACCTCAAGAAGATTTCACCTGGTCTCCAACATTTGGGAAATTAATTTCGCCATGGACGAGGTCTGTTGTATACCTCACTGCGTCCCACTGATTTAAAATTACCGAATTAAAGAGTTCAGGTAATCATCCCAGAACATAGCTACCTTTTCTTTCTGTTTACATTTCTGTAGTCAACTAGTCAGTCGTGTCAAGTGAAGTTTCAACGAAAAAAAAAATTTTGTTGTGTTTAGGTTGTAAGGCTTACCTCAATTCCTCGGTAGCTGTAGCCATTTCTGGTAATGAAATTTACGCTGGCGACTTGTAAATGAGTGCTGTTATTCAGGTCGCATAACGGAATATCACCTAGTAGTGGCCCGTAGTTGTAAGACACACAGTCGGGATCCCCATAACAGATGAGTTCACAGCCTACTTCACTTTCAACTGGCAGAGATTTGATTATGTGATTAAGTAAATATTTGTCTTTGGTGACTGGGTTAAATAGAATGGCTCTGCACTCATCTGAATTTGCTGTCACAACTAAAAATAACAAAAATTTATCATTATTCGTAACTGATCAACATTAGCGATATGTGTCGATGAAAATTTATTTCATCCCTCGAGGCTCCTGGTAATTGCCCTCTATCCCCCTTAAATAATGCGATTTCCTTTCATCTATAACAAGTACTAGCATTTGGAAAACTTAAAGTGATACATTTGGAAACGAATAGTCATGCGAACTCTTGCTTTCTTTGAGTTTTTCAGGGTTGTTGAACTTGTTACAGTACAATAACGCACACCACTTTTTTCCTTTGGCGGCAAAGTTCACTGAAACGCAGAGAGGATCGGTCAAGACATTTTAAGATACATTCAAAGTCATCATATAGTGTGATCATGTCAATTCGGGGTACATTTAGATAATGGAACTTGTCCACTGAAAGTAGATTCTGTCTTGAATTCTGCCTATACTCAGAATTCAAATCATTACGAGTTTCTGTGGGTTGAAGATAATTACTATAAGTTAGAATATTCTTAACAGTGGGGAAGAAACGTATTGATTCCTGCAAACTAAAAAACTTTGAATGAGGGTTTTAGGATAGACTCCTTCCTTTTACCCGAGTCGCGGATGAAAGTGGTCTTGTATCTATCAATAACAAAAGTTTACTATTCTTGCCATTGTTTCTGTCTTTGCCTTTAAGGTTACTCCGCACCTTAGCGAGTGCCTTCAGAGAAAAAAATTTACACGCGATTTTTCTCATAAAACCAAAATAGAGTAAATAACAATAAATAGATTATTAAATACACAACACGATAAAACTGTAAATGGCGAATGAAGCCGGTCAACAGAAAAATGACCGAGCGCCATTCCAGCGAGTTAATTACCGATCTATTCGCTGGAATGGCGGTTAGTTATTAAATTGAGGCCAAATGTTGCGAAATTTTCTCCTTTCATTCTCAAACGCGATGTTTCGCATGAAACTAAAATAAAGTTAATAACAATAAATAGTTTATTAAATGCAGAATACGATAAAACTGTAGGCTATTCGACTTTGCTTCCGTTAAGGCAAATGAAGCCGGTCAACAGAAAAATAAGCGAGTGCCATTTCAGAGAATTTATTACTGATTAATTCGCTGGAATAGCGCTCAGATATTAAATTGAGGCCTAATGTTGCGAAATATTTTTCGTTTATTGTTATGGAAATGCATTTTTTCATTATACTTTGAACTTCCTCCACAGAATCTTTAGTCTTTTAGGATGCTAAAAAATTGCCTCTTAATTGCAATTGAGGCAGATACGATGTTTAGATAAAGGAAGTCATACGCTGTGTCAAAAAAGGCGTTTGTTTTCTCTTGGTGAAAAAAAAATATGTCAAAGTGTATAAATGTTTATGATACACTTAAAATTAGATTCCGTTAAAAATTAATCTAACTTAAGGCTTAACATGTTACGGCAAAGATGTTCTTCTGTTTCGTTGGTGGTTAATATCATATCAGGAAAATGTTAATTTTTCTTCTTTTCTTTTTGATAACAGGTGAGTCGGTATTTGTTTTTTCGCGTATGTGAAATTTAAACAAAATTATCAGGAATTTTTAACTCGGTTTAATTTAAATAGCCGCAGGTAATTAACAGATATGTTTGAAGTTGGAAAACATGTATACAGATATTGCCCACCTACGGGAATGACCTGAATTTGTACGCAAAATTGGCTCGAAAAGTTTTTCTTTTCACCCTACTTCGGAATGATAATGTTCAATAACATGTTTATGTCAGGAGAGGAACTGCTTCCATTTTCTCAGAAATACCTTACTTAGGTTACGAGACATGAATGTTAATTAGGAAAATGTTAACTTATCTTATTTAGTTTTACAAGGCTTTTCTACGGCGCTTAGCTTTTAAGTTCCGCGCAAAGCGGAATAATTGCCACTCTGGTAAATTCCTTTAGTTTGGATTACTCTGCCCTTTAGTAAATAACCGGCCCATAATGTCAAAGAGCAAACAGCGGTAAATGCTAACGTGCTATTTTCATCATTAAATTGAAAAGCCGCCATCTGTAGCTTACAGCAGACGATGCAAACACAATAACGATGACACCGTTGCTTCATTTTCTGTCAATCGTGCTTTTTTTATGTTTTTTTGTTTTTTGAAAGAATCGATTTCTCAGTTTTCATTTTTTCAAAGAACATACTTGAATAACCAACCTTGTAACCAGGAAATCTTGGGTATCATTGAACACAGATCCAGTAACAGAAAACAGATCCAAGTGAAAGACATGGCACAAAGTCATACAGACATGGAGTTGTACAAACTGAATGTTTCCCAGCTGTACTACGCGTGAATAAAGGAGTAAAGAAACTGTGGTGCTGCGCCGGTGGGAGACTATAGCAGGTAATTCAGTGTTAACAACTGAGTTGAAAACGTAAATTAGCCACCGTAAAGGGTAAAAAAGCTGTCGTTTCGAGCGTTAGTCCTTCGTCAGAGCTGTACTACGCATGAGATTAGCTTCAGTTAAATTCCTAGTTACCTTTTGACCAATAGCTGTCGAGAGTTCTGTCTATTTGCCTTTTACGGTACAATTTCGTTAAACATGAAGCCTATGCAAGGTATGAAATAAATATGAGGAAAATTTAAATATATTTTTAATAGAATACCAAGGCGTTTAAACTCCGTTTCCATGGCCAGTTTTGCTCAATAAAGGCTGTAAGGATGAAAGGCCATCAATTGTTAAGGTTCTTTCTCCTGCTATTTCACACATAACCACCGTTATCGAACTAATACAAAGTTGTTTAAAATTACCATCCTATACTCATTTGTGAGAGTCGTAATAATGTTGTTTTGGCCTTGCACAAATTACAGGCCCATAATGTCAAAGAGCAAACAGCGGTTAATGCTAACGTGCTATTTCCACGAGGAAATTGAAAAGCCGCCACCTGTAGCTTGCAGCAGACACTAAAAACACAATAACGATGATACCGTTACTTTATTTTCTGTCAATCGCGCTTTTTATTTTTTATTTTATTTAATGGTACAGTTTTGTTAAACAATAAGTCCATACAAGGTATTAAATAAATATAAGGAAACTTTAAAAATATTTTTTAAAAGAACACCAAGGCGTTTAACACAACAACTATAACACTGTGTAAATGAACAAATTGACAAGAACACGAACATATCTGCTTTACAAAGCTGAGCAGATATTTTTTTTCCTTCACGTTCTGAATGGCAATGTATGTTTATTGGTGAGTGTTCCGATATGTCTTAGTTATGTGTTAAGTTATTTGAATAACGGTATATAAGTGTTGAGTAATAAAAATTGAGAGTTGGTCCGTTGGGTCTGTGAACACCGCCACACAGGCAGTTAATTTTAAGATAGACGACCTTTTAGCATCTCGCCTCACAAACGCAGCAGATGATGGTGTAGCCATATTGGATCCATCACGATCCATCCATTATTCAAGTTTGCCAAATTTTGTTTGTTCAAAGTTTTTCTGTAAATAACGGCACTGCAGTTGACCAAGCCGTAAAGAAGGCTCGTCGTGAGAACTACACCTGCGTCTGTAAGGGCGACTAACAGCAACTTAATCATTAGTTTTCAAGTCCTCGATAAGAGGCATGACGCTTCGAACGCCCTGAAAAGTAGTTCCTTAGAGAGAGCGAAACGCGCCCCAGGAGAAGGTACTACTCTAATATCGAAAAATATAAAGGCCATGAAGCTATCTGATAAGAGCGAGTTTCGTTGGCAAGTTATGGTCGACGAACATCCATCTGAAAATGACGAAAAGAAATGTCTCGAGTAAAGAGGAAAGCCGTTTAGGATAGGCTTCGTTAGCAGCAACGAGCCCGTTCTTCTCGAAAACCATCAAGGTCAGCAGCAAAGCACTTCGATATAATTTGTAGGATCTTGCAGTCATTTTGCGTATAACGTTAAAACATAATTTTTACTTCTCAACATTTCATTCAGATTATTCATTGCCTGGGATCCTTGGTCTTCAACGTACGTACACAATCATAACCTCAGCAGTACTTCCGACGTCGGCTTCAGAAAAGAATATAATACAAAAAAAAACTAGAAATAAATAATACATAGTAAACTATTTATTGAGATCTCATTAAATAGACTATTAAAATAATGCGTAATCCATAATTAGAGATAGATGGAGCAGAAAACATATAAGAAGTTGGCAAAAGTGACCTTTTCCGAGTGAAACCGGTTTTAGAGCACCGGCCTTTTATTCGCGATTGGTTCAGTTTTTGGATCTGATTGGTTGGAGAGGGTTGCGCCAATCACAGAGACTAATCACGCATCATGGTAATACGAAACCAAAGCAATCTCGATTTCTGCGTAGACTCATTTCAAATAATTCGTGACCTCTTTTCAGCTCGTTGTCATTGCACAGTGTGGGCTAGCTAAGGTAAAGGTGAAGCCTATCTCTTCAGGTAATGAACCTCTTTTATGTAGTCAAATCATAACGGCATAATTATAATTATAATAAAGTTCGGATATAACGCGCGCTGTCATTGGTTGAAAGAGCGTGCTCTATGAGAGTATAGAGCATAGAGCTGAGCTAAAGCTGTCACGCCATCTGCCGATTGTACTATGTTCGACCTTTTCCGGGACTTCTTTTTAGCTTTTTTCCGATAATTGAAAGTGAAATTTCGGAACTGAAGCGAGCCGGCAAGTAGCAACAGAAGAATCAAACAAAGGTTTGTAAACATACCAGGCGCCGTAATTTACGTTATTAAAACGTGAGCAGATACGAAAATCCTTAAAGGAAAAACAAATAAACATTCCGAGTTTTAAAGACTTTCACGCTCAGTTAGATTGCAAGCTTACGAACGGTAATAAAAATCAAACACAGCTAACACTCGTATAGTATATAAAGTTCAGTGTTAAAAACAAAACAGAACAAAACAGAAGTGATGAAAAATATAACCAAACTGGCATAACTGTTAAAAATTCATACTTATCATGACGGTGTCTGAGCGAATATGATCATGCTGAAGTTCATCGCGGCTCGCTCATCATGGCGATCTCCGGTCATCACAGGAAAGCAAGACTCAGAAACTACATCGGCTGCCCTTCGAGTGAAAAAATAAGAGCTTGCTCTGATATCCTTTCCGATACGTTGAGTGGAAAGTCACATCAGTCACTGCAGCCGAGTTTTGCGGCGCTGTCATCACGAGCGTCTTCATATTCTGGTGAATTCGGCTGTCGTTCATTCAAAAAACACTCGCCTTGAACAGTTTGTTTTCTACCTTGTCATGTGAAAAAACTCGCGTGTTTTTATGAGCCATAATTCGGCTGAAGTTCACTGAACATTTCACTTCAAGATTCTGTATTAGAGACTTAAAAACTTCAGGCAAAAGTGTTAAATTCGACTTGCCGAACTATTTTAGTTTGTAAACTATCGTAGAAAGTGAACTTTGATGGTTTTTGAACTTTGATGGTTTGACACTTTGGACAGCTTTAGTCTTGTACAGCCAATCAGATTATTTGAACCGTTCTAACAGGAATTCTGATTGGCCTATTGTAGCGTGCTTTATGAGAGTATAGAGCATGCTGACGACACTGTTGTTCGCTTTGTTCAAAAATTCAAGAAGTGGGAAGAAACACTCGACTACGTCTCGTGTTTCTCCCTACACTTCTTTCGTGCTCTAGCCGCTTCCTGCGTGCTTTATAACAGAACAGAGCACAGTCAAGGCTTCTCTATTTGTTAAATAAAGGTAGTTTGGAAAGAAATTCTGCAATCTCTGATTATGAAAGCTCCTTTTCCCAAAATGTTGTATTTTCCGTAATCTTTCCAAGTAATTCTTTGTCCTGAGGTTTTGTAAGTTTTTGTACACTGTTAGGTTATCTTGAGACGACTTACATTTACGAAGGTTACTCTTTTTCTAGGAGAAAAGTGAACAAACAAAAGATGCCGATGACTCGCTCGTACAAAATCTGGAGGCGAAAATCGTAGATTTGGAGAATCGCTTGCGTCAGCCGTTAGCAGACTCCGAAGAAGTTCTAAGATTAAGAACCAGGCTTCAGGAGTCGGATAAGATGTTCCAAAGTGCCGAGCAGCAGATAAACGAACTGGAAACGAGAAGTGAATCTTGGAGACAAGAGGTACCAGGTTCTTTATTCCTGAATGTTGTGTCATACATGGTCCCTTCTGGTTTGTCTGTTTGTCTGTCTGTTTGTCTGTCTGTTTGTCTGTCTGTTTGTCTGTCTGTTTGTCTGTCTGTTTGGCTCTCTGTTTCTGACTGTCTGACTGTCAATTAAAAAGAATAAAAATAAAAAATAAAAAAAATTGCATGAGCTTCCTCTAAACTGTCTGCCTTCTCTTTCTAAGTCTGCGATATGTCTCCCACGATCATTATTTTCTATTCGTTTCTGAACATTTTTTGCCTGCCTGTCTGCTTTTCATCTACCGGTCTGGTTACCGCTTACGCCAAGGTTTGATGTCCTTGACAAATCTAGTTCAACTGGAAAACGAAAGGAAATAACATTAGGTCGAAAAGGATAGAGATTCTATTTGTCTATCTACCTATGCGTTTGTCTGCCTGTCGTTCCGTCTGTACCTCTTTGTTTTTACCTTTTTGTTAAACTTCTCCTTTCCTATCGTTTACTCGTTTATTCTTCTGTGTAGTAAATAAGTTGTCATCTTCGAAGCGGAAGGGTTAAATCTTCCGGTTAAGTAGTGTACTTCAAATTTGAGATAGGGAAAAATCTTTTTTGTTAAAACTAACGTACTTCTTACTATCGTAGGTGGTCTTTTTACAAGAAACTGTTCGACACGAGTGCGAGGAACGCTTTGAGCTGACCGATGCTCTTGGTGAAGCACGGGCTCAGTTGTTAGCTCTTCAACGCACTTCCGGTGCCTCGCTGTCACGAAGTAGTCTCAATTCATCCAGTTCTTCCGGCAACGTCGTCCGGGGTAGTCGCAAAGGACATGACGTCAATGGACAAAGTGACAATTCTACTACCCAGGCTATATCTTGCCCCGTTGGATTTGATGGAGGCGTAGGGTGTAGGCCTGGCACAGGTTCACGTGACACGAGAAAGTTGTCGCGTGAACGAAGCGTAGACGATACTCGAAAGCGAATCGACGCGGCCGTTCGGCAATCGGGGACAAAGAGCCGTTTGGGGGGAAATTTTAGCAGTTGAAAGATTCCAAATATTTTGAAAAAAGGGAGAAACTTGTAGATGTGAATTGATGGCAGATGGGTAACGACAAGGAGATAAGATGCTCCAAAGTGCCGAGCAGCAGATAAACGAACTGGAAACGAGGAGTGAATCTTGGAGACAAGAGGTACCAGGTTCTTTTTTCCTGAATGTCGTGTCATACATGGTCCCTTCTGGTTTGCGTGAAGGAAGCGTAGACGATAGTCGAAAGCGAATCGCCGCGGCCGTTCGGTAATCGGGGACAAAGAGCCGTTTGGGGGGAAATTTTAGCAGTTGAAAGATTCCAAATATTTGGGAAAAAGGGAGAAACTTGTAGATCTGAGTTGATGGCAGATGGGTATCGACAAGGAGACCAGAGAACTCTGGATAGAGATCGGGGAAACGCCTGCCAGCTGTCACAACCGCTGAGAAACTTTTTTCGAGCGAAGAGAAGAGCAAGATTTTAACAAGCATCGATTTGATTATCGTAGCGACCGTAGTACGCACCCAAGACGCATCATAGTACGTCTTAATTATGTATATTTGTATGTAGCTCCATTTTAGTGGCCTTTGCGTATAACGCACTAAGCTTTAACTTCTAAATCTTAACGCATATGGGCATTGATACAGAGTCACTGACCTAAACCTAGAATTCATGAATTAGGATTTTTGTTCTTCGTGTTTTGATACTTAGTTTTGTGATTGATTTATTCTATGCCCACGTTTCTTCTTGACGAGGAAATAAAAACTGAAAGGCAAAGAATGTGAGTATAACTGGTTGAATCCTCGACTGATAATATAATGACTATATCCGTTGAACATACTGATTAGTTGGTTGTGGGGCCTGGGTTGTCAAAGTGCTTAGATTGATAGCCCGTGTTCCCGCCCATGAATTACGAGGCAAAATGCATAAACTCGCGTTTCTACACTAAATTCTGTGGGGATACACAGAATTTTATTTCTGTAATATCCCATTAAGGCAGGAACCCCTCTGTGTGAACTTGGTTATCTTCTTCACTGCGTGATGTCATTCACTGGTTTCCAGCAGGCTCGATATTTTCTTTTTTGTCATCTTAACAAACCAGTGTTTAGATAGTCGAAATAAAACAAGCAGCTGAATTAACTTCATTCTCAATATCTCTGACTATTTACGGAAGGCAGAGTGAATTCTTACTCTTCGAAGTATTTAAGGTAATAGGGAAGTTCATTTCCCTTGCTTCAAATTCATTTTCAGACATAATCACCATTCTAAACAACAACAAAAAAAGGAAGACAGGAAAAAGGGAGGAAATAACTCAAATCACACACATCAATGGAATCCAAATATTCTCGTTGAACTGTAAATCTTCCGTCAGACTGAAATGTGTCTTACGTTCAAATCTCTTTTTTGTGCTTTTTACTGGAAGAGATTAGGTGTCTTAATGTAGCTAGCCGCCACTAGAGGTGTAAGCACAAGGAGGCCAATTAGGTGAGCTCGTCCACCTGAGCAGTGTTTTTAAATGTAACTTTAGGTGTATTACCTTTACTCAAAACTAAAATGTGCCACTTGAATAGACTCATTGTCAAATCATTACCAAGAGATTTATCATTTTACGACAAACCCCACCAAAAATGATGTATAAATCTGGAATCAATGGACTACCACTCGTTCATTCTACGTAGAACCAGTTTCGTTAATAGGGAACTTAAGCAAACCACGACGGCGGCGGCAGCAAGGACATGGAAAGCAAAAGATCTTATTGGCAGAACAATAGCTCGGCACGTGCGTTTTAAAACTTTGTACATTTCTTAGCCGTCCTATGCAAAACAACAACGTGAAATCACCTCAATTTGCGAAGTCTGCGAACCGCAACCGCGTCGGCAAATTATTTTAATTTCCATTTGGAACTCACCGCTTCTTTTATACGTTATGCTGAAGTTGAGGTGTGGCACAGTATGCAGCCATTTTTGAAATTCTAATTAAAGGCAGAGATTCAACTTTTAATCGAAGTCTTCCGTGGCGTTGCCGTCCTGACTGCTTAAGATTTTGCGTTGGACCTAAGTCTATGGTATCTTTGACCAAAAAGACGATCCTTAGAGGATTTGGGTTGTGTTACATTAAAATATATCTTGTCTCCCCCACGAGGCTCTGTAAGATTCTTATGATCCTCCCTCCCCCCCCCTCATGTTCAGTCAATTTGCTGTAGACCACCTATAAGACTCTGCTGGTGACAACACGACAACTACTTCCCCCCTCCCCCCCCCCTCCTTACCCCAGATAATAGATAATGACAGGTCCGTTAAAAAAGAGTGTTCCGAAGGGTTTTCTGAGAAAATTATTGTTCTTGTATCATCAGAGTCCATGTAACACTGATGTTTGCGGGAAGAATATGACTTGTCAAGCGGGTTACACCAGCAAAGGATACCGTTGTATGAAAAACATCACGTCGACGCCATTAAACTTCGGCAACCTAGTTGCCAAAGAACGTACGTATCTTCTCTCCTTAGGTTATTTCTCTTATGATAAAACACGACGACAACGACAACACTTTCAATAAAAACACAATATTTGCTAATCGAGACGGATGGAAACTCATCGCGATTGTTCGTTTCTTCCAAATCCAAAGCGTCTAAGTTTTATTCCATGAGCGCATAATTATGTCGCGAGATGCTTTAAATTGCTTGACTGTTAATAGCGACCAAATAAATTTGATTTGGAAAAAGCATAAATCTTCATTATTCACTAACTTGGCTTCATCATCTTATCATGTTATATCTGAAAGTTATATATTCCGTTTCTTTCTGCTCATCATGACGAGGTTAAATTATACGGGACGCAGCCTCTGTGGTTTTTTCTCTACTGTACTTATTCGATATAAATTGTTTTTCCTCAGACTTTCATAATTGTTCTGATGCACCCAACATAACGGGAGTTTACAATACATCTCACCATGAATGGGGCCTTTTTCCTGTGTACTGTGATCAGACATATGATGGAGGAGGTATCTCATATTCTGTATGATCGGTACAAGTTACATAATGAAACGATAAAAGAAAAATTGGTCTCAATCTGTTCCCAGTCTTCGTTCAGTACTAACTTTTCACTTGATCAGTGCAAATATAACTGGAGAGCGTAGTCAGTGCCTTGTGGAGACTCCGTCAGTAGCTTTTCGCTCGAGCGTATTCATGGAATTGCTAGATCATCCATTCGTTTCACATGGACGATTGCATTTTTTCCACTAGTGTACGTGACTCCCTTTTCCTCTTTTTCCATCACCTGTTATTTCCATTCGCATTCTAAGCTGCCCAACACTGCTGTTGGATCAGATCAGTGATTCTTTTTTATTTTGTTCCATAAGCGTTAGGTGATGGGAGATTTTTCGAGATGACTTAATTCTTAAAATCTTTGTCTAATAAAATTTTCACCTCACAGGCTGGACGATGGTATTAAAAGTTGTTAGTGGCCTCTCTCCATTGGACGTCGGTGGAATTTGGTCGTCACCCTCCCTATATCATGAAAATCTCAACGAAACCTTCGACCTAACGTCAGCTTATCCAACTCATTACAAGAATCGTATTGTACTGAACTGGAAGAATTTTAACCCTAAAGAGGTGAGGAAGGTTAATGAATGAATTACCCCAAACATTCAGTAGTACACATGCCCAAGTAAAAGCATAAGCTTCATTACCTGCAAATGACGCTTGGTACTGAAAGAGCCTCTGCAATCATTTGGGATTAAAGGCGCATGAAAGACAATGCCAATTGAAATCCTTGAAAAATATTTGATTTATGTCGAAGATGCCACAAATTCATATTTTACCCCGTTGAAAAGTAGTTCACCTTCTCAGATGTTCATGTTACTGAATACGGAACTTGTGCCGGGGGCAGTTTGAAAAACGCTTAGATCTACCATATAGTCAAGCAAGGCACCAAGGGTGAGCTTTTCGGATTACTAAAATACACTGTAAACATTTCTCGTGTACTTAACCCCAGTGTATACTGCTTAATACTTCCTTTACTTTTTGTAACTTCTTCGTGTAATCTTTTAGTCTACTAAAAGGATACAATCTTGCTACGAAAGGGCGACATGAGAGGGGCTGTCACCTGGTATCATTCCTTGACAATAAGGGCAAATTTAATACACTTGGTTATAGTTTATTACATCTGGGTAAGAATACTGTTGAGCGCAGTAGCTAATGGAGTAGTCAAAGGCATGCAGGAACTCAAGCCACCAGGAGATCGTTCAGCAGTCAGGGAACTAATGAAAGTTGTGGACTTGTGAACTTTCTCAGAATTTGAAAGTAGCAAATGGATTCGAAACGAGTAATTACTTGAGTGATGAGTATGTTGACTATGATGCGAACTGTTACTAAGGATACAGTATGAAGATCCTATAACCTGGAAAATCTACTCATGTTTTGTGATATCGTAATGTTAAAGTTAACAAAAATTGTCTCTTTACAAAGGGTTAATTTCAGTCGATTTTAACTTCAATGAACCTCAGGTTCGCGTCGTTATATACAAGGACAGTCAACAAGTCACCTCCCTCAAGTTCAATGCCACTGGTACAGACAACTTGAATTGGTTTTCACATGAAAACCTAATTTACTCGCCATGGAGTGATCTCAAGATGTTCTCACCCGTAAATTTTGGCCTTCTGGGTCCCATAGTTTCCGATCGCTTCTTTGAGATAACTGGCCCTTACACTAGTTGTGAAAGTGATATCGGTTGGTTGGTAGTTACTAGTCACCCAGTATGTCCTTGGGACAGACGATCACCTCAGCCTAGTATCCAATACAGCAAGCAGCGCATGGCGTCGCGTATGGAAAATTACGGTAATTTTGATATTGAAATATTTTTGGCATTGTATTCCGTTGATAGGTTACCAATAACTAACAAAAAATTCTGTTGTTCAGGTATTACTTCACCTCATGCTATTCTAGACACCAGATTTCGTCGCCTGAGCAGTTTTTTTCTTCCTGACGTAGTCAAAGACGTTAAAAAGATGAACGAACATCTTCAAAAAAACGACAGTGGTGATCGTTTCAAAATATCTTGAATGGGGCTTGACCCCTTCCCTTCCCTCCCCTCCCCCCAGACTATTCTCTTAAATCATCAAAGGGCCACGGAAAAACGGTCGAGCAAAACACGAAACTCATGATCACGTCTTCTACTAGTTTGCATTTTCTTCCCATTTCCCGAAATAGAAAGGTCTTGTATGAACAATCCACATTTACTACCTGGTACATTGTTACTGTACCTGTTTGTTTCTGTTTGTTTCGTTTGTTTTTTAGTATTCACCAACGTACAGACGTACATCCGTACCATTGACTTTTCGCATGTAAAATTCTTACTTCTGAATGAATATCATTTTAACTAGAGAATCATTCAGCCTTTGAAAAAAAAGCCTCTGTTATGATTCCATCTCACAGGAAATGTTGGGATTGCAGACGTCCTCGCCGTGTTTGTTCGCTAACAACAAATCATTTGAAAGGCTCAGCGGAACCTTTTCTGCAATGAAGTCTTTACCGTTGGTAATAACTTTGTCTTTGGGTATCATGATCTCTTGGTTATATCTATAGTTAAAAAACTTAGGTTACAGTTTGTATACTAAATAGTTTAAACCCAAATGTTGCAACTGAAGTTGTCGAAACGTCAGTCATTACTGCCCACAACAGTTTAGTCCAGGACTTCTCTCGCCTGGACGATCACAACATAAGATTACAGGTCGCAGTTTGAGCAAAACGCTTTTGAAATCAAAGAAAGCTTACTCCTTGAGATAAGATTTTATTGAACTCCTATTCTCTGCAAATCCACTGTATTCTTTAAACAGTAAAGAGGATTTATAAGCAATTAATTATAGCCCTTGTATCATAGATTTAATTCAAAACGAATCAGCTGTTAATCAAATCTACAACTCAAAGCATTAATCTGTCACCAGCTACATTTCTGTTGCGTACGAGCTCTCTAAATGTAACATAACATATCAAATGACCACTCATACAAATCCGAGTTGCTTCTTTACAGTCTTAATTATAATTAATTAATTCACTGATTCTTTAAATCTGCCGGATAAAAGTCCATACGAAATCAGGAGTACAAATATATTTAGAAGGAGTCCATATTATAATTTTGACCGAACTGTTACATTAAGAGGAAGGGTGAAGCCTCGTTATCAGCATATGCATATTCTCTATACTGCTCTCAATTTATTTCCTATGGTACTTAAAATGAGAATTTATTGAGAGTTTCTTACTTGCATTGATTTGCTTTTTTTCTTATTACCTTAATGTTTGAATCTGCAGTGATACTTTAAGGAGAAATTAGATGCTTAAGTTGAAAGGTAGGTCGGTCGGTCAGTCAGTTTGGAGGTCTAACAATCAATCAATCAATTTGTCGAGTTTTTTCGTAATTTAGTTATATTACGTTTCTTTGCTTTGTTTATTACTTGACTGGCATCTCTGGTCTTCAACGTATGTACACAATCATCACCTCAGCAACTCCAACATCAGCTTGAAAAAAAAAAAAGTTAAAATAAACATTGATAAGCAATACGTAGTAAATTATTTATCTAGATCTCAATAAACAAACCATGATCCTGATAGCTATCCATTTTTAAAGATGAATAGAAATTCTGTCTTGGTCACTTGTGGGGTTGAAGGGTTAAATGAATAAAGGGGGTAAAGTTTCTATACAAACCGTGGTGCTGCGTCGGTGCAAGAGTATAACAAGGTAATTTGGTAATATCAACCGAGTTGATGACGTGAAGTGGCCACCGTTAAGAGTTTCAAAGCTGACGTTTCGAGCGTTAAAGATAACAATTCCTACCTGATAGATTTGAGTATTCTCATTACCAGTTTGCTAGATAATGTATGGATATTATGGGGAGAAGTTTCATGTTAATCACTTCAAGGGTTAAGGGAGCCTAGCCTAGCCATTCCCACATTTCACAGGTCTCAAGGCAAAAGTAGCCAAATAGTACCCTGTGTTACTTCAATGCTCATTACAAACCGAGAAACGCGTTGCCTTTTAGCCAAGAATGCAACGTGTAATTACGCAGAGTGTAACATCTATAACCATTTTAGAAACTTAAAATTTCCGGGCAACAACTTTAGAAGGGAACAAACACTTTCTTCATGCAAGACTTAAAGTTTGAGTTCGAGCCTCGGCTTGGGTCATTTCGCCGGGCTCTTTGTCAAGATACTAAACTCTCGCAGGGTAGCAGAAACCTGTCACGATCACTAAACGAAATTCTGGTTTTTTAGTTAACCACAAGTATAAAATGTTTCCACATGTGCAGGAATTGAGACGATGTTAAAAAGTGTCTTAAGAGGCGGCCCAACACAGATGTAGTTAATTCAGGCTAAAAAAATCACAAAAACCTCTAGGCTACGATACTAAACCCTTTTACACCCTAACATCAGTATGCATATTCTCCATACTGCTCTCTCTACATTTCCAAAGGTGTTAACAAGGAGAATTTGTTTAAAAATCAAGAGCTTCTTTAGTTGATGATCATTTCTTTTATTCTCATGACCTTAATGTGCCATTGTGGAGTGATTTTCTATGGAGAAATTACATACTAGTCACTCTCAGGGGTTAAAGGGTTCAAACCGTGAAGGTGAAGCGCCAAACAAAACTAAATCAACGGAATACCCGAAATCAAATATCCCCCTATGTTTTAAAAAGTCTTAAAGTTTCCTTTTCTTTACTTTACATCCTTTTGCAGATTGCTGTTGAGCGGGAAATTGGCGCGCGGCCGGTCATACATCATCTATCTACGCATGCCTCACACTTGACCAACCGTTGTGTTGAGTTTTCTATAATTATCTCACACCCTATCTAGGAAGATGTAACCCGTTAGGTCAGCAAAGCGTGTCAAGCGGTATTTACCTCTTTAGGACTGAACATTTGCCAACTTTGAACAATACGGTTTTTGTAGTTTCCTCGGTAGGTTGAAGTGGTATCTAGGACAGCGGTAACATTTTCTGAAAATGTGTCGGATGAATTCCAGAACTCCCCAGCAGAAAATGAAGAATTTATTCCACCAATAACTTTGAATATCATCATCCAACCTTGATTAAAGAACCAAAAACAGTGGTTTTTAGAAATTGTAAGCTTCTTGCAATCCAAATTTTCCAATTTTGAATTATCTCCATGAAACCGCGATTTGAACGCGTTTTTAATTTATTTTCTAACCGCTTTTGCCTCATGTCAATTTGTTCCAGCTTACCCTTTAATGGTCTTAAAATTTATGTAAAAGTAAAAACATGAAAGTTTTGCATTTAGAAACAGTTTCAGACTGAAACAGTCCTAAATACTAAAAACTGCCTGCTTCATACCATTCTCTTGTTTTTTCCGCCTCAATAACTGGATATTACATTGTGACTGTTTTCTTTTGACACTAAAGTTTGCTGCCAAGTGACGCAAAGGACAGAAAGAACAGGATGAAGTCTATGTCGGGCAATTTTGAATAGGAATAGGAAAAAACCGGGCGCGCAGCAAACAAAGCGATTTATTGAGTTGAACCATTTGGTGCTTAAAAACCTCCTTGCTGTAAACTTCAGATTTTTGGTGGCGAGACTGTCTCCAATGCGCTGATTTATCTTGTAATGACTGTTTAGGTATCAACATTGACTATTAATGAGACAGTGGGAAAGGGACGGAAAATCATCCACCTAGGAACTACAATATCTTAAATCCGAAGGTTTTCGTGACAAAGTCGCCCCACTACCTCAAAACAACGACTTCTACAAAAACCACTGAAGTATCTAATTCATGATCAGTGTGACACACACCTCCACCGTCCGTTGTCTGGTCGCAGTAAACAGGGAAAGGCCCTGACCCGTGGTTCAAAATGTTGTAAATCCCAGTTTTCTTGGGAGCTTGAGAGCAGTTCTGAAGCTGAATGGCTGGAAATACTACAAAATACAAAAAAAGAGGGGAATGAATCTAGCTATAGGATATTTGGTAAATTACCGGTTTTTTTGTTTGTTTGGTTTTTTTTTATTTTGTTCCATCAGATGAACTATGCCCAGGAGTGGGGAAAAATACATGGATACAATTCTGTAAAGGCTGTTTTCACCATAAAATAAACTTAAGGAAAATCTGCAGATACTTTACAGACATGCAGCGCAATGGCGAATCTTGCATCAAATTTAATAATTTAAACTTACTTTTTTCACAAAATTCTCCAGAGTAACTGTTCTTACAGATGCACTCGAACATCTCCAGTTTGTGTTTGGCGACAACGCAAGCTCCTCCGCTTTGGCATGGATTGGAAGAACAAGGAAACTTTAAAGGAAAAAGGAAAAAGAAACATCACTTACAGCAGTTATTTTTAAGTCATTTAATGTTGAAATGCTGTTTAATGATAGCGAAAGATCCTTACCTTAAAAGACGAATAGTGATGCCAACTCTTGCTTTCTTTGAGTTTGTCGGGGTCGTTAAACTTGTTGGTGGACAGTAACTCACACCACTTTTTTCCTTCGGCGGCAACGTTCACAGAAACGCAGAGCGGATGGTCAAGACATTTTAAGATGCATTCAAAGTCGTCATATGGTGTAATTATGTCAATTCGGGGTACATTTAGATAATGGAACTTGTCCACTGAAAGCAGATTCTGTCTTGAATTCTGCCCATACTCGGAATCGAAATTAGTACGAGTATCTGTCGGTTGAAGATAATTCTTAAAAGTTAGGATATTCTTAACTGTAATTATTTAGGGGAGAAAAGTACTGATTCCTGCAAACTAGAAACTTTGAATGGGAGTAACTGACGTTTTTGGATAGATTCTTTCCTTTTACCCGAGAAACTGCTGAAATTAGTGTTGTTTCTATCAAAAACGAAAGTTTACCATGTTTGCCATTGTATTACTTGTTCACGTTACCGTGTGAAATCCAGTCTCTGTCTTTGCTTTTAAGGTTACCCCTCATTTTGGCGAGTGCCTTCAGAAAAACAAGTTACACGCGATTTTCACGTGAAACCAAAATAAACTAAATAACAATGAATAGGTTATGCAATGCAGAATTCGATTAAATTGTAGGCTATTCGACTTTGACTCCTTTAAGGCGAATGAAGACGGTTGACAGAAAAATGACCAAGCGCTATTCTAGCGAATTAACCACAGATTAATTGTGTGGAATGGTGCTCAGGTATTAAACTAAGACATTTGGAGGCCAAATTTTGCGAAATATTTCTCGTTTATTCTAAAGGAAATCAATTTTTCTTTATACTTTGAACTCCTTTACAGCATCTTTAGTCTTTTAAGGATGCTAAAAAATTGCCTCTTGATTGCAATCGAGGCAGATGTGATGTTTAGGCCAAAGAAGTCATACGTTGTGTTGAAAACCGCTTCTGAATTTACGTGGTGAAAAAAAATATGTCAAAGTTAGTGAAACTTTATAATGCCCAAAAAATTAGATTCCGTTAGAGATTAATCCAAAAATATAAATATCTTAACTTGTTATAATAAAGATGTTTTGTTTCGTTGATGGTAAATATCATTATAAGATGAAAATAGGATAATGTAAATTCTTTTTTTTTTTTTTTTTTTTTTTGCAACCGTTGACTTGCTGAGTGCTTTATCGCGTATGTAAAAATTATCTGTTGAGGAAATTTTTGACTCGGTTTAGTCTAAATAGCCGCAGGTAACCAACGGTTTTGTTTAAAGTTGGAAAATGCGCATACAGATGTTACACACCTGCGGCAATCACCTGAATTTGTACCCAAAATTGGCTTGAAAAGTTTTTCTTTTCACCCTATTTCGGAATGATGATGTTTAATAACATGTTTATGTCAGGAGAGGAACTGCTTGCATTTTCTCCTAAAAATATTACTTAGTTACGAGACATCCATCTACAGAATTGAATGTTAATTACAAAATTGTTAACATGTTCTTTTAAGCTTAAGTGAGGTAGATATGATGTTTAGAGTAACGAAGTCATACGCTGTGTTGAAACACGCTTCTGATTTTACGTGGTGAAAAAAAAAATATGTCCAAGTTAATAAAAGTTTATGACGCCCTAAAAATTAGATTCCCTTAGATATTAATCTAAAAAGGTAAGAAACGAAGAGGCTTCACTTGCTATAATAAAGATGTTCTGTTTTGATTGTGGTAACTAACATTATATGATAAGACAATGATAAGTTTTTTTTGCAACAGTTGACTCGGTAATTGCTTTTTCGTTTACGTAAACATTATTTCCTAAGGGAATTTTTTGACTCGGTTTAGTTTAAATAGCTGCAGGTAACAAACGGTTCTGTTTAAAGTTGAAAAATAAGTATCCGGTGTTATTCACCGGCGGGAATTACCTGAATTTGTACCCAAAATCGGCTCGTAAAGTTTTCCTTTTCACCCAATTTCAGTATGATGATGTTCAGTAACATGTTCATGTCAGGAGAGGAACTACTTGCATTTTCTCATAAATACCTCACTTAGGTTACGGAGACATCCACCAACGAAATTGAATGTTAATTAAGAAACTGTTAACTTGTCCTTTTAGGCCTATATTAATTGTTTTTACAAGGCTTTCCTACGTCGCTGAGCCTTCAAGTACTGCAAAGTGGAATAATTGCCACCTCGGTAAATTCCTTCATTTGTGAGATTTGAAATTTTGCTTGTAGTACTCCTTGTAAAACTATTCTGGGTGAATGGCAGATAAAAGTTCGTCATGTTTTTTTTTTTTTAAGTGCTTCCTAAGTGCTTTTTCGTGTATGTAAACATTAATTTTTGGGGGAATTTTCAACTCGTTTTATTTTAGATTGCCGCAGGCAACTGACGGTTCTGTTTGAGGCTGGAAAAAGCGTTCCCAGATGTTACTCACCGGTGGGAATCACCTGAATTTGTACCCAAAACTGAATTGGCTCGAAAATTTTTGCTTTTCACCCTATTTCAGAATGATGATGTTCAATAACATGTCTATGTCAGGAGAGGAGCTGCTTGCATTTTCTCATAAATATTTTACTTAGGTTACGACACATCCATCTACGAAATTGAGTGTTAATTAGGAAGCTGTCAGCATGTCCGTTTAGGCTTATCTTATTTGTTTTTACAAGGCTTACCTACGGTGCTTAGCCTTTAAGTTCCGCAAAGCGGAATAATTGCCCCTTTGGTAAATTCCTTCATTTGCAAGAGTTGAAATTTTGCTTGAAGTACGCCTCATAAAAATAATCTGGGTGAATGGCAGATAAGAGTTCGTCATGTTTTTTTAATGAGCAAATGAGGTAGCACACTTGGGCTCACAACTTATCTAAAATTATTAAAATATACTATCCTCCAATTGTAAAAGATAAAACAGAAATGTCTGGATGTGCTCTTCGGTAGTTTTTTGCGATTTCTTACGGTGCGATTTTATCGCATCGCACTTTAATTTTTCCCATCTTCAACAGTTCACGAAACACATACAGCTGGTTATTTAAACAAAGTTTATCATTTGTTTAACAAAAGCGAGTTCTAAGCCATCTTCTATTTGGCCGAACCTTTCATCTGAACTTTTATTTTTGTGAACAGTGTCAAGAGGGCCGAAAGCGAATAGTGGAAGGACATTCATTCAATTAAATCAACCCCCCTATAGAGAATCCTCGAAATCCAATGATTAGGTAAAACCGTGGTTTCGGTTAGTTTGGCATCGTGCAAATAACCGGCCCATTATGTCAAAGAACAAACAGCAGTAAATGCTAACGTGCTATTTCCATCAGAAAATTGAAAAGCCGCCATCTGTATCTTGCAGGAAACATTGAAAACACGATAACAATGACACCGTTGCTTTATTTTCTGTCAATCGCGCCTCTTTTTTTACGGTAGTAGTGAAAGAATCGATTTCTCAGTTTTCATTTGTCAAAGAACATACGTGAATAACCAACCTTCTGACCAGACAATCTTGGGTATCATTGAACACAGCTCCAGTAACAGAAAACAGATCCAAGTGAAAGACATGGCACAAAGTCATACAGACATGGAGTACAAACTGAATTTTTCCCACCTGTACTAAGCGTGATCTTAGCTTCATTTAACTTCATGTTTACTTTTCAACCTATAGCTGTCTAGAGTCTATGTGCCTTTTATGGTATAATTTTATTGAACAAGAAGTCTACGCGAGGAATAAATATGAGGAAAATTCAAATATTAATTTTACAGAATGCCAAAGCGTAAACTTCGTTTCCATGGCCAGTTTCGCTACATAAAGGCTGCAATGATGAAAGGCCATTAATTTTCAAGGTTATTTCTCTCACTAACTTTACACCTACCCACCGTTATCGAACTTATACAAAGTTGTTTGAAATTCCCATCTTATTTAAAAACTAACACAACAACTATACCACTGTGTTAATTAACAATTTATTTGCGTTACGAAGCTAAGCAGATATTTTATTCCTGTACGTTCTGAATGGCAATGTGTGTTTATCAGTGAGTGTTTCGATATGTCTTAAGTTATGTGCTAACTAATTTGAATCACGGTATATAAGTGTTGAGTAATAAGAACTAAGAGTTAGTCCGTCGGGTCTGTGAACACATCTGGAAGGGCAACTAGCAGCAACTTGATTATTAGTTTCAAGTTCTCGATAAGATGCATTAAACCTCAAAACGCCATGAAAAGTAGTTCCTTAGAGAGAGCGAAACGCGCGTCAAATGAAGGTATTGCATTAGTATCGAAAAGAATAAAAGCCATTAAGCTATTTAATAAAAGCGAGTTTCGTTGGCAAGTTACGGTCAACGAATATCTCTCTGACAAGCTCGCGTCAAATTCTGATGACGAAAAGAAAATGTCTCGAGCAGAGAGAATACGGCGGATAAAGATAAGCGTCGTTGGCAGTAACAAGCCACTTCTTCTTCAAAACCAACGAGTTACAGTCAAGCACCTTGGTATGATTTTGCAGTCATTTTGCGTATAACGTTAAGGCAGAAGTTTTACTTCTCAACATTTCATTCAGATCATTCATTGGCTGGCATCCTCGGTCTTCAACGTACATACACAACCATGACCTCAGCGCCCCCGACGTCGGCTTGAGAAAAGAATATAACAAAAAAAACTAGCGATAAATAATACATAGTAAACTATTGATTGAGATCTCATAAAATAGATTGTTAACATAATACATAATCCATAATTAGAGATAGATGGAGAAAAGAAAACAAATAAAAAGTTAGCAAAAGTGACCTTTTCCGAGTGAAACCGGATTTAGAGCACCGGCCTTTTAATCATCGGAGAGGTTAAATTTCAGATGACTCGTGCAGTTATTACACTTCTCCTCTCAATTTCCTAACGGAATTTTGCCCAATAATTAACAATTGCAATTAAATTCTGACACTCGGATGAAATAAAGAGGGGGAGAGGGGAGCGCTGAGGCGTCTTAAAAATATCACTATTACACCATATTTAAGAAAGGTCGACATGGCAATCTGGCGAGTACTCTCCATTTGACACAGCGAGACCCTCCCCCCCTCCCACTCCATCCCGCTTCAAAAATCCTGGTCACGCCCTTGAAGAAGAAAAGGAGATTGCCGAGTTATCCAAGGAGGAGTCGACTAGAACAGTTACGACTATCTCAGCAAGTTATTACATACCATTATATCTGCTTTAATAAAAAAAAAGAAATAAAAAATGAATGACAACGAAACCATTCCATTAGGTCTGTTTAGGAAATATCTCGTTATTTCCCTGATTTGATAACAAAAACAAACAAACAAACAAACAAACAAACAAAAACAGTAATAAAGGTGTTCCAAGATTTCATACATCAATTTTCACCATAGCAGAAGTATTTCAAGAATTTTAAAATCAATTTCTACCTTGGACATTATTCCATGTGATTCTGTGAGTTTTCTTGCTGTATAGAATTGCCGGCACAGGGTGAAATCTCTCCCAGGCACAGTCAGCTCCCCCGATCATAAACCACCCAACATCATTAGCGCATCCTACTTACTTAGCTGTAATTTCAAAGTTTCGTGCACCGTGATGTCCATTGATTCTAAAGGGATATATGTTTGTCGCACTCTTAAGATCTGTCCATGGTGATTGAAGTAGATTATTTTGTGTAAACCAGTCCACGTTAGTTGTTCCTCTGGCATTGAACTTCATAGACATAACTTCTGCCCCATTCGTATAAAGCACTACACGAACCTGAAGTCATACAAGAAAATTATCTGTTGTTTACATATCAAATACATAAGCATGGGATAAGATAAGAATCGTTACATCGGGGAATTTAAAGAATTGTTGATCAATTCTTATTGTGTTTTTACAAACTTATTTTCAGTACCACATGCCATGGCTCTATGTAAACTCGAGAAGGCAAAGTTTTGAGCCCGAAGTTATTGTATCGGCTTGGTTCTAGTATCACTTTGTCTTTGGCACTGCAACCCTTGTTTTTCAATCGTCCTCGAAGCATTAAAAGCTCCCTCACACCCTGAGTACTTTTTAACGTAATTTCGGATTGAGCAATTTTATTTCAGATCAGAATTTTCTTTGAATATTTTATATCATTGTGGTTTGCATATTTTGTTGTGGTTTGACCTTGCGACCGGTCGTTGTTTCTCTTGCGAGAATTTCACAATTTTAAAACATAACTCCTTTTCTAAGAACTATTCTCCTACAAGGATAAAACATAAGCACTTTCCTTATACCTATTTCCAAGACGATACACTCTTAAGGTTTGGGAAGTAAGGTAAACAAAGCAACGTAACAAATAGGGATCTCATTGCATGGCCCGTGATATTACTCTCTGAAACAAATTGTTTTGGTTTATATTCTTTTATACCATTTATATTCTATTTTATTCTATTCCTTAATTCCTTTCCAAAGAGGTAAGAGCAGTTGAGAAAAGTGCCTGCTTGATTTGTCTTTAGGAACATGATGAACATCATTTGGAAAAGTGTTTCGTAACAAACACTTTGAAGACAAGTTTCCATTAGGTGGAAACCTCAGGCTTATGAGAAAAAAAATCCAAAAATCTAACTGCTAGTGATTTACTTTTACAGGCCATTTCTGTGGAAATACATTGACATTGCATAAGAAATTTGTAAAATAAGGTGCATTTAGCCTAACCCCTTGTGGTGTAGATATTTTCCGGACTTACCTCTTGAGGGCTAAAAATTTGCCAACTTTGAACGATACGGTTTTTGTAGTTTCCCTGGTAGGTTGAAATGGTATCTAAGGCAGCGATAACATTTTCTGATAATGTGTCGAATGAACTCCATAACGTGTCAGCAGTCGGAGAGGAAGAATTTCCTCCAATGTATTTGAATATCATCGTCCAACCTTAAAATAGAAAAAAAATTGTCAAAAATTGTCCAGGTTAGTGAAAATTGCTTGTTCCTTTGGAAAACTCTAGAAATAGTTTTTATAATTGACTGAATGGACATGACCTAAGTCCACGGACCTTCCTAGCCAGGTGAGTTAGCCACTTCTAAATGAAATATTTTTTGGGGAAAAAAGGGGGTTAGTTTGGAGAGAAACTGTGGTGCTGCGTCGGTGGGAGAGTATAACAGGGTAATCTAATGTTGTCAACTTAGTTGAAAACGTAAATTGGCCACCTTAAAGAGTTTAAAGGCTGACGTTTGGAGCGTTAGTCCTCAGAGCGATACTGATGACCCTTACTCGAGGGTCTCAATGTGTTGATTGGTTTTACGTCTAATGGTTAAACTTTGGCCTATTTACGGTTAACGGTTTAAATTTGCCAATTTTATACGCCTAACGGCTGAATTTTCGACCGTTTTACTCCTAACGGTTAACCCATCGAGATCCTGCTTTTTAGTTTGACGTACCACCTCCATCACTTGTCTGGTCGCAGTACACTGGGAATGAGTCTGATCCACGATTGGAAATTTCGTAAACTCCTGTTTTCTTTGGGGTTTGGGAACAGTTCTGAGGCAGAATGACTGGAAAAATAAAAGTAGAAAAGATTCCTATATGAGTCCTTGCACACGATGCAGAGATCTATAGGTCTCTCTGCTGTACTAGACTGTCCTGGCATTCTCATTTTACTAATCGGAAATGAAATGAGTGGCTTTTTTGGCAGTCTAGATGAAAATGTATTTTCATCAAATTCAAATACTTTTTGTGTAAAGCTTTTATATATGATTTCGATAAGTTGGCACGAATGACTCCCTCACTACAAGTCGTAACATAACTCTTGTTCTCTAAATCGCAATGAGTCGGTTGGGGATAACCAAAAACATACTAAATTGTGTTAGAAGTTAATGATTCCCCAAACCGCAAAACGGATTGGCCATCGAAAACCTAAGTAAAAAGGGGGTTTTTCATTATACACAACTAACATATTTAAACATAAAGTTAGTGACTTTGGAGAATTTCGGAAATTTACTTAAGCAGAAAAACAGGAATACCACTGAAGCATAAAAAGGCAGGAATATTTGCATTATTTGATGAATAAGCTACAAAATAGCTTTGTTACAATTTGCTCCTCCGAGTCCTTGTGGACAGACACAACGGTATCCTTTTAAAATAAAACCAGCTTGACAAGTAGAATTTTTCTGACATGGGCTGCTTCCACAAGGATTCTGTAATTAAAAAAATAGAAAGGACACAGTGCCTTTCGTTTGTTGTATGCTAAGAGCACGTGTACTTCTTGAGGGATTACTATCATTATTACTGAACTTACTGCAGTTATTTTAAGTCATTTAAAGTTGAACTACTTTTTAATGATAGCAAAAGATTCTTACCTTAAAAGACGAATAGTGATGCCAACTCTTGCTTTCTTTGAGTTTGTCGGGGTCGTTGAACTTGTTGGAGGACAGTAACGCACACCACTTTTTCCTTCGGCGGCAAAGTTCACAGAAACGCAGAGAGGATGATCGAGACATTTCAAGATACATTCAAAGTCGTCATATGGTGTGATCATGTCAATTCGGGGTACATTTAGATAATGGAACTTGTCTGCTGAAAGCAGATTCTGTCTTGAATTCTGCCCATAATTGGAATCCAAATTAGTATGAGTTTCTGTGGATTGAAGACAACGACTATAAGTTGGAATATTCTTAACCGTAATTATTTGGGGAAGAAACGTACTGATTCCTGCAAACTAGAAACTTTGAATGGGAGTAACTGACGTTTTTGGATAGACTCTTTCCTTTTACCCGAGGAAGTGATGAAATTAGTGTTCGCGTAACTGTGGGAGATCCAATTTCTGTCGTTGCCTTTAAGGTTACTCCGCACCTTGACGAGTGCCCTCAGAAAAAAAATTTACACGCGATTTTTCTCATGAAACCAAAATAGAGTAAATAACAGTAAATGGATTATTAAATACACAACACGATAAAACTGTAAGCTATTCGACTTTGCCTCCTTTAAGGCGAATGAAGCCGGTCAACAGAAAAATGACCGAGCGCCATTCCAGCGAATTAATTACCGTACAATTCGCTGGAATGGCGGTTAGTTATTAAATTGAGGCCAAATGTTGCGAAATTTTCTCCTTTCATTCTCAAGGAAATCCATTTTTTCTTTATACTTTTGAACACTATCTTTAGTCTTTTGCTGCTAAAAATTGCCTCTTGATCACAATTGAAGCAGATGTCATGCTTTGACTAAAGAACTGATACGCTGTGTTAAAAAGGCGTTATGATGCCCTAAAACTTAGAATCCGTTAGAGATTAATCCAAAAAGATAAAAATCGTGGAGGCTGAACTTGCAATAAGAAAGATGTTCTGTTTCATTGGTGGTAAATATCATTAGAAGATGAAAACAGGAAAATGTAAATATATATGTGTAGATATATATAATAGCCGTAGGTAACTAACGCTTTTGTTTGAAGTTGGAAAACGCATATACGTACAGATGTTACACACCGGCGGGAATCACCTGAATTTGTACCCAAAATTGGCTTGAAAAATTTTTCTTTTCACCCTATATCGGAATGATGATGTTAACTAACATGTTTATGTCAGAAGAGAAACTGCTTGCATTTTCTCATAAATACCTTACGTATTGGAAACTGTTAACATGTCCGTTTAGCTTATCTTATTTGTTTTTACAAGGCTTTTCTACGGTGCTTAGCTTTAAGTTCCGCGAAAAGCGGAATAATTTCCACTTTTATAAATGCCTTTATTTGTGAGAGTCGAAATTTTGTTTGTAGTACGCCTCGTCAAACTTTTCTAGGTGAAAGGCAGAGAAAAGTCCGTCATGTTTTTTTGATAAGCAAACGAGTTAGTACACTAAGGACCTACAACTTCTCTAAACTTATTAAAATATACCATCCTCCAACTGTAAAAGATGCTATTTCCATCAGGAAATTGAAAAGCCGCCATCTGTAGCTTGCAGCAAACATTGGAAAAACATTAACGATGACACCGTTGGTTTATTTTCTGTCAATCGCACCTTTTTTTCTTTGGAAGAATCGATTTCTCAGTTTTCATTTTGTCAAAGAACATACTTTAATAACCAACCTTGTGACCAGGCAATCTCGGATATCACTGAACACAGCTCCAGTAACAGAAAACAGATCCAAGTGAAAGACATGGCACAAAGTCATACAGACATGGAGTTGTACAGTCTGAATGTTTCCCAGCTGTACTCGGCACGAGATTAGCTTCAATTATCTTCCTGTTTACTTTTCAACCAATGGCTGTCAAGAGTTCTGTCTATTTGCCTTTTACGGTACAATTTCGTTGCACAAGAAGTCTGTGCAAGGTATTAAATAAATATGAGGAAAATTTTAAATGTATTTTTAACAGAATAGCAAAGCGTTTAAACTCCGTTTCCATGGCCAGTTTTGCTTAATAGAGGCTGCAACGATGAAAGGCCGTCAATTGTTATTGTTATTTCTCCCGCTAACCTCACACGTAACCACCGTCATCGAACTTATACAAAGTTGTTTGAAATTCTCATCTTATTTAAAAGAAACCAACTATAGCACTTTGTAAATGAACAAATTGAAGATGAGCAGATATTTTATTCCTGCATGTTCTGAATGACAATGTGTATTTATTAGCGAGTGTTTCGATATGACTTAAGGTATGTGTTAAGTTATTTGAATAACGGTATATAAGCGTTGAATAGTAAAAATTGAGAGTTAATCTGTCGGGTCTGTAAACACCCGCGCACAGGCAGTTAATTTTAAGATGGACGAACTTTTAGCATCTCACCTCACGAACGCATCAGAATATCGTGTAGCTGTATTGGATCCATCTCGATCCATTCATTATTCAAGCAATCAGATCTGCTATTTCGACGTCGATCGGTTCATTAACAGCAAAATTACATTGATCAAATCTAGGGCAGCTAGCCGCAGGTAACTAACGGTTCTGTTTGAAGTTGGAAAACGCAACATACAGATGTTACACACTTGCGGAAATTACCTGAATTTGTACACAAAATTGTCTCGAAAAGTTTTCCTTTTCACCCTATTTCGGAATGATGTTCAATAACATATTTATGTCAGGAGAGGAACTGCTTGCATTTTCTCATAATTAGCTAACTTAAGTCACGAGACATGAATGTTAATTAGGAAACCTTTAACGTGTCCGTTCAGGCTTATCGTATTTGTTTTGAGGCTTTCCTATGATACTTAGCTTTTAAGTTCCGCGCAAAGCGTAATAATTGCCGCTCTGGTAGATTCCTTCATTTGTGAGAGTCGAAATTTTGTTTGTACTACGCCTCGTCAAATTATTCTGGGTGAACGGCAGACAAAAGTTTGTCATGATTTTTTAATGAGCAAATGAGTTTATACACTAAGGGCCCCAACTCCTCTAAACTTGTTAAAATATACGATCCCCCAACTGTAAAAGATTTAACGGAATCGTCTGGATGTGGTAAAACCGTGGTTTGGATAAGTTTGGCCTAGAGCAAATATCCGGCCCATAATGTCAAAGGACAAGCAGCGGTAAATGCTAACGTGCTATTTCCATCAGAAAATTGAAAAGCTGCCATCTGTCGCTTGCAGCAAACATTTAAAACACAATAATGATGACATCGTTACTTTATTTTTCTGTCAATCTTACTTTTTCTTTTTTTTTTTTTTTTTTTTTTTTTTTACGGCAGCAGTAAAAGAATCGATTTCTCAGTTTCATGTTGTCAAAGAACATACTTGAATAACCAGCCTTGTGACCAGGCGATCTTGGATATCATTGAACACAGCTCCAGTAACAGAAAACAGATCCAAGTGAAAGACATGGCACAAAGTCATACAGACATGGAGCTGTACAAACTGAATGTTTCCCAGCTGCTCTAAGCGTGAGATTAGCTTCAATTAACTTCCTGTTTACTTTTCAACCAATGGCTGTCGAGAGTTCTCTCTATTTACCTTTTACGGTACAATCTCGTTAAACAAGAAACCTACGCAAGGTGTTAAATAAATCTGAGGAAATTTAAAATACATTTTTAACAGAATAGCAAAGCGTTTAAACTCCGTTTTCGTCGCCAGTTTTGCTCAATGGAGGCGACAAGGATGAAATGCCGTCAATTGTTAGGGTTATTTCTCTTGCCAACGTATATTTTTACAGATTACCAAAGCGTTTAAACTCCGTTTCTATGGCCAGTTTAGCTCAATAGAGGCTGCAAGGATGAAAGCCGTTAATCTTTAGGGTTATTTCTGTTTCTTTCAACGTACCCACCGTTGTCGACACACTAAACAGCTGTGAAAGTGAACAAATTGATAAGAATATTAAAATATCTGCGTTTCGAAGCTGAGAAGATAATTTTATTCCAGCACGTTTTGAATGGCAATGTGTGTTTATTAGTGAGTGTTTCGGTATGTGTTAAGTTATTTAAATAACGGTATATAATTGTTGAGTAATAAAAATTGAGAGTGCGTCTGTCGGGTCTATGAACACCCCTGCACAGGCAGTTAATTTTAAGATGAACGAACTTTTAGCATCTCGCTTCACGAACACAGCAGAAGATGGTGTAGCCATATTGGATACATTGCGATCCATTCATTATTCAAGCAATCAGATCTGCTATTTCGACGTCGATCGGTTCACTAACAGAAAACTTAGCGTGGTCGAATCTAGGCTAACCAGATCTGCTCAAAGCTTTTCTGAAAGTAACGGCGCTGCAGTTGACCAAGCCGTAAAAAAGGCTCGTCGTGAAAACCATGCTTGCATCTGGAAGGGCAACTAACAGTAACTTGATCATTAGTTTCAAGTCCTCGATAAGATGCATGACGCTTTGAACGCTCTGGAAAATAGTTCCTTAAAAAGAGCGGAGCACGTCTTAGGAGAAGGTACTGCTTTAATATCGAAAAGGATAAAAGCCATAAAGCTATCTAATAAGAGCGAGTTTCGTTGGCGAGTTACGGTCAACGAATGTCTATCTGGCAAGCTCGCGTCAAATTCTGATAACGAAAAGAAAATGTCTCGAGCAGAGAGGATAGCGGTTATTAAGTGTCGTTGGCAGTAACGAGCCATTTCTTCTTGGAAATCATCAAGGTCAACAGTCAAGCACTTCGATATGATTTGTGGGATCTTGCGGTCATTTTGCGTATAACGTTAAAGCAGAAGTTTTACTTCTCGACATTTCATTCAGATTATTCATTGCTTGGCATCCTAGGTCTTCAACGTACATACACAACCATAACCTCAGCGCCTCCGACGTCGGCTTGAGAAAAGAATAAAACAAAAAAATTAACCGATAAATAATACATAGTAAACTATTTATTGAGATCTCATTAAATAAACGATTATCATAATCCATATTTAGAGAAAGATGGAGAAGAAGAAAACAAATGAAAAGTTGGAACTTTCCTGAGTGAAACCGGTTTTTGAGCACCAGTCTTGTAATCGTAGGAGACGTTAAATTTCAGTTGACTTGTGCAGTTGTTACGTTTCTCCTCTTGATTTCCTATCGAGGTTTTGCCCCAGTAATTAACAATTGCAGTTAAATTCTGACACCCAGACGAAATAAAGAGAGGGGGGAGGGGGACACGTCACTATAACCTATTCATGAAAGGTCGACATGGCAATCTGGTGAGTACTCTCTATTTGACACAGTGTGACATCCTTCCTCCTCCCCTCCCTCCCTTTGAAAAATCAAGGTCATGCCCCTAAAGAATAAAATGAAATGGCCGAGTTATCCAAGAAGGTGTCGACTAGATCGGTTTGATGATTATCTCCGCAAAACAAACACAGAATTATTATTCTATACCGTTTTACCTGCCTGAATAAAAAGGAATAAATGAATGGAAAAGAAATCATTCATGAGGTCTGTTTAGAAAATATCTTGTTTTTTCTCTGATTTGATAACAAAAATACCAAACAAACAAACAAACAGACAAAAATAGTGACAGAGGTATTTCAAGATTTCTTAAATCAATTTTTATCATAACAGAGGTCTCTCAAGATTTTAAAATAAATTTCTACCTTGGGCATTATTCCATGTGATTTTGTGAGTTTTCTTGCTGTACAGAATTGCCGGCACAGGGTAAAATCTCTCCCAGTCACAACGAGTTCCCCCGACTATAAACCACCCAACATCCTTCCGGCATCCTCCGTATTTAGCTGTAATTTCAAAGTTTCGTACACCGTAATGGCCATTGATGTGAAAGGGATATATGTCTGCCGCATCCTTAAGATCTGTCCATGGTGATTGAAGTAGATTATTTTGTGTAAACCAGTCCACGTTAGTTGTTCCTCTGGCATTGAACTTCATAGACGTAACTTCTGCTCCATTAGTGTAAAGCACTACACGAACCTAAAGTCACACACGAAAATGATCTGTTGTTTACATATCAAATACATAAGTATGGGGTAAGATGAGAGTCATTACATCGGGGAATTTAAAGAATTGTTGATCAATTTTTTATTTTCTTTTTACAAACATATTTGGAGGATATCGATCAATCAATACCACATAACATGACTATATGTAAACTCGAGAAGGCAAAGTTTTGAGCTAGAAGTTATTCTATCGGCTTGGTTCTAGTATCACTCTGTCTTGGGCACGGTAACTTTTGTGTTTCAATTGTCTTTGAAGCATTAAAAGCTCCCTAACACCCTGAGTACTTTTTAAAGTAATTTTTGATTAAGCACTTTTGTTTCTGCTCAGAATTGTCTTTGAATATATAATATCATTGTGGTTTACATATTTTGTCGTGGTTTTACCATGCGAACAGTCACAGTTTCTTTTGAGAATCAAAGAATTAAAGAACATCATTTGGAAAAGTGTTTATTGACAGACAATTTGAAGACAAGTTTCCATAAGGTAGATACCTTAGGCTTATACAAAAAAATCCCAAAAAAGTCTAACTAATTTATTTTTGCAGGCTATTTCTAAGGAAATATATTAAAATTACATAAGAAATTTGTGCATGGACGAAGGTGTATTTAGCCTAACCATCTGTGATGTAGATATTTTCCGGACTTACCTCTAGAGGGTTAAAAGTTTGCCAACTCTGAACGATACGGTTTTTGTAGTTTCCCTGGTAGATTGAAGTGGTATCTAAGGCAGCGATAATATTTTCTGATAATGTGTCGGGTGAATTCCATAACACGTCAGCAGTCGGAGAGGAAGAATCTCCTCCAATGTATTTGAATATCATCGTCCAACCTTAAAATAAAAAAAAAAAGTCAGAAATAGTCTAGGTCCGTGGAAATTGCTATTTCCTTTGGAAACTCTAGAAATTGTTTTTTCGAATTGTCTGAATGGTTAGGGACCTAAGTCCTGGGACCTTCCTAGCCAAGTGAGTTAGCCACCTCAATTGGAAAAAGGGGGTAAGTTTCTAAAGAAACTGTGGTGCTGCGTCGGTTGGAGAGTATAACAGGGTAATTTAGTGTTATCAACTGGGTTGAAAACGTAAATTGGCCACCGTAAAGAGTTTAAAGGATGACATTTCGAGCGTTAGCCCTTCGTCAGAGAGATACTGATGACCCTTACTCGAGGGTTTCAATGTGTTGATGGCTTTTACAGCTAACGGTTAGGCTTTGGCCTATTTACGGTTAACGGCTAACATATTTCCATTGTGGTCACCATAAAACACTTTGGGGTTTTTACGGTTTAAATGTTTCAATTTTATTCGCCAAACGGCTGAATCTTTTGGCCGTTTTACGCCTAACGGTTAACCCCATTGCGATTATTTTAATAAAATATGTGTTTATTGTTCATCGTGGTGTAAGAGAGGAGATGAACTTTGTTCGTTTGTCTCACGACATAGTCACTTTTGATGTAGATCGCGACGTTTCGACTTCAGTCGAAAGTCAGGCGATGAGGTCGATTGTTTACGTGTTTATATGGAAGAATTTGAGGAACAGGCGATAACAAATGTGACTTGAAAATCGAAGATCTGGAAACGATATGTAGGTGACAATTTCACACTCTTAGACCGGGACAATGTCGACGGCTTTTTTACAACATCTAAACAGTCAACAGCCTACTATTCGTTTTACCATGGAAATCGACTCGATAGACTACTACTGTCTGCAGAAAGCCCACCCACACTGTCCAGTACCTAACCTATGATTCACACCACCCCTAGTGAGTAAAGCTTGGTTTTGGTAAGTGTCTATAATACCGAGCCAAACACCTCACAATGACACTGTCAGTTATCTCTGAGGAAAAAAAAACTTGTCATCAGTACTTGTTTCTAATGGTTATCTTTCTTCATTTGTACGAAGACTCGCAAAGACAACAAGGGTAACAGCCAACAAAGGCCGCGCAGGAATTTAAATCTACTGCCATTCTCCCTTACATAAAGGGTGTATCAGTAGTTCTTCGCCGCTGCCTACAACAACAAGGCATACGACCGTATTGCAGTCGAAACGCTGCGATTTACATCAAAAGTGACTCTATCGTGAGACAAACGAACAAAGTTCATCTCCTATCGAGATCCTCTTATTTAGTTTGACGTACCACCTCCATCACTTGTTTGGTCGCAGTACACTGGGAATGAGTCTGATACATGATTGGAAATTTCGTGGACTCCTGTTTCCTTTGGGGCTTGAGAACAGTTTTGAGGCAGAATGACTGAAAAGATTAAAAGTAGAAAAGATGCTAATACGAGTCCTTGCACACGATGCAGAGATCTATAGGTCTCTCTGCTGTACTAGACTGTCCTTGCATTCTCATTTTACAAATCGGAAATGAAGTCAAGGCAGTCAAGATGAAAATCTGGTTTCATCAAATCCGAATACTTTTTGTGTAAAGCTATCAAATATGATTTCAATAGGTTGGCACGAATGACTCCCTCACTACAAGTCGTAACATAGTAACTCTTGTTCTCTAAATAACAATGAGACGATTTTGAAAAAAACAAAAACATGCTAAATTGTGTTAGATGTTAATGATTCCCCCAAGCCGCAAAACGGATTGGCCATAGAAAACCTAAGATAATTATGATATAAACAAATACTTGCTAAGAGGTGAGAAGGAGATTTTTCGTTATACACCACTAACATATTTAAACATGAAGTCAATGACTTTAGGGAACTTCGAAAATTTTCTGAAGCAAAAAAACAAGAAAACCAAGAAGTATAAAAAGGTAGGAATATTTGCATTACTTGATGTATAAAAAGGCGGGAATATTTGCATTATTTGATGAATAAGCAACAAAATACCTTGGTCACAATTCTCTCCCCCGAGTCCTTGTGGACAGACACAACGGTATCCTTTTGAAGTAAACCCAGCTTGACAAGCAGAATTTTTCTGACATGGGCTGCTTCCACAAGGATTCTGTGATAAAAAAAAAAAAAAAAAAAGCAAACAGTGCCTTTCCTTTTTTGTATGCTAAGAGCACATGTGCTTCTTGAGGGATTACTATCACCATTATTATTATTATCATCGTTATAATTTAAAAAAAAAAGAGATCATCAGAGTCATTTTTTCGAAAAAGCATTAAACCTCAAGAAGATTTCACCTGGTCTCCAACATTTGGGAAATTAATTTCGCCATGGACGAGGTCTGTTGTATGCCTCACTGCGTCCCACTGATTAAAATTACCGAATTAAAGAGTTCAGGTAATCATTCCAGAACATAGCTACCTTTTATTTCTGTTTACATTTCTGTAGTCAACCAGTGAGTCGTGTCAAGTGAAGTTTCAACAAAAAAAAAAAATTGTTGTGTTTAGGTTGTAAGGCTTACCTCAATTCCTCGGTAGCTGTAGCCATTTCTGGTAATGAAATTCACGCTGGTGACTTGTAAATGAGTGCTGTTATTCAGGTCGCATGACGGAATATCGCCTAGTAGTGGCCCGTAGTTGTAAGACACACAGTCGGGATCCCCATAACAGATGAGTTCACAGCCTACTTCACTTTCAACTGGCAGAGATTTGATTATGTGATTAAGTAAATACTTGTCTTTGGTGACTGGGTTAAATAGAATGGCTCTGCACTCATCTGAATTTGCTGTCACAACTAAAAATAACAAAAATTTATCATTATTCGTAACTGATCAACATTAGCGATATGTGTCGATGAAAATTTATTTCATCCCTCGAGGCTCCTGGTAATTGCCCTCTATCTCCCTTAAATAATGCGAGTTCCTTACATCTATAGCAAGTACTAGCATTTGGAAAACTTATAGTGACGCATTTGGGAACGAATAGTCATGCGAACTCTTGCTTTCTTTGAGTTTTTCAGGGTTGTTGAACTTGTTACATGACAATAACGCACACCACTTTTTTCCTTTGGCGGCAAAGTTCACAGAAACGCAGAGAGGATCGGTCAAGACATTTTAAGATACATTCAAAGTCATCATATAGTGTGATCATGTCAATTCGGGATACATTTAGATAATGGAACTTGTCCACTGAAAGTAGATTCTGTCTTGAATTCTGCCTATACTCAGAATTCAAATCATTACGAGTTTCTGTGGGTTGAAGATAATTACTATAAGTTAGAATATTCTTAACTGTAATTATTGGGGAAGAAACGTATTGATTCCTGCAAACTAAAAAACTTTGAATGAGGGTTTTAGGATAGATTCCTTCCTTTTACTCGAGTGGCGGATGAAAGTAGTCTTGTATCTATCAATAACAAAAGTTTACTATTCTTGCCATTATTTCTGTCTTTGCCTTTAAGGTCACTCCGCACCTTAGCGAGTGCCTTCAGAGAAAAAAAATTTACACGCGATTTTTCTCATAAAACCAAAATAGAGTAAATAACAATAAATAGATTATTAAATACACAACACGATAAAACTGTAAATGGCAAATGAAGCCGGTCAACGGAAAAATGACCGAGCGCCATTCCAGCGAATTAATTACCGATCAATTCGCTGGAATGGCGGTTAGTTATTAAATTGAGGCCAAATGTTGCGAAATTTTCTCCTTTCATTCTCAAACGCGATGTTTCGCATGAAACTAAAATAAAGTTAATAACAATAAATAGTTTATTAAATGCAGAATACGATAAAATTGTAGGGTATTCGACTTTGCTTCCGTTAAGGCAAATGAAGCCGGTCAACAGAAAAATAAGCGAGTGCCATTTCAGAGACTTTATTACTGATTAATTCGCTGGAATAGCGCTCAGATATTAAATTGAGGCCTAATGTTGAGAAATATTTTTCGTTTATTGTTATGGAAATGCATTTTTTCATTATACTTTGAACTTCCTCCACAGAATCTTTAGTCTTTTAGGATGCTAAAAAATTGCCTCTTAATTGCAATTGAGGCAGATATGATGTTTAGATAAAGGAAGTCATACGCTGTGTCAAAAAAGGCGTTTGTTTTCTCTTGGTGAAAAAAAAATATGTCAAAGTTTATAAATGTTTATGATACACTAAAAATTAGATTCCGTTAAAAATTAATCTAACTTAGGGCTTAACATGTTATGGCAAAGATGTTCTTCTGTTTCGTTGGTGGTTAATATCACATCAGGAAAATGTTAATTTTTCTTCTTTTCTTTTTGATAACAGGTGAGTCGGTATTTGTTTTTTCGCGTATGTGAAATTTAAACAAAAATTATCAGGAATTTTTAACTCGGTTTAATTTAAATAGCCGCAGGTAATTAACAGATATGTTTGAAGTTGGAAAACATGTATACAGATATTGCCCACCCACGGGAATGACCTGAACTTGTACGCAAAATTGGCTCGAAAAGTTTTTCTTTTCACCCTACTTCGGAATGATAATGTTCAATAACATGCTTATGTAAGGAGAGGAACTGCTTCCATTTTCTTATAAATACCTTACTTTGGCTAAGAGACATGAATGTTAATTAGGAAACTGTTAACTTATCTTATTTAGTTTAACAAGGCTTTTCTACGGCGCCTAGCTTTTAAGTTCCGCGCAAAGCAGAATAATTGCCACTCTGGTAAATTCCTTTATTTGTAAGAGTCGAAATTTTGTTTGTGATACGCCTCGCAAAACTATTCTGGGTGAAAGGCAGATATAAGTTCGCCATGTTTTTTTAATGAGAAAATTAGTAAGTACATTAAGGGCCCACAACTTCTCTTAACATATTAAAATATACTATCCTACAACTTTAAAAGATTAAACAGAAACGTTTGGATGTGGTAAAATCGTGGTTTGGATTACTCTGTCCTTGAGTAAATAACCGGCCCATAATGTCAAAGAGCAAACAGCGGTAAATGCTAACGTGCTATTTCCATCATGAAATTGAAAAGCCGCCATCTGTAGCTTACAGCAGACGATGCAAACACAATAACGATGACACCGTTGCTTCATTTTCTGTCAATCGTGCTTTTTTTATGTTTTTTTGTTTTTTGAAAGAATCGATTTCTCAGTTTTCATTTTTTCAAAGAACATACTTGAATAACCAACCTTGTAACCAGGCAATCTTGGGTATCATTGAACACAGATCCAGTAACAGAAAACAGATCCAAGTGAAAGACATGGCACAAAGTCATACAGACATGGAGTTGTACAAACTGAATGTTTCCCAGCTGTACTACGCATGAATAAAGGAATAAAGAAACTGTGGTGCTGCGCCGGTGGGAGACTATAGCAGGTAATTTAGTGTTAACAACTGAGTTGAAAACGTAAATTAGCCACCGTAAAGGGTAAAAAAGCTGTCGTTTCGAGCGTTAGTCCTTCGTCAGAGCTGTACTACGCATGAGATTAGCTTCAGTTAAATTCCTAGTTACCTTTTAACCAATAGCTGTCGAGAGTTCTGTCTATTTACCTTTTACGGTACAATTTCGTTAAACATGAAGCCTATGCAAGGTATGAAATAAATATGAGGAAAATTTAAATATATTTTTAATAGAATACCAAGGCGTTTAAACTCCGTTTCCATGGCCAGTTTTGCTCTATAAAGGCTGTAAGGATGAAAGGCCATCAATTGTTAAGGCTATTTCTCCTGCTATTTCACACATAACCACCGTTATCGAACTAATACAAAGTTGTTTAAAATTACCATCCTATACTCATTTGTGAGAGTCGTAATAATGTTGTTTTGGCTTTGCACAAATTACAGGCCCATAATGTCAAAGAGCAAACAGCGGTTAATGCTAACGTGCTATTTCCACGAGGAAATTGAAAAGGCGCCACCTGTAGCTTGCAGCAGACACTGAAAACATAATAACGATGATACCGTTACTTTATTTTCTGTCAATCGCGCCTTTTATCTTTTATTTTATTTAATGGTACAGTTTTGTTAAACAATAAGTCCATACAAGGTATTAAATAAATATAAGGAAACTTTAAAAATATTTTTTAAAAGAACACCAAGGCGTTTAAACTCCGTTTAACACAACAACTATAACACTGTGTAAATGAACAAATTGACAAGAACACGAACATATCTGCTTTACAAAGCTGAGCAGATATTTTTTTTCCTTCACGTTCTGAATGGCAATGTATGTTTATTGGTGAGTGTTCCGATATGTCTTAGTTATGTGTTAAGTTATTTGAATAACGGTATATAAGTGTTGAGTAATAAAAATTGAGAGTTGGTCCGTCGGGTCTGTGAACACCGCCACACAGGCAGTTAATTTTAAGATAGACGATCTTTTAGCATCTCGCCTCACAAACGCAGCAGATGATGGTGTAGCCATATTGGATCCATCGCGATCCATCCATTATTCAAGTTTGCCAAATTTTGTTTGTTCAAAGTTTTTCTGTAAATAACGGCACTGCAGTTGACCAAGCCGTAAAGAAGGCTCGTCGTGAGAACCACACCTGCGTCTGTAAGGGCGACTAACAGCAACTTAATCATTAGTTTTCAAGTCCTCGATAAGAGGCATGACGCTTCGAACGCCCTGAAAAGTAGTTCCTTAGAGAGAGCGAAACGCGCCAGGAGAAGGTACTACTCTAATATCGAAAAATATAAAGGCCATAAAGCTATCTGATAAGAGCGAGTTTCGTTGGCAAGTTATGGTCGACGAACATCCATCTGACAATGACGAAAAGAAAATGTCTCGAGTAAAGAGGAAAGCCGTTAAGGATAGGCTTCGTTGGCAGCAACGAGCCCTTTCTTCTCGAAAACCATCAAGGTCAGCAGCAAAGCACTTCGATATGATTTGTAGGATCTTGCAGTCATTTTGCGTATAACGTTAAAACATAATTTTTACTTCCCAACATTTCATTCAGATTATTCATTGCCTGGCATCTTTGGTCTTCAACGTACGTACACAACCATAACCTCAGCAGCGCTTCCGACGTCGGCTTCAGAAAAGAAAATAATACAAAAAAAAAAAAACTAGCGATAAATAATACATAGTAAACTATTTATTGAGATCTCATTAAATAGACTATTAAAATAATGCGTAATCCATAATTAGAGATAGATGGAGCAGAAAACATATAAGAAGTTGGCAAAAGTGACCCTTTCCGAGTGAAACCGGTTTTAGAGCACCGGCCTTTTATTCATCGGAGAGGTTAAATTTCAGATGACTCGTGCATTTATTTCAGTTCTCCTCTCAATTTCCTACCGAGATTTTGCCCAGTAATTAACTATATATTGCACTCAAACTGTAACACCCAGATGAAATAAATAGAGGAGGGCGTCTTAAAATGTCACTATTGCACCATATTTATGAAAGGTCTATATGGCAATCTGACGAGTACTCTGTATTTGACACGGTGTAATACCCCCCCCCCCCCTCCTTTCCTCCCCTTTGAAAACATCTAGGTCACGCCCCTGAAGAAGAAAAGGAAATTGCCCAGTTATCCAAGTAGGAGTCGACTAGGTCAGTTCAACGATTATCTCGGCAAAACAGAATGGTTATTCCATACCGTTTTATCACTTTGATAAAAAAAAGAATAAATGAAAGGCAACGAAACCATTCCATGAGGTCTGTTTAGGAAATATCATGTTATTTTCCTGATTTAAAAACAAACAAACAAACAAACAAAAGCAGTAATAGAGGTATTCCAAGACTTCTTAAATCAATTTTTACCAATACAGAAGTATTTCAAGATTTTTAAAATCAATTTTTACCTTGGCTATTATTCTATGTGATTTTATGAGTTTTCTTGCTGTATAGAATTGCCGGCACAGGGTGAAATCTCTCCCAGGCATAGTAAGGTTCTCCGATTATAAACCACCCAACATCATAAGGGCATCCTGGGTACTTAGCTGTAATTTCAAAGTTTCGTGTACCGTAATGGCCATTGATGCGAAAGGGTTTTAAAGTTTTCGCATTCTTAAGATCTGTCCATGGTGATTGAAGTAGATTATTTTGTGTAAACCAGTCCACGTTAGTTGTTCCTCTGGCACTGAACTTCATAGACATAACTTCTGCTCCATTCGTGTAAAGCACTACACGGACCTAAAGTCATACAAGAAAATGATCTGTTGTCTACATGTCAAATACATGAGTATGGGGTAAGATGAGAATCGTTAAATCGGGGAATTTAAAGGATTGTTAGGCAATTTTTTATTGTCTTTTTACAAACTTATTTTGAAGGATTCCGACAGTTTATCAATCAATATCAATCAATGAACCAACATGACTATATGTAAACTCGAGAAGGCAAACTTTTGAGCAAGAAGTTGTTTTATCGGCTTGGTTCAAGTATCACTCTGTCTTTGGCACGGCAACCCTTGTTTTTTCAATCATCCTCGAAGCATTAAAAGCTAACACCCTAAGTACTTTTTAACGTAATATCTGAATGAGCACTTTTGTTTCAGCTCAGAAATCTCACGACCATTCATCCTAAAGGTTTGGGAAGTAAGGTAAACAAAAGAACGTAACAAATAGAGATCTCATTGCATGGCCAGTGATATCACTCTTTGAAACAAATTGTTTTAGTTTATGTTCTTTTATATTATTTATATTCCATTCTTTTCTATTCCTAATTCTTCTTAAAAGAGGCAAGCAGTTCAGAAAAGTGTCCGCTTGGTTTGTCTTTAGGAACATGATGAAAAGCATCTGGAAAAGTATTTCGTGACAGACAATTTGAAGACAAGTCTTTCATAAGATGGATAGCTCGATCAGGCTTCGCAAAAACGAAAAAATGATTTCACAGAAATATTTCTTAAGTTTTCCTTATCAGAAAAAAGCAATGATTTTCTCGTTTATGAAATATGCTTTATGTTTTCTTTGTTTGTTTTGCTAAAATTTGACGGTGCTGTTTCTTTTCGCCGTGTAGTATATTTAGAGGATATGACTTCATGTTGCTTCTTTCTTCCTTCATGTTACGGGAGCTGTTCTTTATAACAAAAAGTTGTGCTCATGCTTAGAGCCACTTTTACTGCACATATGTGTCGGTGCAAGTTATTGTGCACGACGGTTTTTTTCTTGTGAAAATGTCACGTATTCATTATTCGCCTCAGTAAATTTTGTTTTGTTTGATTTTTTTTTTGCCTTATTCCTTTTTTATATAGGAAATGGACGAAGAACAGCAGAAACACCAAGAAGAGCTCGGTTTGTGGAAGAAGGAGGCCAAGGCTGCACAAGACAGAGTACGTAGGATACTGCTCCAGTTATTTAATATCTGTTTATAATTATGTCCTCTCCCATGCAAGTAGTTATGAAACGAAAAGAAAACAAAATTGGCGAATAAACTCATAGTTTTGCCGAAACTGCACGGTGAGTAACTTAAACAGAAATGATACTGAACTTTAATTGTTATCTGACGATTGTTTGGATAGACTATGTGGATTTCCTTTACCCTTGCAAGAGAAGCGAACGGCCAAGAATGAGTCGCTTTGCTATCTCAATGATTAAATCTGGTCACTTCGCTCAAACACTTCTTTTGCACTTCCCTGTATGTAGTTTAAAGAGGACATCACCACCATGAACCAAAGACACCGTGAGGATATCAAACGTCTGGAACGGGAATTGACTGAAGCTAAAGTGGGTGAACTCTTGATTCTCACGAACGCTTTTCGATTGAGTGTCGAGACACCTAAATCAAAGTAACTATAACCAATCAGCATAAAAGCGGGTAATCTCGAGGAGCCAATAAGAACTCAGAACAAAAGCACGAAAACGACCTTAAACGCGGGGAAACGCGAGTGACCTAGGCGCGATTGGTTCAGTTTTTGGATCTGATTGGTTGGAGAGGGTTGCGCCAATCACAGAGACTAATCACGCATCATGGTAATACGAAACCAAAGCAATCTCGATTTCTGCGTAGACTCAGTTCAAATAATTCGTGACCTCTTTTCAGCTCGTTGTCATTGCACAGTGTGGGCTAGCTAAGGTAAAGGTGAAGCCTATCTCTTCAGGTAATGAACCTCTTTTATGTAGTCAAATCATACCGGCATAATTATAATTATAATAAAGTTCGGATATAACGCGCGCTGTCATTGGTTGAAAGAGCGTGCTCTATGAGGGTATAGAGCATAGAGCTGAGCTGAAGCTGTCACGCCATCTGCCGATTGTACTATGTTCGACCTTTTCCGGGACTTCTTTTTAGCTTTTTTCCGATAATTGAAAGTGAAATTTCGGAACTGAAGCGAGCCGGAAAGTAGCAACAGAAGAATCAAACAAAGGTTTGTAAACATACCAGGCGCCGTAATTTACGTTATTAAAACGTGAGCAGATACGAAAATCCTTAAAGGAAAAACAAAATAAACATTCCGAGTTTTAAAGACTTTCACGCTCAGTTGCAAGCTTACGAACGGTAATAAAAATCAAACACAGCTAACACTCGTATAGTGTATAAAGTTCAGTGTTAAAAACAAAACAGAACAAAACAGAAGTGATGAAAAATATAACCAAACTGGCATAACTGTTAAAAATTCATACTAATCATGACGGTGTCTGAGCGAATATGATCATGCTGAAGTTCATCGCGGCTCGTTCATCATGGCGATCTCCGGTCATCACAGGAAAGCAAGACTCAGAAACTACATCGGCTGCCCTTCGAGTGAAAAAATAAGAGCTTGCTCTGATATCCTTTCCGATACGTTGAGTGGAAAGTCACATCAGTCACTGCAGCCGAGTTTTGCGGCGCTGTCATCACGAGCGTCTTCATATTCTGGTGAATTCGGCTGTCGTTCATTCAAAAAACACTCGCCTTGAACAGTTTGTTTTCTACCTTGTCATGTGAAAAAACTCGCGTGTTTTTATGAGCCATTATTCGGCTGAAGTTCACTGAACATTTCACTTCAAGATTCTGTATTAGAGACTTAAAAACTTCAGGCAAAAGTGTTAAATTCGACTTGCCGAACTATATTAGTTTGTAAACTATCGTAGAAAGTGAACTTTGATGGTTTGACACTTTGGACAGCTTTAGTCTTGTACAGCCAATCAGATTATTTGAACCGTTCTAACAGGAATTCTGATTGGCCTATTGTGGCGTGCTTTATGAGAGTATAGAGCATGCTGACGACACTGTTGTTCGCTTTGTTCAAAAATTCAAGAAGTGGGAAGAAACACTCGATTACGTCTCGTGTTTCTCCCTACACTTCTTTCGTGCTCTAGCCGCTTCCTGCGTGCTTTATAACAGAACAGAGCACAGTCAAGGCTTCTCTATTTGTTAAATAAAGGTAGTTTGGAAAGAAATTCTGCAATCTCTGATTATGAAAGCTCCTTTTCCCAAAATGTTGTATTTTCCGTAATCTTTCCAAGTAATTCTTTGTCCTGAGGTTTTGTAAGTTTTTGTACACTGTTAGGTTATCTTGAGACGACTTACATTTACGAAGGTTACTCTTTTTCTAGGCGAAAAGTGAAAAAACAAAAAATGCCGATGACTCGCTCGTACAAAATCTGGAAGCGAAAATCTTAGATTTGGAGAATCGCTTGCGTCAGCCGTTAGCAGACTCCGAAGAAGTTCTAAGATTAAGAACCAGGCTTCAGGAGTCGAATAATATGCTCCAAAGTGCCGAGCAGCAGATAAACGAAGTGGAAACGAGAAGTGAATCTTGGAGACAAGAGGTACCAGGTTCTTTATTCCTGAATGTTGTGTCATACATGGTCCCTTCTGGTTTGTCTGTTTGTCTGTCTGTTTGGCTCTCTGTTTCTGACTGTCTGATTGTCAATTAAAAAGAATAAAAATAAAAAATAAAAAAAAAATTGCATGAGCTTCCTCTAAACTGTCTGCCTTCTCTTTCTAAGTCTGCGATATGTCTCCCACGATCATTATTTTCTATTCGTTTCAGAACATTTTTTGCCTGCCTGTCTACTTTTCATCTACCGGTCTGGTTACCGCTTACGCCAAGGTTTGATGTCTTTGACAGATTCAGTTCAACTGGAAAACGAAAGGAAATAAGATTAGGTCGAAAAGGATAGAGATTCTATTTGTCTGTCTACCTATGCGTTTGTCTGCCTGTCGTTCCGTCTGTACCTCTTTGTTTTTACCTTTTTGTTTAACTTCTCCTTTCCTATCTTTTACTCGTTTATTCTTATGTGTGGTAAATAAGTTTTCATCTTCGAAGCGGAAGGGTTAAATCTTCCGGTTAAGTAGTGTACTTCAAATTTGAGATAGGGAAAAATCTTTTTTGTTAAAACTAACGTACTTCTTACTATCGTAGGTGGTCTTTTTACAAGAAACTGTTCGACACGAGTGCTGGTTTGCGTGAAGGAAGCGTAGACGATAGTCGAAAGCGAATCGCCGCGGCCGTTCGGTAATCGGGGACAAAGAGCCGTTTGGGGGGAAATTTTAGCAGTTGAAAGATTCCAAATATTTGGGAAAAAGGGAGAAACTTGTAGATCTGAGTTGATGGCAGATGGGTATCGACAAGGAGACCAGAGAACTCTGGATAGAGATCGGGGAAACGCCTGCCAGCTGTCACAACCGCTGAGAAACTTTTTTCGAGCGAAGAGAAGAGCAAAATTTTAACAAGCATCGATTTGATTATTGTAGCGACCGTAGTACGCACCCAAGACGCATCATAGTACGTCTTATTTATGTATATTTGCATGTAGCTCCATTTTAGTGGCCTTTGCGTATAACGCACTAAGCTTTAACTTTTAAATCTTAACGCATATGGGCATTGATACAGAGTCACTGACCTAAACCTAGAATTCATGAATAAGGATTTTTGTTCTTCGTGTTTTGATACTTAGTTTTGTGATTGATTTATTCTATGCCCACGTTTCTTCTTGACGAGGAAAGAAAAACTGAAAGGCAAAGAATGTGAGTATAACTGGTTGAATCCTCGACTGATAATATAATGACTATATCCGTTGAACATACTGATTAGTTGGTTGTGGGGCCTGGGTTGTCAAAGTGCTTAGATTGACAGCCCGTGTTCCCGCCCGTGAATTACGAGGCAAAATGCATAAACTCGCGTTTCTACACTAAATTCTGTGGGGATACACAGAATTTTATTTCTGTAATATCCTATTAAGGCAGGAACCCCTCTGTGTGAACTTGGTTATCTTCTTCACTGCGTGATGTCATTCACTGGTTTCCAGCAGGCTCGATATTTTCTTTTTTGTCATCTTAACAAACCAGTGTTTAGATAGTCGAAATAAAACAAGCAGCTGAATTAACTTCATTCTCAATATCTCTGACTATTTACGGAAGGCAGAGTGAATTCTTACTCTTCGAAGTATTTAAGGTAATAGGGAAGTTCATTTCCCTTGCTTCAAATTCATTTTCAGACATAATCACCATTCTAAACAACAACAAAAAAGGAAGACAGGAAAAAGGGAGGAAATAACTCAAATCACACACATCAAAGGAATCCAAATATTCTCGTTGAACTGCGAGGTAAATCTTCCGTCAGACGCCGGTTCCGTCGACTTAGGCTCTTAATCCCCCTTCAGACGCTGTGCCCGTTGACTTAGGCTTTTAATCTCCCTCTTGCAGGCGATGTCTCCGTCGAGTTAGGCTGTTACGCTTACGGCAGACGCTGAGACCGTTTGATGCGATCATCGGAATGACTCCTCCAAAACAACGATGATGACAATGAGTGTAAGGCTTATATGGCTGGCTCTATATCACTTTTACACTACAATCAGTGCAGGTATTGATATATGGTTTATGTCAAAATCAACTGCTTGTATAGGGGATACATTTTAATGGGGCAATGGTTTTCAGTACTGCATAGTCTATATAAGGCAAAAAGTGACAGATCACAATTTTTGCTGGAGTCGACATTAAGGTAATGGAATCCAAACAGAATCCATGCAGAATTGCATGTCTTTCACCGCTGTCGTTTACAAATGCATAACATGGAAATAGCGTAACTTAAAAAGGGCTACAGTTGATAGAACCTTAGCCATGAAGTAGAGAGAGAATACAACCGAAGGAAAGTAGGAAACGAAACAAGGGCCCGAAGTAATTGATATTAGAATGAAACACGAATTTCCCTCGCTGCATGGTTTTAATTGACTTGGTCCTCCTAATTCAGCTCTAATGAAAGTTGAGTAGTCCGTTTTTGCATTCACATTTTTATTCATAAAAATGAAAATCTCCGTTTATTTGAAGGAGTTGATTACGGCGAGCCCTCCTCAGAGCCGCCTTTATGTCACTACGGAGTTAATCATAACCATTACAATTTCCTCAAATGTGACTGGTGCTTTAGCTGATCTATTTTTCACTTATCATGTACAGTTATGAACAGACAGGTAGCCGTTATCGGACACCTGTAATGGGAGAGTTGAAGCATACAATTATACTAAGTCCACTCGACTCGATCCACCAATCACAGAATTGATCAAAATAACCATAGCAACAACCACTTATTCTGAAAAACTGTGTTTTTTCTAAAATAGAGGAATGTTATTTTAGACATTGTCCCTGCCGGAGATGTTTGTCCTAGGTGTATTTTTTCTCGGAAATTGAAACGGTTATGATTAATTGGTAACAGGACTCCGTGACGTCCAACTCTATCTGTAATCATACTCGTGATTGACAAATCGATTTTGTTAATCACTCGTCTGACTACTCGGTCCTATCACCATTATAATCAAAAAGTCGTACAAATGGAACTTCCATAGCAAAGAACGTTTTCATCTTATGGCATTGAAAGTACTTCATTTTCTGACGGCGCTAGACTTTCTCCTTCAGGCAAGCATCCTGGGGAGACCCCTGCCGGAAGGCACAAATGAACGCAAAATAAACAACGGATCTTGGTAAATTGCGAAACTTCCAAATTTAGGAAAACATTTGCAATTTGAAAGTGTATTTTGTTTTTGCAAAGGGCATGAGAGAAATACATAACTTTAAAACGCTCGTGTAGATCGACATTTGCTCTCATGAAACCGTCTATCTGCTCCGACGTAAAGCAAACGCTTGAAAAAATCAGCTCTGAAATCCTTTAGGGTGGCAAATTTGCATATTCAACTCAATCAATAAAACCAGATTATCTTGTAACATAATAATGAAGCTTTTTCTCGTATTTTTGCATTGTCATCCTACTCCCCCAAAAAAAGGTATGGGCGCTGAAAACGTACACTGACGACTTGTTAGTTCTTTCAGCTTGTAAGTTAAAAACAAACATACAAAACAAACGAAAGTAAATCTAGGAAAAGTACTTTCTACCCTACAATTGGATGTTTATATTCTCTACGACGTTCTCTGTCGAACAATTGAAAAAAAAAAAGGGAACCAGTAACCTGATGACAAGGTCTGAGAACTTGTTGTCATTCTCAGAATACTTTGTAACTGATATGCCTTATCCATCGAACTCATTTCATTTCTTAGCAGCTGAAGAAGAATGCCGAGTACTGCTTTATTTTAAACCAATGAAAGACAGAACTCTCCTCAATCATGTTATGATAAGAATAGATATACCAAGAGAAGATGTCTGCAGCATCCGATGTTTCCTTGAACCCAATTGCTTGTCTTATAATGTTGGACCGCTGGAACATAGCAACCGATACTTGTGTGAGATCAGCGACTCCACTGACGTACGACATCCGGGAGACTTGGTTCAGCGGTTAGGATTTACCTACCAGGGAATGAAGGTCTGTTCTTCCGTGATCCACTCCCTAGGGAGTCGACTGAAATGTGTCTTACGTTCAAATCTCTTTTTTGTGCTTTTTACTGGGAAGAGAAATACAAAGTAGGTGTCTTAATGTAGCTATAGCCGCCACTAGAGGTGTAAGCACAAGGAGGCCAATTAGGTGAGCTCGTCCACCTGAGCAGTGTTTTTAAATGTAACTTTAGGTGTATTACCTTTACTCAAAACCAAAATGTGCCACTTGAATAGACTCATTGTCAAATCATTACCAAGAGATTTATCATTTTACGACAAACCCCACCAAAAATGATGTATAAATCTGGAATCAATGGACTACCACTCGTTCATTCTACGTAGAACCAGTTTCGTTCATAGGGAACTTAAGCAAACCACGACGGCGGCGGCAGCAAGGACATGGAAAACAAAAGATCTTATTGGCAGAACAATAGCTCGGCACGTGCGTTTATGAGTCTATGGTATGGTATCTTTGACCAAAAAGACGATCCTTAGAGGATTTGGGTTGTGTTACATTAAAATATATCTTGTCTCCCCCACGAGGCTCTGTAAGATTCTTATGATCCTCCCTCCCCCCCTCATGTTCAGTCAATTTGCTGTAGACCACCTATAAGACTCTGCTGGTGACAACACGACAACTACTTCCCCCCTCCCCCCCCCCCCCTCCTTACCCCAGGTAATAGATAATGACAGGTCCGTTAAAAAAGAGTGTTCCGAAGGGTTTTCTGAGAAAATTATTGTTCTTGTATCATCAGAGTCCATGTAACACTGATGTTTGCGGGAAGAATATGACTTGTCAAGCGGGTTACACCAGCAAAGGATACCGTTGTATGAAAAACATCACGTCGACGCCATTAAACTTCAGCAACCTAGTTGCCAAAGAACGTACGTATCTTCTCTCCTTAGGTTATTTCTCTTATGATAAAACACGACGACAACGACAACACTTTCAATAAAAACACAATATTTGCTAATCAAGACGGATGGAAACTCTCATCGCGATTGTTCGTTTCTTCCAAATCCAAAGCGTCTAAGTTTTATTCCATGAGCGCATAATTATGTCGCGAGATGCTTTAAATTGCTTGACTGTTAATAGCGACCAAATAAATTTGATTTGGAAAAAGCATAAATCTTCATTATTCACTAACTTGGCTTCATCATCTTATCATGTTATATCTAAAAGTTATATATTCCGTTTCTTTCTGCTCATCATGACGAGGTTAAATTATACGGGACGCAGCCTCTGTGGTTTTTTCTCTACTGTACTTATTCGATATAAATTGTTTTCCTCAGACTTTCATAATTGTTCTGATGCACCCAACATAACGGGAGTTTACAATACATCTCACCATGAATGGGGCCTTTTTCCTGTGTACTGTGATCAGACATATGATGGAGGAGGTATCTCATATTCTGTATGATCGGTACAAGTTACATAATGAAACGATAAAAGAAAAATTGGTCTCAATCTGTTCCCAGTCTTCGTTCAGTACTAACTTTTCCCTTGATCAGTGCAAATATAACTGGAGAGCGTAGTCAGTGCCTTGTGGAGACTCCGTCAGTAGCTTTTCGCTCGAGCGTATTCATGGAATTGCTAGATCATCCATTCGTTTCACATGGACGATTGCATTTTTTCCACTGGTGTACGTGACTCCCTTTTCCTCTTTTTCCATCACCTGTTATTTCCATTCGCATTCTAAGCTGTCCAACACTGCTGTTGGATCAGATCAGTGATTCTTTTTTATTTTGTTCCGTAAACGTTAGATGATGGGAGATTTTTCGAGATGACTTAATTCTTAAAATCTTTGTCTAATAAAATTCTCACCTCACAGGCTGGACGATGGTATTAAAAGTTGTTAGTGGCCTCTCTCCATTGGACGTCGGTGGAATTTGGTCGTCACCCTCCCTATATCATGAAAATCTCAACGAAACCTTCGACCTAACGTCAGCTTATCCAACTCATTACAAGAATCGTATTGTACTGAACTGGAAGAATTTTAACCCTAAAGAGGTGAGGAAGGTTAATGAATGAATTACCCCAAACATTCAGTAGTACACATGCCCAAGTAAAAGCATAAGCTTCATTACCTGCAAATGACGCTTGGTACTGAAAGAGCCTCTGCAATCATTTGGGATTAAAGGCGCATAAAAGACAATGCCAATTGAAATCCTTGAAAAATATTTGATTTATGTCGAAGATGCCACAAATTAATATTTTACCCCGTTGAAAAGTAGTTCACCTTCTCAGATGTTCATGTTACTGAATACGAAACTTGTGCCGGGGGCAGTTTGAGAAACGCTTAGATCTACCATATAGTCAAGCAAGGCACCAAGGGTGAGCTTTTCGGATTACTAAAATACACTGTAAACATTTCTCGTGTACTTTTTGTAACTTCTTCGTGTAATCTTTTAGTCTACTAAAAGGATACAATCTTGCTACGAAAGGGCGACATGAGAGGGGCTATCACCTGGTATCATTCCTTGACAATAAGGGCAAATTTAATACACTTGGTTATAGTTTATTACATCTGGGTAAGAATACTGTTGAGCGCAGTAGCTAATGGAATAGTCAAAGCCATGCAGGAACTCAAGCCACCAGGAGATCGTTCAGCAGTCAGGGAACTAATGGAAATTGTGGACTTGTGAACTTTTTCAGAATTTGAAAGTAGCAAATGGATTAGAAACGAGTAATTACTTGAGTAATTAGTATGTTGACTATGATGCGAACTGTTACTAAGGATACAGTATGAAGATCCTATAACCTGGAAAATCTACTCATGTTTTGTGATATCGTAATGTTAAAGTTAACAAAAATTGTCTCTTTACAAAGGGTTAATTTCAGTCGATTTTAACTTCAATGAACCTCAGGTTCGCGTCGTTATATACAAGGAGAGTCAACAAGTCACCTCCCTCAAGTTCAATGCCACTGGTACCGACAACTTGAATTGGTTTTCACATGAAAACCTAATTTACTCACCATGGAGTGATCTCAAGCTGTTCCAATCCGTAAATTTTGGCCTTCTGGGTCCCATAGTTTCCGATCGCTTCTTTGAGATAACTGGCCCTTACACTGGTTGTGAAACTGATATCGGTTGGTTGGTAGTTACTAGTCATCCAGTATGTCCTTGGGACAGACGATCACCTCAGCCTAGTATCCAATACAGCAAGCAGCGCATGGCGTCGCGTATGGAAAATTACGGTAATTTTGATATTGAAATATTTTCGGCATTGTATTCTGTTGATAGGGTACCAATAACTAACAAAAAATTCTGTGGTTCAGGTATTACTTCATCTCATGCTATTCGAGACACCAGATTTTATCGCCTCAGCAGCTTTTTTCTTCCCGACGTAGTCAAAGAAGTCAAAAAGATGAACGAACATCTTCAAAAAAACAAAAGTGGTGATCGTTTCAAAATATCTTAAACGGGGCTTGACCCTTTCCCTTTCCTCCCCTCCCCCCCACACTATTCTCTTTAATCATCAAAGGGCCACGGAAAAACGGTCAAGCAAAACACGAAATTCATGATCACGTCTTCTACTAGTTCGCATTTTCTTCCCATTTCCCGAAAATTAGTCTTTACTTATGGAAAGGTCTTGTATGAACAATCCACATTTACTACCTGGTACGTTGTTACTGTACCTGTTTGTTTCTGCTTGTTTTGTTTGTTTCTTAGTATTCACCAACGAACAGACGTACATCCGCACCATTGACTTTTCACATGCGAAATTCTCACTTCTGAATGAATATCAATTTAATTAAAGAATCATTCAGCCTTTGAAAAAAAAGCCTCTGTTATGATTCCATCTCACAGGAAATGTTGGGATTGCAGACGTCCTCGCCGTGTTTGTTCGCTAACAACAAATCATTTAAAAGGCTTAGCGGAACCTTTTCTAATAACGTCTTTACCGTTGTAGAAAATATTCCTGTGTTGGCATTAACTTTGTCTTTGGGGATCGTGATCTCTTGATTATATCTATAGTTGAAAAATTTAGCTTACAGTTTGTACAGTAAATAGTTTAAACCCAAATGTTACAGTTGAAGTTGTCGAAATGTCAGTCATTACTGCCCACAACAGTTTTGTTCAGGACTACTCTCACCCGGACGATCACAACATAAGATCACAGGTCGCAGTTTGAGCAAAACGCTTTTGAACTCAAAGAAAGCTTACTCCTTGAGATACGATTTTATTGAACTTTTATTCTTTGCAAATCCACTGTATCCTTTAAACAGTAAAGAGGATTTATAAGCAATGAAGTACAACCCTTGTATCAGGTTTAATTCAAAACGAATCAGCTGTTAATCAAGTCTACAACTCAAAGCATTAATCTGTCACCACTTACATTTCTGTTCGGTACGAGCTCTCTAAATGTGACATAACATATCAAATAACCACTCATACAAATCCGAGTTGCTTCTTTACAGTCTTAATAATTATTTCAGGATTCTTTTAATCTAACGGATAAACGTCCATACGAAATCAGGAGTAAAAATGTACTTAGAAGGAGTTCATATTATAATTTTGACCGAACTGTTACATTAAGAGGAAGGGTGAAACCTCGTTATCAGCATATGTATATTCTCTATACTGCTCACAATGTATTTCCTATGATACTTAAAATGAGAATTTATTGAGATTTTATCAATTACATTGATTTCCTTTTTTTTTCTCATTACATTAATGTTTGATTCTGCAGTGATACTTTAAGGAGAAATTAGATGCTTAAGTTGAAAGGTAGGTCGGTCGGTCAGTCAGTTTGGAGGTCTAACAATCAATCAATCAATTAGTCAAGTTTTTTCTTAATTTAATTAGATTACGTCTGTTTGCTTTGTTTATTACTTGACTGGCATCTCTGGTCTTCAACGTATGTACGCAATCATCACCTCAGCAACTCCAACATCAGCTTGAAAAAAAAAAGGTTAAAATAAACATTGATAAGCAATACGTAGTAAATTATTTGTTTAGATCTCACTAAACAAACCATCATCGTAATAACTATCCGTTCTTAAAGATGAATAGTGTACAAAAACATTAAAAAATCACAAATCAGATTTAGTTTGCTCTAGCCTTGTTAACATTTGCGAAGTTTTGTTATAGTTGACTCCCTCCATCATTGTACAACTTTCTCTTAAGTTTAAACTTGGATCTTGTCCTTGTAATTAACAATTATGATTAATTTCCTTAACCCCAGAATAACAGTGTGTAAAAACGTTGAAGAAGAGGATTTTGTCGAATAATCCCAAGAAAATGTCGATTGGATAATTCGAAAAATATATCATAATATCTGGGGATCAGGTATTGTTATATCTCCATGGTCATTAATGTTAAAATTGAAAGAATATCTACGAAACCATTGGACAGGGTTTTTCAGGGCACATAATCATCACTAACAAACAAACAAACAAACAGTTACAAGGGTATTACAAGATTTTCAGAGGCAATATCTACCTTGATTATCATTCCATGTGATATTGTGAGTTTTCTTGCTGTATAGTATTCCTGGGACAACACCTTGTCTTCTTTCCCAGCCACAGTCAGGTCCAGTAATCACAAGCCATCCAGAGTCTAGCTCACATCCCCCGTAGCTGGCAGTAATTTCAAAGCTGCGCACCCCATGGTGGCCATCGATGCGAAAGGGAAATATGTTTTTTGCGTTCCTAAGATCAGTCCATGGTGATTGAATAAAATTTTTTTGTGAAAACCAGTCCAAGTGTGTTGTCCCTTTAGCATTGAATATGATAGACACGACTTCAGTTCCATTTGTGTAAAGTGCTACACGAGCCTACAGTGACAAAAAAATATATATCTTTAACCCTTTCACTCCCAAGATCTTATTAGTGATTCTCCTTACTATCTGCCATACAATTCTTATGATGTTCGTTCAGAGAATTTGGTATTGGATCAACTAATAACCCATAATTGATATTCTTCTCTATTCTCATCACCTGCCTGCTTGATATTGTATTGATATTGTAAGGAGAAATTCTGTCTTGGTCACTTGTGGGGTTGAAGGGTCAAATGAATAAAGGGGGTAAAGTTTCTATACAAACTGTGGTGCTGCGTCGATGCGAGAGTATAACAAGGTAATTTGGTAATATCAACCGAGTTGATGATGTGAAGTGGCCACCGTTAAGTTTCAAAGCTGACGTTTCGAGCGTTAGCCCTTCGTCAAAGCGTCCTGACGAAGGGGTAACGCTTGAGACGTCAGCTTTGCAACTCTTAAAAATAACTTCAATTAAGGTCGGTAATTATTGAAATGTATTTTTTCTTATCTTTTTATTGATTTTACTTCGTGTTTCTTTTGATGTTTTAATTCTTTAATTTTTCTTTTTTTTTCTGTTGTTGTCCCTACATACGCGCAAGCAAGCAGTCAAGATCTGGGATCTGCACCCAACAAATCTGATCATGATTGTTAATTCTCCCTTCTTGCGGCCTCGCCTTTCCTTGTAAATTAATTACGAGAATTTAAGATAAGATAACAATTCCTACCTGATAGATTTGAGTATTCTCATTACCAGTTTGCTGGATAATGTATGGATATTATGGGGAGAAGTTTCATGTTAATCACTTGAAGGGTTAAGGGAGCCTAGCCTAGCCATTCCCATATTTCACAGGTCTCATGGCAAAAGCAGCCAAATAGTACCCTGTGTTACTTCGATGCTCATTATAAACCGAGAAACGCGTTACCTTTTAGCCAAGAATGCAACGTGTAATTAATCTACAACCATTTTAGAAACTTAAAATTTCCGGGCAACAACTTTAGAAGGAAACAAACACTTTCTTCGTGCAAGACTTATAGTTTGGGTTCGAGCCTCAGCCTAAGTCATTTCCCCGGGCTCCTCGACAAGATACTAAACTCTCGCAGGGTAGCAGAAACCTGTCACGGTCACTAAACGAAATTCTGGTTTTAGTTAACCACAAGTATAAAATATTCCCACATGTGCAGGAATTGAGACGATGTTAAAAAGTGTCTTAAGAGGCGGCCCAACACAGATGTAGTTAATTCAGGCTAAAAAACCATAAAAACCTTTAGGCCACGATATTTAACCCTTTTACACCCTAACATCAGTATGCATATTCTCCATACTGTTCACTCTACATTTCCAAAGGTGCTAACAAGGAGAATTTGTTTAAAAATCAAGAGCTTCTTTAGTCGATGATCATTTCTTTTATTCTCATGATCTTAATGTGCCATTGTGGAGTGATTCTCTATGGAGAAATTAGATACTAGTCACTCTCAGGGGTTAAAGGGTTGAAACCGTGAAGGTGTATAACAGCTTTGGTAAAGCACCAAAAAAAACTAAATCAACAGAATATTCGAAATCAAATATCCCCCTATGTTTTAAAAAGTCTTAAGGTTTCCTTTTCTTTACTTTACTTCCTTTTGCAGATCGCTGTTGAGCGGGAAATCGGCGCGCAGCCGGTCATACATCATCTATCTGCGCATGCCTCACACTTGACCAACCGCTGTGTTGAGTTTTCTAGAATTATCTCACACCCTATCTAGGAAGATGTAACCCGTTAGGTCAGCACAGCGTGTTAAGCGGTATTTACCTCTTTAGGACTGAACATTTGCCAACTTTGTACAATACGGTTTTTGTAGTTTCCTCGGTAGGATGAAGTGGTATCTAGGGCAGCGGTAACATTTTCTGAAAATGTGTCGGATGAATTCCAGAACTCCCCAGCAGAAAAGGAAGAATTTATTCCACCAATAACTTTGAATATCATCATCCAACCTTGATTAAAGAACCAAAAAAAGTGGTTTTTAGAAATTGTAAGCTTCTTGCAATCCAGATTTTCCAAATTTTGAATTGTCTCCATGAAACCGCGATTTGAACGCGTTTTTAGTTTATTTCTAACCGCTCTTGCCTCATGTTAATTTGTTCCAGCTTAACCTTTAATGGTCTTAAAATGTATGTAAAAGTAAATACATTTAAGTTTTGCATTTAGAAACAGTTTCAGACTGAAACAGTCCTAAATACTAAAAACTGCCTACTTCATGACATTTTCTTGTTTTTTTCCGCCTCAATAACTGGATATTACATTGTGACTGTTTTCTTTTGACACTAAAGTTTGCTGCCAAGTGACGCAAAAGACAGAAAGAACAGGATGAAGTTTATGTCGGGCAATTTTGAATAGGAATAGGAAAAAACCGGGCGCGCAGCAAACAAAGCGATTTATTGAGTTGAACCATTTGGTGCTTAAAAACCTTCTTGCTGTAAACTTCAGATTTTGGTGAGACTGTCTCCAATGCGCTGATTTATCTTCTAATGACTGTTTAGGTATCAACATTGACTATTAGTGAGACAGTGGGAAAGGGGCAGAAAATCATCCACCTAGGAGCTACAGCATCTTAAATCCAAAGGTTTTCGAAACCAAGTCGCCTCACTACCTCAAAGCAACGACTTCTACGAAAACCACTGAAGTATCTAATTCATGATCAGTGTGCCACATACCTCCACCCTCCGTTGTCTGGTCGCAGTAGACAGGGAAAGGCCCAGATCCGTGATTGAAAATGTTGTAAATCCCAGTTTTCTTGGGAGCTTGAGAGCAGTTCTGAAGCTGAACGGCTGGAAATACTACAAAATACAAAAAAGAGGGGAATGAATCTAGCTATAGGATATTTGGTAAATTACCAGTTTTTTTGCTGGTTTGTTTGGTTGGTTTTTTATTTTTTTTATTTTGTTCCATCAGATGAACTATGACCAGGAGTGGGGAAAAATACATGGATACAATTCTGTAAAGGCTGCTTTAACCATAAAATAAACTTAAGGAAAATCTGCAGATACTATACAGACATGCAGTGCAATGGCGAATCTTGCATCAAATAATTTAAACTTACTTTTTTCACAAAATTCTCCAGAGTAACCGTTCTTACAGATGCACTCGAACATCTCCAGTTTGTGTTTGGCGACAACGCAAGCTCCTCCGTTTTGGCATGGATTGGAAGAACAAGGAAACTTTAAAGGAAAAAGAAACATCAATTACAGCAGTTATTTTTAAGTCGTTTAATGTTGAAATGCTGTTTAATGATAGCGAAAGATTCTTACCGTAAAAGACGAATAGTGATGCCAACTCTTGCTTTCTTTGAGTTTGTCGGGGTCGTTAAACTTGTTGGTGGACAGTAACTCACACCACTTTTTTCCTTCGGCGGCAACGTTCACAGAAACGCAGAGCGGATGGTCAAGACATTTTAAGATGCATTCAAAGTCGTCATATGGCGTAATTACGTCAATTCGGGGTACATTTAGATAATGGAACTTGTCCACTGAAAGCAGATTCTGTCTTGAATTCTGCCCATACTCGGAATCGAAATTAGTACGAGTATCTGTCGGTTGAAGATAATTCTTAAAAGTTAGGATATTCTTAACTGTAATTATTTGGGGGAGAAAAGTACTGATTTCTGCAAACTAGAAACTTTGAATGGGAGTAACTGACGGTTTTGGGTAGATTCTTTCCTTTTACCCGAGAAACTGCTGAAATTAGTATTGTTTCTATCAATAACGAAAGTTTACCATGTTTGCCATTATATTACGTGTTCACGTTACCGTGGGAAATCCAGTCTCTGTCTTTGCTTTAAAGGTTACCCCTCATTTTGGCGAGTGCCTTCAGAAAAACAAGTTACACGCGATTTTCACATGAAACCAAAATAAACTAAATAACAATGAATAGGTTATGCAATGCAGAATTCGATTAAATTGTAGGCTATTCGACTTTGCCTCCTTTAAGGCGAATGAAGCCGGTTGACAGAAAAATGACCAAGCACTATTCTAGCGAATTAACCACAGATCAGTTGTGTGGAATGGTGCTCAGGTATTAAACTAAGACATTTGGAGGCCAAATTTTGCGAAGTATTTCTCGTTTATTCTAAAGGAAATCAGTTTTTCTTTATACTTTGAACTCCTTTACAGCATCTTTAGTCTTTTAAGGATGCTAAAAAATTGCCTCTTGATTGCAATCGAGGCAGATGTGATATTTAGACCAAAGAAGTCATACGTTCTGTTGAAAACCGCTTCTGAATTTACGTGGTGAAAAAAAAATATGTCAAAAAATTAGATTCCGTTAGAGATTAATCCAAAAATATAAATATCGTGGAGGCTTAACTTGTTATAATAAAGATGTTTTGTTTCGTTGATGGTAAATATCATTATAAGATGAAAACAGGATAATGTAAATCTTTTTTTTTTTTTTTGCAACCGTTTCGCGTATGTAAAAATTTTCTGTTGAGGAAATGTTTGACTCGGTTTAGTCTAAATAGCCGCAAGTAACCAACGGTTTTGTTTAAAGTTGGAAAATGCGCATACAGATGTTACACACCTGCGGGAATCACCTGGATTTGTACCCAAAATTGGCTTGAAAAGTTTTCTTTTCACCCTATTTCGGAATGATGATGTTCAATAACATGTTTATGTCAGGAGAGGAACTGCTTGCATTTTCTCCTAAAAATATTACTTAGTTACGAGACATCCATCTACAGAATTGAATGTTAATTACAAAATTGTTAACATGTTCTTTTAGGCTTAAGTGAGGTAGATGTGATGTTTAGAGTAACGAAGTCATACGCTGTGTTGAAACACGCTTCTGATTTTACGTGGTGAAAAAAAAATATGTCCAAGTTAATAAAAGTTTATGACGCCCTAAAAATTAGATTCCGTTAGATATTAATCTAAAAAGGTGAGAAACGAAGAGGCTTCACTTGCTATAATAAAGATGTTCTGTTTTGATTGTGGTAAATAACATTATATGATAAGATAATGATAAGTTTTTTTTTGCAACAGTTGACTCGGTAATTGCTTTTTCGTTTACGTAAACATTATTTCCTAAGGGAATTTTTGACTCGGTTTAGTTTAAATAGCTGTAGGTAACAAACGGTTCTGTTTAAAGTTGAAAAATAAGTATCCGGTGTTACTCACCGGCGGGAATTACCTGAATTTGTACCCAAAATCGGCTCGTAAAGTTTTCCTTTTCACCCTATTTCAGTATGATGATGTTCAATAACATGTTCATGTCAGGAGAGGAACTACTTGCATTTTCTCATAAATACCTCACTTAGGTTACGGAGACATCCACCAACGAAATTAAATGTTTATTAAGAAACTGTTAACTTGTCCTTTTAGGCCTATATTAATTGTTTTTACAAGGCTTTCCTACGTTGCTGAGCCTTCAAGTACTGCAAAGTGGAATAATTGCCACCTCGGTAAATTCCTTCATTTGTGAGATTTGAAATTTTGCTTGTAGTACTGGGTGAATGGCAGATAAAAGTTCGTCATGTTTTTTTTTTCTTAAGTGCTTCCTAAGTGCTTTTTCGTGTATGTAAACATTAATTTTTGGGGGAATTTTCAACTCATTTTATTTTAGATTGCCGCAGGCAACTAACGGTTCTGTTTGAGGCTGGAAAAAGCGTTCCCAGATGTTACTCACCGGTGGGAATCACCTGAATTTGTACCCAAAACTGAATTGGCTCGAAAATTTTTGCTTTTCACCCTATTTCAGAATGATGATGTTCAATAACATGTCTATGTCAGGAGAGGAGCTGCTTGCATTTTCTCATAAATATTTTACTTAGGTTACGACACATCCATCTACGAAATTGAGTGTTAATTAGGAAGCTGTCAACATGTCCGTTTAGGCTTATCTTATTTGTTTTTACAAGGCTTACCTACGGTGCTTTTAAGTTCCGCAAAGCGGAATTAATTGCCCCTTTGGTAAATTCCTTCATTTGTAAGAGTTGAAATTTTGCTTGAAGTACGCCTCATAAAAATAATCTGGGTGAATGGCAGATAAGAGTTCGTCATGTTTTTTTAATGAGCAAATGAGGTAGCACACTTGGGCTCACAACTTCTCTAAAATTATTAAAATATACTATCCTCCAATTGTAAAAGATAAAACAGAAATGTCTGGATGTGCTCTTCGGTAATTTGTTGCGATTTCTTACGGTGCGATTTTATCGCATCGCACTTTAATTTTTCCCATCTTCAACAGTCCACGAAACACATACAGCTGGTTATTTAAACAAAGTTTATCATTTGTTTAACAAAAGCGAGTTCTAAGCCATCTTCTATTTGGCCGAACCTTTCATCTGAACTTTTATTTTTGTGAACAGTGTCAAGAGGGCCGAAAGCGAATAGTGGAAGGACATTCATTCAATTAAATCAACCCCCCTATAGAGAATCCTCGAAATCCAATGATTAGGTAAAACCGTGGTTTCGGTTAGTTTGGCATCGTGCAAATAACCGGCCCATTATGTCAAAGAACAAACAGCAGTAAATGCTAACGTGCTATTTCCATCAGAAAATTGAAAAGCCGCCATCTGTATCTTGCAGGAAACATTGAAAACACGATAACAATGACACCGTTGCTTTATTTTCTGTCAATCGCGCCTCTTTTTTTACGGTAGTAGTGAAAGAATCGATTTCTCAGTTTTCATTTGTCAAAGAACATACGTGAATAACCAACCTTCTGACCAGACAATCTTGGGTATCATTGAACACAGCTCCAGTAACAGAAAACAGATCCAAGTGAAAGACATGGCACAAAGTCATACAGACATGGAGTACAAACTGAATTTTTCCCACCTGTACTAAGCGTGATCTTAGCTTCATTTAACTTCATGTTTACTTTTCAACCTATAGCTGTCTAGAGTCTATGTGCCTTTTATGGTATAATTTTATTGAACAAGAAGTCTACGCGAGGAATAAATATGAGGAAAATTCAAATATTAATTTTACAGAATGCCAAAGCGTAAACTTCGTTTCCATGGCCAGTTTCGCTACATAAAGGCTGCAATGATGAAAGGCCATTAATTTTCAAGGTTATTTCTCTCACTAACTTTACACCTACCCACCGTTATCGAACTTATACAAAGTTGTTTGAAATTCCCATCTTATTTAAAAACTAACACAACAACTATACCACTGTGTTAATTAACAATTTATTTGCGTTACGAAGCTAAGCAGATATTTTATTCCTGCACGTTCTGAATGGCAATGTGTGTTTATCAGTGAGTGTTTCGATATGTCTTTAGTTATGTGCTAACTAATTTGAATCACGGTATATAAGTGTTGAGTAATAAGAACTAAGAGTTAGTCCGTCGGGTCTGTGAACACATCTGGAAGGGCAACTAGCAGCAACTTGATTATTAGTTTCAAGTTCTCGATAAGATGCATTAAACCTCAAAACGCCATGAAAAGTAGTTCCTTAGAGAGAGCGAAACGCGCGTCAAATGAAGGTATTGCATTAGTATCGAAAAGAATAAAAGCCATTAAGCTATTTAATAAAAGCGAGTTTCGTTGGCAAGTTACGGTCAACGAATATCTCTCTGACAAGCTCGCGTCAAATTCTGATGACGAAAAGAAAATGTCTCGAGCAGAGAGAATACGGCGGATAAAGATAAGCGTCGTTGGCAGTAACAAGCCACTTCTTCTTCAAAACCAACGAGTTACAGTCAAGCACCTTGGTATGATTTTGCAGTCATTTTGCGTATAACGTTAAGGCAGAAGTTTTACTTCTCAACATTTCATTCAGATCATTCATTGGCTGGCATCCTTGGTCTTCAACGTACATACACAACCATGACCTCAGCGCCCCCGACGTCGGCTTGAGAAAAGAATATAACAAAAAAAACTAGCGATAAATAATACATAGTAAACTATTGATTGAGATCTCATAAAATAGATTGTTAACATAATACATAATCCATAATTAGAGATAGATGGAGAAAAGAAAACAAATAAAAAGTTAGCAAAAGTGACCTTTTCCGAGTGAAACCGGATTTAGAGCACCGGCCTTTTAATCATCGGAGAGGTTAAATTTCAGATGACTCGTGCAGTTATTACACTTCTCCTCTCAATTTCCTAACGGAATTTTGCCCAATAATTAACAATTGCAATTAAATTCTGACACTCGGATGAAATAAAGAGGGGGAGAGGGGAGCGCTGAGGCGTCTTAAAAATATCACTATTACACCATATTTAAGAAAGGTCGACATGGCAATCTGGCGAGTACTCTCCATTTGACACAGCGAGACCCTCCCCCCCTCCCACTCCATCCCGCTTCAAAAATCCTGGTCACGCCCTTGAAGAAGAAAAGGAGATTGCCGAGTTATCCAAGGAGGAGTCGACTAGAACAGTTACGACTATCTCAGCAAGTTATTACATACCATTATATCTGCTTTAATAAAAAAAAAGAAATAAAAAATGAATGACAACGAAACCATTCCATTAGGTCTGTTTAGGAAATATCTCGTTATTTCCCTGATTTGATAACAAAAACAAACAAACAAACAAACAAACAAACAAAAACAGTAATAAAGGTGTTCCAAGATTTCATACATCAATTTTCACCATAGCAGAAGTATTTCAAGAATTTTAAAATCAATTTCTACCTTGGACATTATTCCATGTGATTCTGTGAGTTTTCTTGCTGTATAGAATTGCCGGCACAGGGTGAAATCTCTCCCAGGCACAGTCAGCTCCCCCGATCATAAACCACCCAACATCATTAGCGCATCCTACTTACTTAGCTGTAATTTCAAAGTTTCGTGCACCGTGATGTCCATTGATTCTAAAGGGATATATGTTTGTCGCACTCTTAAGATCTGTCCATGGTGATTGAAGTAGATTATTTTGTGTAAACCAGTCCACGTTAGTTGTTCCTCTGGCATTGAACTTCATAGACATAACTTCTGCCCCATTCGTATAAAGCACTACACGAACCTGAAGTCATACAAGAAAATTATCTGTTGTTTACATATCAAATACATAAGCATGGGATAAGATAAGAATCGTTACATCGGGGAATTTAAAGAATTGTTGATCAATTCTTATTGTGTTTTTACAAACTTATTTTCAGTACCACATGCCATGGCTCTATGTAAACTCGAGAAGGCAAAGTTTTGAGCCCGAAGTTATTGTATCGGCTTGGTTCTAGTATCACTTTGTCTTTGGCACTGCAACCCTTGTTTTTCAATCGTCCTCGAAGCATTAAAAGCTCCCTCACACCCTGAGTACTTTTTAACGTAATTTCGGATTGAGCAATTTTATTTCAGATCAGAATTTTCTTTGAATATTTTATATCATTGTGGTTTGCATATTTTGTTGTGGTTTGACCTTGCGACCGGTCGTTGTTTCTCTTGCGAGAATTTCACAATTTTAAAACATAACTCCTTTTCTAAGAACTATTCTCCTACAAGGATAAAACATAAGCACTTTCCTTATACCTATTTCCAAGACGATACACTCTTAAGGTTTGGGAAGTAAGGTAAACAAAGCAACGTAACAAATAGGGATCTCATTGCATGGCCCGTGATATTACTCTCTGAAACAAGTTGTTTTGGTTTATATTCTTTTATACCATTTATATTCTATTTTATTCTATTCCTTAATTCCTTTCCAAAGAGGTAAGAGCAGTTGAGAAAAGTGCCTGCTTGATTTGTCTTTAGGAACATGATGAACATCATTTGGAAAAGTGTTTCGTAACAAACACTTTGAAGACAAGTTTCCATTAGGTGGAAACCTCAGGCTTATGAGAAAAAAAATCCAAAAATCTAACTGCTAGTGATTTACTTTTACAGGCCATTTCTGTGGAAATACATTGACATTGCATAAGAAATTTGTAAAATAAGGTGCATTTAGCCTAACCCCTTGTGGTGTAGATATTTTCCGGACTTACCTCTTGAGGGCTAAAAATTTGCCAACTTTGAACGATACGGTTTTTGTAGTTTCCCTGGTAGGTTGAAATGGTATCTAAGGCAGCGATAACATTTTCTGATAATGTGTCGAATGAACTCCATAACGTGTCAGCAGTCGGAGAGGAAGAATTTCCTCCAATGTATTTGAATATCATCGTCCAACCTTAAAATAGAAAAAAAATTGTCAAAAATTGTCCAGGTTAGTGAAAATTGCTTGTTCCTTTGGAAAACTCTAGAAATAGTTTTTATAATTGACTGAATGGACATGACCTAAGTCCACGGACCTTCCTAGCCAGGTGAGTTAGCCACTTCTAAATGAAATATTTTTTGGGGAAAAAAGGGGGTTAGTTTGGAGAGAAACTGTGGTGCTGCGTCGGTGGGAGAGTATAACAGGGTAATCTAATGTTGTCAACTTAGTTGAAAACGTAAATTGGCCACCTTAAAGAGTTTAAAGGCTGACGTTTGGAGCGTTAGTCCTCAGAGCGATACTGATGACCCTTACTCGAGGGTCTCAATGTGTTGATTGGTTTTACGTCTAATGGTTAAACTTTGGCCTATTTACGGTTAACGGTTTAAATTTGCCAATTTTATACGCCTAACGGCTGAATTTTCGACCGTTTTACTCCTAACGGTTAACCCATCGAGATCCTGCTTTTTAGTTTGACGTACCACCTCCATCACTTGTCTGGTCGCAGTACACTGGGAATGAGTCTGATCCACGATTGGAAATTTCGTAAACTCCTGTTTTCTTTGGGGTTTGGGAACAGTTCTGAGGCAGAATGACTGGAAAAATAAAAGTAGAAAAGATTCCTATATGAGTCCTTGCACACGATGCAGAGATCTATAGGTCTCTCTGCTGTACTAGACTGTCCTGGCATTCTCATTTTACTAATCGGAAATGAAATGAGTGGCTTTTTTGGCAGTCTAGATGAAAATGTATTTTCATCAAATTCAAATACTTTTTGTGTAAAGCTTTTATATATGATTTCGATAAGTTGGCACGAATGACTCCCTCACTACAAGTCGTAACATAACTCTTGTTCTCTAAATCGCAATGAGTCGGTTGGGGATAACCAAAAACATACTAAATTGTGTTAGAAGTTAATGATTCCCCAAACCGCAAAACGGATTGGCCATCGAAAACCTAAGTAAAAAGGGGGTTTTTCATTATACACAACTAACATATTTAAACATAAAGTTAGTGACTTTGGAGAATTTCGGAAATTTACTTAAGCAGAAAAACAGGAATACCACTGAAGCATAAAAAGGCAGGAATATTTGCATTATTTGATGAATAAGCTACAAAATAGCTTTGTTACAATTTGCTCCTCCGAGTCCTTGTGGACAGACACAACGGTATCCTTTTAAAATAAAACCAGCTTGACAAGTAGAATTTTTCTGACATGGGCTGCTTCCACAAGGATTCTGTAATTAAAAAAATAGAAAGGACACAGTGCCTTTCGTTTGTTGTATGCTAAGAGCACGTGTACTTCTTGAGGGATTACTATCATTATTACTGAACTTACTGCAGTTATTTTAAGTCATTTAAAGTTGAACTACTTTTTAATGATAGCAAAAGATTCTTACCTTAAAAGACGAATAGTGATGCCAACTCTTGCTTTCTTTGAGTTTGTCGGGGTCGTTGAACTTGTTGGAGGACAGTAACGCACACCACTTTTTCCTTCGGCGGCAAAGTTCACAGAAACGCAGAGAGGATGATCGAGACATTTCAAGATACATTCAAAGTCGTCATATGGTGTGATCATGTCAATTCGGGGTACATTTAGATAATGGAACTTGTCTGCTGAAAGCAGATTCTGTCTTGAATTCTGCCCATAATTGGAATCCAAATTAGTATGAGTTTCTGTGGATTGAAGACAACGACTATAAGTTGGAATATTCTTAACCGTAATTATTTGGGGAAGAAACGTACTGATTCCTGCAAACTAGAAACTTTGAATGGGAGTAACTGACGTTTTTGGATAGACTCTTTCCTTTTACCCGAGGAAGTGATGAAATTAGTGTTCGCGTAACTGTGGGAGATCCAATTTCTGTCGTTGCCTTTAAGGTTACTCCGCACCTTGACGAGTGCCCTCAGAAAAAAAATTTACACGCGATTTTTCTCATGAAACCAAAATAGAGTAAATAACAGTAAATGGATTATTAAATACACAACACGATAAAACTGTAAGCTATTCGACTTTGCCTCCTTTAAGGCGAATGAAGCCGGTCAACAGAAAAATGACCGAGCGCCATTCCAGCGAATTAATTACCGTACAATTCGCTGGAATGGCGGTTAGTTATTAAATTGAGGCCAAATGTTGCGAAATTTTCTCCTTTCATTCTCAAGGAAATCCATTTTTTCTTTATACTTTTGAACACTATCTTTAGTCTTTTGCTGCTAAAAATTGCCTCTTGATCACAATTGAAGCAGATGTCATGCTTTGACTAAAGAACTGATACGCTGTGTTAAAAAGGCGTTATGATGCCCTAAAACTTAGAATCCGTTAGAGATTAATCCAAAAAGATAAAAATCGTGGAGGCTGAACTTGCAATAAGAAAGATGTTCTGTTTCATTGGTGGTAAATATCATTAGAAGATGAAAACAGGAAAATGTAAATATATATGTGTAGATATATATAATAGCCGTAGGTAACCAACGCTTTTGTTTGAAGTTGGAAAACGCATATACGTACAGATGTTACACACCGGCGGGAATCACCTGAATTTGTACCCAAAATTGGCTTGAAAAATTTTTCTTTTCACCCTATATCGGAATGATGATGTTAACTAACATGTTTATGTCAGAAGAGAAACTGCTTGCATTTTCTCATAAATACCTTACGTATTGGAAACTGTTAACATGTCCGTTTAGCTTATCTTATTTGTTTTTACAAGGCTTTTCTACGGTGCTTAGCTTTAAGTTCCGCGAAAAGCGGAATAATTTCCACTTTTATAAATGCCTTTATTTGTGAGAGTCGAAATTTTGTTTGTAGTACGCCTCGTCAAACTTTTCTAGGTGAAAGGCAGAGAAAAGTCCGTCATGTTTTTTTGATAAGCAAACGAGTTAGTACACTAAGGACCTACAACTTCTCTAAACTTATTAAAATATACCATCCTCCAACTGTAAAAGATGCTATTTCCATCAGGAAATTGAAAAGCCGCCATCTGTAGCTTGCAGCAAACATTGGAAAAACATTAACGATGACACCGTTGGTTTATTTTCTGTCAATCGCACCTTTTTTTCTTTGGAAGAATCGATTTCTCAGTTTTCATTTTGTCAAAGAACATACTTTAATAACCAACCTTGTGACCAGGCAATCTCGGATATCACTGAACACAGCTCCAGTAACAGAAAACAGATCCAAGTGAAAGACATGGCACAAAGTCATACAGACATGGAGTTGTACAGTCTGAATGTTTCCCAGCTGTACTCGGCACGAGATTAGCTTCAATTATCTTCCTGTTTACTTTTCAACCAATGGCTGTCAAGAGTTCTGTCTATTTGCCTTTTACGGTACAATTTCGTTGCACAAGAAGTCTGTGCAAGGTATTAAATAAATATGAGGAAAATTTTAAATGTATTTTTAACAGAATAGCAAAGCGTTTAAACTCCGTTTCCATGGCCAGTTTTGCTTAATAGAGGCTGCAACGATGAAAGGCCGTCAATTGTTATTGTTATTTCTCCCGCTAACCTCACACGTAACCACCGTCATCGAACTTATACAAAGTTGTTTGAAATTCTCATCTTATTTAAAAGAAACCAACTATAGCACTTTGTAAATGAACAAATTGAAGATGAGCAGATATTTTATTCCTGCATGTTCTGAATGACAATGTGTATTTATTAGCGAGTGTTTCGATATGACTTAAGGTATGTGTTAAGTTATTTGAATAACGGTATATAAGCGTTGAATAGTAAAAATTGAGAGTTAATCTGTCGGGTCTGTAAACACCCGCGCACAGGCAGTTAATTTTAAGATGGACGAACTTTTAGCATCTCACCTCACGAACGCATCAGAATATCGTGTAGCTGTATTGGATCCATCTCGATCCATTCATTATTCAAGCAATCAGATCTGCTATTTCGACGTCGATCGGTTCATTAACAGCAAAATTACATTGATCAAATCTAGGGCAGCTAGCCGCAGGTAACTAACGGTTCTGTTTGAAGTTGGAAAACGCAACATACAGATGTTACACACTTGCGGAAATTACCTGAATTTGTACACAAAATTGTCTCGAAAAGTTTTCCTTTTCACCCTATTTCGGAATGATGTTCAATAACATATTTATGTCAGGAGAGGAACTGCTTGCATTTTCTCATAATTAGCTAACTTAGGTCACGAGACATGAATGTTAATTAGGAAACCTTTAACGTGTCCGTTCAGGCTTATCGTATTTGTTTTGAGGCTTTCCTATGATACTTAGCTTTTAAGTTCCGCGCAAAGCGTACTAATTGCCGCTCTGGTAGATTCCTTCATTTGTGAGAGTCGAAATTTTGTTTGTACTACGCCTCGTCAAATTATTCTGGGTGAACGGCAGACAAAAGTTTGTCATGATTTTTTAATGAGCAAATGAGTTTATACACTAAGGGCCCCAACTCCTCTAAACTTGTTAAAATATACGATCCCCCAACTGTAAAAGATTTAACGGAATCGTCTGGATGTGGTAAAACCGTGGTTTGGATAAGTTTGGCCTAGAGCAAATATCCGGCCCATAATGTCAAAGGACAAGCAGCGGTAAATGCTAACGTGCTATTTCCATCAGAAAATTGAAAAGCTGCCATCTGTCGCTTGCAGCAAACATTTAAAACACAATAATGATGACATCGTTACTTTATTTTTCTGTCAATCTTACTTTTTTTTTTTTTTTTTTTTTTTTTTTTTTTTTTTTTTTTTTACGGCAGCAGTAAAAGAATCGATTTCTCAGTTTCATGTTGTCAAAGAACATACTTGAATAACCAGCCTTGTGACCAGGCGATCTTGGATATCATTGAACACAGCTCCAGTAACAGAAAACAGATCCAAGTGAAAGACATGGCACAAAGTCATACAGACATGGAGCTGTACAAACTGAATGTTTCCCAGCTGCTCTAAGCGTGAGATTAGCTTCAATTAACTTCCTGTTTACTTTTCAACCAATGGCTGTCGAGAGTTCTCTCTATTTACCTTTTACGGTACAATCTCGTTAAACAAGAAACCTACGCAAGGTGTTAAATAAATCTGAGGAAATTTAAAATACATTTTTAACAGAATAGCAAAGCGTTTAAACTCCGTTTCTATGGCCAGTTTAGCTCAATAGAGGCTGCAAGGATGAAAGCCGTTAATCGTTAGGGTTATTTCTGTTTCTTTCAACGTACCCACCGTTGTCGACACACTAAACAGCTATAACACTGTGAAAGTGAACAAATTGATAAGAATATTAAAATATCTGCGTTTCGAAGCTGAGAAGATAATTTTATTCCAGCACGTTTTGAATGGCAATGTGTGTTTATTAGTGAGTGTTTCGGTATGTGTTAAGTTATTTAAATAACGGTATATAATTGTTGAGTAATAAAAATTGAGAGTGCGTCTGTCGGGTCTATGAACACCCCTGCACAGGCAGTTAATTTTAAGATGAACGAACTTTTAGCATCTCGCTTCACGAACACAGCAGAAGATGGTGTAGCCATATTGGATACATTGCGATCCATTCATTATTCAAGCAATTAGATCTGCTATTTCGACGTCGATCGGTTCACTAACAGAAAACTTAGAGTGGTCGAATCTAGGCTAACCAGATCTGCTCAAAGCTTTTCTGAAAGTAACGGCGCTGCAGTTGACCAAGCCGTAAAAAAGGCTCGTCGTGAAAACCATGCTTGCATCTGGAAGGGCAAATAACAGTAACTTGATCATTGGTTTCAAGTCCTCGATAAGATGCATGACGCTTTGAACGCTCTGGAAAATAGTTCCTTAAAAAGAGCGGAACGCGCCTTAGGAGAAGGTACTGCTTTAATATCGAAAAGGATAAAAGCCATAAAGCTATCTAATAAGAGCGAGTTTCGTTGGCGAGTTACGGTCAACGAATGTGTATCTGGCAAGCTCGCGTCAAATTCTGATAACGAAAAGAAAATGTCTCGAGCAGAGAGGATAGCGCTTATTAAGTGTCGTTGGCAGTAACGAGCCATTTCTTCTTGGAAATCATCAAGGTCAACAGTCAAGCACTTCGATATGATTTGTGGGATCTTGCGGTCATTTTGCGTATAACGTTAAAGCAGAAGTTTTACTTCTCAACATTTCATTCACATTATTCATTGCTTGGCATCCTTGGTCTTCAACGTACATACACAACCATAACCTCAGCGCCTCCGACGTCGGCTTGAGAAAAGAATAAAACAAAAAAATTAACCGATAAATAATACATAGTAAACTATTTATTGAGATCTCATTAAATAAACGATTATCATAATTCATATTTAGAGAAAGATGGAGAAGAAGAAAACAAATGAAAAGTTGGAACTTTCCTGAGTGAAACCGGTTTTTGAGCACCAGTCTTGTAATCGTAGGAGACGTTAAATTTCAGTTGACTTGTGCAGTTGTTACGTTTCTCCTCTTGATTTCCTACCGAGGTTTTGCCCCAGTAATTAACAATTGCAGTTAAATTCTGACACCCAGACGAAATAAAGAGAGGGGGGAGGGGGACACGTCACTATAACCTATTCATGAAAGGTCGACATGGCAATCTGGTGAGTACTCTCTATTTGACACAGTGTGACATCCTTCCTCCTCCCCTCCCTCCCTTTGAAAAATCCAGGTCATGCCCCTAAAGAATAAAATGAAATGGCCGAGTTATCCAAGAAGGTGTCGACTAGATCAGTTTGATGATTATCTCCGCAAAACAAACACAGAATTATTATTCTATACCGTTTTACCTGCCTGAATAAAAAGGAATAAATGAATGGAAAAGAAATCATTCATGAGGTCTGTTTAGAAAATATCTTGTTTTTTCTCTGATTTGATAACAAAAATACCAAACAAACAAACAAACAGACAAAAATAGTGACAGAGGTATTTCAAGATTTCTTAAATCAATTTTTATCATAACAGAGGTCTCTCAAGATTTTAAAATAAATTTCTACCTTGGGCATTATTCCATGTGATTTTGTGAGTTTTCTTGCTGTACAGAATTGCCGGCACAGGGTAAAATCTCTCCCAGTCACAACGAGTTCCCCCGACTATAAACCACCCAACATCCTTCCGGCATCCTCCGTATTTAGCTGTAATTTCAAAGTTTCGTACACCGTAATGGCCATTGATGTGAAAGGGATATATGTCTGCCGCATCCTTAAGATCTGTCCATGGTGATTGAAGTAGATTATTTTGTGTAAACCAGTCCACGTTAGTTGTTCCTCTGGCATTGAACTTCATAGACGTAACTTCTGCTCCATTAGTGTAAAGCACTACACGAACCTAAAGTCACACACGAAAATGATCTGTTGTTTACATATCAAATACATAAGTATGGGGTAAGATGAGAGTCATTACATCGGGGAATTTAAAGAATTGTTGATCAATTTTTTATTTTCTTTTTACAAACATATTTGGAGGATATCGATCAATCAATACCACATAACATGACTATATGTAAACTCGAGAAGGCAAAGTTTTGAGCTAGAAGTTATTCTATCGGCTTGGTTCTAGTATCACTCTGTCTTGGGCACGGTAACGTTTGTGTTTCAATTGTCTTTGAAGCATTAAAAGCTCCCTAACACCCTGAGTACTTTTTAAAGTAATTTTTGATTAAGCACTTTTGTTTCTGCTCAGAATTGTCTTTGAATATATAATATCATTGTGGTTTACATATTTTGTCGTGGTTTTACCATGCGAACAGTCACAGTTTCTTTTGAGAATCAAAGAATTAAAGAACATCATTTGGAAAAGTGTTTATTGACAGACAATTTGAAGACAAGTTTCCATAAGGTAGATACCTTAGGCTTATACAAAAAAATCCCAAAAAAGTCTAACTAATTTATTTTTGCAGGCTATTTCTAAGGAAATATATTAAAATTACATAAGAAATTTGTGCATGGACGAAGGTGTATTTAGCCTAACCATCTGTGATGTAGATATTTTCCGGACTTACCTCTAGAGGGTTAAAAGTTTGCCAACTCTGAACGATACGGTTTTTGTAGTTTCCATGGTAGATTGAAGTGGTATCTAAGGCAGCGATAATATTTTCTGATAATGTGTCGGGTGAATTCCATAACACGTCAGCAGTCGGAGAGGAAGAATCTCCTCCAATGTATTTGAATATCATCGTCCAACCTTAAAATAAAAAAAAAAGTCAGAAATAGTCGAGGCCCGTGGAAATTGCTATTTCCTTTGGAAACTCTAGAAATTGTTTTTTCGAATTGTCTGAATGGTTATGGACCTAAGTCCTGGGACCTTCCTAGCCAAGTGAGTTAGCCACCTCAATTGGAAAAAGGGGGTAAGTTTCTAAAGAAACTGTGGTGCTGCGTCGGTTGGAGAGTATAACAGGGTAATTTAGTGTTATCAACTGGGTTGAAAACGTAAATTGGCCACCGTAAAGAGTTTAAAGGATGACATTTCGAGCGTTAGCCCTTCGTCAGAGAGATACTGATGACCCTTACTCGAGGGTTTCAATGTGTTGATGGCTTTTACAGCTAACGGTTAGGCTTTGGCCTATTTACGGTTAACGGCTAACATATTTCCATTGTGGTCACCATAAAACACTTTGGGGTTTTTACGGTTTAAATGTTTCAATTTTATTCGCCAAACGGCTGAATCTTTTGGCCGTTTTACGCCTAACGGTTAACCCCATTGAGATTATTTTAATAAAATATGTGTTTATTGTTCATCGTGGTGTAAGAGAGGAGATGAACTTTGTTCGTTTGTCTCACGACATAGTCACTTTTGATGTAGATCGCGACGTTTCGACTTCAGTCGAAAGTCAGGCGATGAGGTCGATTGTTTACGTGTTTATATGGAAGAATTTGAGGAACAGGCGATAACAAATGTGACTTGAAAACCGAAGATCTGGAAACGATATGTAGGTGACAATTTCACACTCTTAGACCGGGACAATGTCGACGGCTTTTTTACAACATCTAAACAGTCAACAGCCTACTATTCGTTTTACCATGGAAATCGACTCGATAGACTACTACTGTCTGCAGAAAGCCCACCCACACTGTCCAGTACCTAACCTATGATTCACACCACCCCTAGTGAGTAAAGCTTGGTTTTGGTAAGTGTCTATAATACCGAGCCAAACACCTCACAATGACACTGTCAGTTATCTCTGAGGAAAAAAAACTTGTCATCAGTACTTGTTTCTAATGGTTATCTTTCTTCATTTGTACGAAGACTCGCAAAGACAACAAGGGTAACAGCCAACAAAGGCCGCGCAGGAATTTAAATCTACTGCCATTCTCCCTTACATAAAGGGTGTATCAGTAGTTCTTCGCCGCTGCCTACAACAACAAGGCATACGACCTTTGCAGTCGAAACGCTGCGATCTACATCAAAAGTGACTCTATCGTGAGACAAACGAACAAAGTTCATCTCCTATCGAGATCCTCTTATTTAGTTTGACGTACCACCTCCATCACTTGTTTGGTCGCAGTACACTGGGAATGAGTCTGATACATGATTGGAAATTTCGTGGACTCCTGTTTCCTTTGGGGCTTGAGAACAGTTTTGAGGCAGAATGACTGAAAAGATTAAAAGTAGAAAAGATGCTAATGCGAGTCCTTGCACACGATGCAGAGATCTATAGGTCTCTCTGCTGTACTAGACTGTCCTTGCATTCTCATTTTACAAATCGGAAATGAAGTCAAGGCAGTCAAGATGAAAATCTGGTTTCATCAAATCCGAATACTTTTTGTGTAAAGCTATCAAATATGATTTCAATAGGTTGGCACGAATGACTCCCTCACTACAAGTCGTAACATAGTAACTCTTGTTCTCTAAATAACAATGAGAAGATTTTGAAAAAAACAAAAACATGCTAAATTGTGTTAGATGTTAATGATTCCCCCAAGCCGCAAAACGGATTGGCCATAGAAAACCTAAGATAATTATGATATAAACAAATACTTGCTAAGAGGTGAGAAGGAGATTTTTCGTTATACACCACTAACATATTTAAACATGAAGTCAATGACTTTAGGGAACTTAGAAAATTTTCTGAAGCAAAAAAACAAGAAAACCAAGAAGTATAAAAAGGTAGGAATATTTGCATTACTTGATGTATAAAAAGGCGGGAATATTTGCATTATTTGATGAATAAGCAACAAAATACCTTGGTCACAATTCTCTCCCCCGAGTCCTTGTGGACAGACACAACGGTATCCTTTTGAAGTAAACCCAGCTTGACAAGTAGAATTTTTCTGACATGGGCTGCTTCCACAAGGATTCTGTGATAAAAAAAAAAAAAAAAAGCAAACAGTGCCTTTCCTTTTTTGTATGCTAAGAGCACATGTGCTTCTTGAGGGATTACTATCACCATTATTATTATTATCATCGTTATAATTTAAAAAAAAAAGAGATCATCAGAGTCATTTTTTCGAAAAAGCATTAAACCTCAAGAAGATTTCACCTGGTCTCCAACATTTGGGAAATTAATTTCGCCATGGACGAGGTCTGTTGTATGCCTCACAGCGTCCCACTGATTAAAATTACCGAATTAAAGAGTTCAGGTAATCATTCCAGAACATAGCTACCTTTTATTTCTGTTTACATTTCTGTAGTCAACCAGTGAGTCGTGTCAAGTGAAGTTTCAACAAAAAAAAAAAAATTGTTGTGTTTAGGTTGTAAGGCTTATCTCAATTCCTCGGTAGCTGTAGCCATTTCTGGTAATGAAATTCACGCTGGTGACTTGTAAATGAGGGCTTTTTTTCAGGTCGCATAACGGAATATCGCCTAGTAGTGGCCCGTAGTTGTAAGACACACAGTCGGGATCCCCATAACAGATGAGTTCACAGCCTACTTCACTTTCAACTGGCAGAGATTTGATTATGTGATTAAGTAAATACTTGTCTTTGGTGACTGGGTTAAATAGAATGGCTCTGCACTCATCTGAATTTGCTGTCACAACTAAAAATAACAAAAATTTATCATTATTCGTAACTGATCAACATTAGCGATATGTGTCGATGAAAATTTATTTCATCCCTCGAGGCTCCTGGTAATTGCCCTCTATCTCCCTTAAATAATGCGAGTTCCTTACATCTATAACAAGTACTAGCATTTGGAAAACTTATAGTGATGCATTTGGAAACGAATAGTCATGCGAACTCTTGCTTTCTTTGGGTTTGTCGGGGTCGTTGAACTTGTTACAGGACAATAACGCACACCACTTTTTTCCTTTGGCGGCAAAGTTCACAGAAACGCAGAGAGGATCGGTCAAGACATTTTAAGATGCATTCAAAGTCATCATATAGTGTGATCATGTCAATTCGGGATACATTTAGATAATGGAACTTGTCCACTGAAAGTAGATTCTGTCTTAAATTCTGCCAATACTCAGAATTCAAATCATTACGAGTTTCTGTGGGTTGAAGATAATTACTATAAGTTAGAATATTCTTAACTGTAATTATTGGGGAAGAAACGTATTGATTCCTGCAAACTAAAAAACTTTGAATGAGGGTTTTAGGATAGATTCCTTCCTTTTACTCGAGTGGCGGATGAAAGTGGTCTTGTATCTATCAATAACAAAAGTTTACTATTCTTGCCATTATTTCTGTCTTTGCCTTTAAGGTTACTCCGCACCTTAGCGAGTGCCTTCAGAGAAAAAAAAATTACACGCGATTTTTCTCATAAAACCAAAATAGAGTAAATAACAATAAATAGATTATTAAATACACAACACGATAAAACTGTTTATTATATACTCAACAAAATATCGCGTTTCTGATTGGTCAATGATGAATGCATAAATAGGTTATAGAGTGCAATAGAGGTTATAGAGTGCAATACGGAGAAGTTGCCATGGAAACATCGATGGAGTAATTTTGTCGAGAATATAATAAATAAAAAATCGTATGAACCTGCTCGTGCATTTCGTGATTTATGGTCACTCGTGATGTTTTGAAAGTTCTCAAATTGCACTCGCCTACGGCTCGTGCAATTTTGAGAACTTTCAAAACATCACTCGTGCCCATAAATCACGAAATGCACTCGCGTTCATACGATTTCCTATACAAATGGCGAATGAAGCCGGTCAACAGAAAAATGACCGAGCGCCATTCCAGCGAATTAATTACCGATCAATTCGCTGGAATGGCGGTTAGTTATTAAATTGAGGCCAAATGTTGCGAAATTTTCTCCTTTCATTCTCAAACGCGATGTTTCGCATGAAACTAAAATAAAGTTAATAACAATAAATAGTTTATTAAATGCAGAATACGATAAAATTGTAGGGTATTTGACTTTGCTTCCGTTAAGGCAAATGAAGCCGGTCAACAGAAAAATTAGCGAGTGCCATTTCAGAGAATTTATTACTGATTAATTCGCTGGAATAGCGCTCAGATATTAAATTGAGGCCTAATGTTGAGAAATATTTTTCGTTTATTGTTATGGAAATGCATTTTTTCATTATACTTTGAACTTCCTCCACAGAATCTTTAGTCTTTTAGGATGCTAAAAAATTGCCTCTTAATTGCAATTGAGGCAGATATGATGTTTAGATAAAGGAAGTCATACGCTGTGTCAAAAAAGGCGTTTGTTTTCTCTTGGTGAAAAAAAAATATGTCAAAGTTTATAAATGTTTATGATACACTTAAAATTAGATTCCGTTAAAAATTAATCTAACTTAAGGCTTAACATGTTATGGCAAAGATGTTCTTCTGTTTCGTTGGTGGTTAATATCATATCAGGAAAATGTTAATTTTTCTTCTTTTCTTTTTGATAACAGGTGAGTCGGTATTTGTTTTTTCGCGTATGTGAAATTTAAACAAAATTATCAGGAATTTTTAACTCGGTTTAATTTAAATAGCCGCAGGTAATTAACAGATATGTTTGAAGTTGGAAAACATGTATACAGATATTGCCCACCTACGGGAATGACCTGAATTTGTACGCAAAATTGGCTCGAAAAGTTTTTCTTTTCACCCTACTTCGGAATGATAATGTTCAATAACATGCTTATGTAAGGAGAGGAACTGCTTCCATTTTCTTATAAATACCTTACTTTGGCTAAGAGACATGAATGTTAATTAGGAAACTGTTAACTTATCTTATTTAGTTTTACAAGGCTTTTCTACGGCGCCTAGCTTTTAAGTTCCGCGCAAAGCAGAATAATTGCCACTCTGGTAAATTCCTTTATTTGTGAGAGTCGAAATTTTGTTTGTGATACGCCTCGCAAAACTATTCTGGGTGAAAGGCAGATATAAGTTCGCCATGTTTTTTTAATGAGAAAATGAGTAAGTACATTAAGGGCCCACAACTTCTCTTAACATATTAAAATATACTATCCTACAACTTTAAAAGATTAAACAGAAACGTTTGGATGTGGTAAAATCGTGGTTTGGATTACTCTGCCCTTGAGTAAATAACCGGCCCATAATGTCAAAGAGCAAACAGCGGTAAATGCTAACGTGCTATTTCCATCATGAAATTGAAAAGCCGCCATCTGTAGCTTACAGCAGACGACGCAAACACAATAACGATGACACCGTTGCTTCATTTTCTGTCAATCGTGCTTTTTTTATGTTTTTTTGTTTTTTGAAAGAATCGATTTCTCAGTTTTCATTTTTTCAAAGAACATACTTGAATAACCAACCTTGTAACCAGGCAATCTTGGGTATCATTGAACACAGATCCAGTAACAGAAAACAGATCCAAGTGAAAGACATGGCACAAAGTCATACAGACATGGAGTTGTACAAACTGAATGTTTCCCAGCTGTACTACGCATGAATAAAGGAGTAAAGAAACTGTGGTGCTGCGCCGGTGGGAGACTATAGCAGGTAATTTAGTATTAACAACTGAGTTGAAAACGTAAATTAGCCACCGTAAAGGGTAAAAAAGCTGTCGTTTCGAGCGTTAGTCCTTCGTCAGAGCTGTACTACGCATGAGATTAGCTTCAGTTAAATTCCTAGTTACCTTTTAACCAATAGCTGTCGAGAGTTCTGTCTATTTGCCTTTTACGGTACAATTTCGTTAAACATGAAGCCTATGCAAGGTACGAAATAAATATGAGGAAAATTTAAATATATTTTTAATAGAATACCAAGGCGTTTAAACTCCGTTTCCATGGCCAGTTTTGCTCTATAAAGGCTGTAAGGATGAAAGGCCATCAATTGTTAAGGCTATTTCTCCTGCTATTTCACACATAACCACCGTTATCGAACTAATACAAAGTTGTTTAAAATTACCATCCTATACTCATTTGTGAGAGTCGTAATAATGTTGTTTTGGCTTTGCACAAATTACAGGCCCATAATGTCAAAGAGCAAACAGCGGTTAATGCTAACGTGCTATTTCCACGAGGAAATTGAAAAGGCGCCACCTGTAGCTTGCAGCAGACACTGAAAACACAATAACGATGATACCGTTACTTTATTTTCTGTCAATCGCGCTTTTTATTTTTTATTTTATTTAATGGTACAGTTTTGTTAAACAATAAGTCCATACAAGGTATTAAATAAATATAAGGAAACTTTAAAAATATTTTTTAAAAGAACACCAAGGCGTTTAAACTCCGTTTAACACAACAACTATAACACTGTGTAAATGAACAAATTGACAAGAACACGAACATATCTGCTTTACAAAGCTGAGCAGATATTTTTTTTCCTTCACGTTCTGAATGGCAATGTATGTTTATTGGTGAGTGTTCCGATATGTCTTAGTTATGTGTTAAGTTATTTGAATAACGGTATATAAGTGTTGAATAATAAAAATTGAGAGTTGGTCCGTCGGGTCTGTGAACACCGCCACACAGGCAGTTAATTTTAAGATAGACGATCTTTTAGCATCTCGCCTCACAAACGCAGCAGATGATGGTGTAGCCATATTGGATCCATCGCGATCCATCCATTATTCAAGTTTGCCAAATTTTGTTTGTTCAAAGTTTTTCTGTAAATAACGGCACTGCAGTTGACCAAGCCGTAAAGAAGGCTCGTCGTGAGAACCACACCTGCGTCTGTAAGGGCGACTAACAGCAACTTAATCATTAGTTTTCAAGTCCTCGATAAGAGGCATGACGCTTCGAACGCCCTGAAAAGTAGTTCCTTAGAGAGAGCGAAACGCGCCAGGAGAAGGTACTACTCTAATATCGAAAAATATAAAGGCCATAAAGCTATCTGATAAGAGCGAGTTTCGTTGGCAAGTTATGGTCGACGAACATCCATCTGACAATGACGAAAAGAAAATGTCTCGAGTAAAGAGGAAAGCCGTTAAGGATAGGCTTCGTTGGCAGCAACGAGCCCTTTCTTCTCGAAAACCATCAAGGTCAGCAGCAAAGCACTTCGATATGATTTGTAGGATCTTGCAGTCATTTTGCGTATAACGTTAAAACATAATTTTTACTTCCCAACATTTCATTCAGATTATTCATTGCCTGGCATCTTTGGTCTTCAACGTACGTACACAACCATAACCTCAGCAGCGCTTCCGACGTCGGCTTCAGAAAAGAAAATAATACAAAAAAAAAAACTAGCGATAAATAATACATAGTAAACTATTTATTGAGATCTCATTAAATAGACTATTAAAATAATGCGTAATCCATAATTAGAGATAGATGGAGCAGAAAACATATAAGAAGTTGGCAAAAGTGACCCTTTCCGAGTGAAACCGGTTTTAGAGCACCGGCCTTTTATTCATCGGAGAGGTTAAATTTCAGATGACTCGTGCATTTATTTCAGTTCTCCTCTCAATTTCCTACCGAGATTTTGCCCAGTAATTAACTATTGCACTCAAACTGTAACACCCAGATGAAATAAATAGAGGAGGGCGTCTTAAAATGTCACTATTGCACCATATTTATGAAAGGTCTATATGGCAATCTGACGAGTACTCTGTATTTGACACGGTGTAATACCTTCCCCCCCCCTCCTTTCCTCCCCTTTGAAAACATCTAGGTCACGCCCCTGAAGAAGAAAAGGAAATTGCCCAGTTATCCAAGAAGGAGTCGACTAGGTCAGTTCAACGATTATCTCGGCAAAACAGAATGGTTATTTTCCTGATTTAAAAACAAACAAACAAACAAACAAAAGCAGTAATAGAGGTATTCCAAGACTTCTTAAATCAATTTTTACCATAACAGAAGTATTTCAAGATTTTTAAAATCAATTTCCATCTTGGCCATTATTCCATGCCGGCACAGGGTGAAATCTCTCCCAGGCACAGAAAAGTCCTCCGATTATAAACCACCCAACATCATTAGGGCATCCTGCGTACTTAGCTGTAATCTCAAAGTTTCGTGTACCGTAATGGCCATTGATGCTAAAGGGTTTTAAAGTTGTCGCATTCTTAAGATCTGTCCATGGTGATTGAAGTAGATTATTTTGTGTAAACCAGTCCACGTTAGTTGTTCCTCTGGCATTGAAATTCATAGACATAACTTCTGCTCCATTCTTGTAAAGCACTACACGGACCTAAAGTCATACAAAAAAATGATCTGTTGTCTACATGTCAAATACATGAGTATGGGGTAAGATAAGAATCGTTACATCGGGGAATTTAAAGAATCGTTAGTCAATTTTTGATTGTCTTTTTACAAACTTATTTTGAAGGATTCCGACAGTTTATCAATCAATATCAATCAATCAATACCACATAACATGACTATATGTAAACTCGAGAAGGCAAAGTTTTGAGCAAGAAGTTGTTTTATCGGCTTGGTTCTAGTATCACTCTGTCTTTGGCACGGCAACCCTTGTTTTTTCAATCATCCTCGAAGCATTAAAAGCTAACACCCTAAGTACTTTTTAACGTAATATCTGAATGAGAACTTTTGTTTCAGCTCAGAAATCCCACGACCATTCATCCTAAAGGTTTGGGAAGTAAGGTAAACAAAAGAACGTAACAAATAGAGATCTCATTGTATGGCCAGTGATATCACTCTTTGAAACAAATTGTTTTAGTTTATGTTCTTTTATATTATTTATATTCCATTCTTTTCTATTCCTAATTCTTCTCAAAAGAGGCAAGCAGTTCAGAAAAGTGTCCGCTTGGTTTGTCTTTAGGAACATGATGAAAAGCATCTGGAAAAGTGTTTCGTGACAGACAATTTGAAGACAAGTCTTTCATAAGATGGAAAGCTCGATCAGGCTCCGCAAAAACGAAAAAATGATTTCACAGAAATACTTCTTAAGTTTTCCTTATCAGAAAAAAGCAATGATTTTCTCGTTTATGAAATATGCTTTATGTTTTGTTTGTTTGTTTTGCCAAAATTTGACGGTGCTGTTTCTTTTCGCCGTGTAGTATATTTAGAGGATATGACTTCATGTTGCTTCCTTCTTCCTTCATGTTACGGGAGCTGTTCTTTATAACAAAAAGTTGTGCTCATGCTTAGAGCCACTTTTACTGCACATATGTGTCGGTGCAAGTTATTGTGCACGACGGCTTTTTTCTTGTGAAAATGTCACGTATTCATTATTCACCTCAGTAAATTTTGTTTTGTTTGATTTTTTTTTTTTGCCTTATTCCTTTTTTATATAGGAAATGGACGAAGAACAGCAGAAACACCAAGAAGAACTCGGTTTGTGGAAGAAGGAGGCCAAGGCTGCACAAGACAGAGTACGTAGGATACTGCTCCAGTTATTTAATATCTGTTTATAATTATGTCCTCTCCCATGCAAGTAGTTATGAAACGAAAAGAAAACAAAATTGACGAATAAACTCATAGTTTTGCCGAAACTGCACGGTGAGTAACTTAAACAGAAATGATACTGAACTTTAATTGTTATCTGACGATTGTTTGGATAGACTATGTGGATTTCCTTTACCCTTGCACGAGAAGCGAACGGCCAAGAATGAGTCGCTTTGCTATCTCAATGATTAAATCTGGTCACTTCGCTTAAACACTTCTTTTGCACTTCCCTGTATGTAGTTTAAAGAGGACATCACCACCATGAACCGAAGACACCGTGAGGATATCAAACGTCTGGAACGGGAATTGACTGAAGCTAAAGTAGGTGAACTCTTGACTCTCACGAGCGCTTTTCGATTGAGTGTCGAGACACCTAAATCAAAGTAACTATAGCCAATCAGCATAAAAGCGGGTAATCTCGAGGAGCCAATAAGAACTCAGAACAAAAACACGAAAACGACCTTAAACGCGGGGAAACGCGAGTGACCTAGGCGTGATTGGTTCAGTTTTTGTATCTGATTGGTTGGAGAGGGTTGCACCAATCACAGAGACTAATCACGCATCATGGTAATACGAAACCAAAGCAATCTCGATTTCTGCGTAAACTTAGTTCAAATAATTCGTGACCTCTTTTCAGCTCGTTGTCATTGCACAGTGTGGGCTAACTAAGGTGAAGGTGAAGCCTATCTCTTCAGGTAATGAACCTCTTTTATGTAGTCAAATCATACCGGCATAATTATAATTATAATAAAGTTCGGATATAACGCGCGCTGTCATTGGTTGAAAGAGCTTGCTCTATGAGAGTATGGAGCACAGAGCTGAGCTAAAGCTGTCACGCCATCTGCAGATTGTACTATGTTCGACCTTTTCCGGGACTTCTTTTTAGCTTTTTTCCGATAATTGAAAGTGAAATTTCGGAACTGAAGCGAGCCGGCAAGTAGTAACAGAAGAATCAAACAAAGGTATGTAAACATACCAGGCGCCGTAATTTACGTTATTAAAACGTGAGCAGATACGAAAATCCTTAATGGAAAAACAAAATAAACATTCCGAGTTTTAAAGACTTTCACGCTCAGTTAGATTGCAAGCTTACGAACGGTAATAAAAATCAAACACAGCTAACACTCGTATAGTATATAAAGTTCAGTGTTAAAAACAAAACAGAACAAAACAGAAGTGATGAAAAATATAACCAAACTGGCATAACTGTTAAAAATTCTTACTAATCATGACGGTGTCTGAGCGAATATGATCATGCTGAAGTTCATCGCGGCTCGCTCATCATGGCGATCTCCGGTCATCATAGGAAAGCAAGACTCAGAAACTACATCGGCTGCCCTTCGAGTGAAAAAATAAGAGCTTGCTCTCATATCCTTTCCGATACGTTGAATGGAAAGTCACATCAGTCACTTCAGCCGAGTTTTGCGGCGCTGTCATCACGAGCGTCTTCATATTCTGGTAAATTCGGCTGTCGTTCATTCAAAAAACACTTGCCTTGAACAGTTTGTTTTCTACCTTGTCATGTGAAAAAACTCGCGTGTTTTTATGAGCCATAATTCGGCTGAAGTTCACTGAACATTTCACTTCAAGATTCTGTATTAGAGACTTAAAAACTTCAGGCAAAAGTATTAAATTCGACTTGCCGAACTATTTTAGTTTGTAAACTATCGTAGAAAGTGAACTTTGATGGTTTTTGAACTTTGATGGTTTGACACTTTTGACAGCTTTAGTCTTGTACAGCCAATCAGATTATTTGAACCGTTCCAACAGGAATTCTGATTGGCTTATTGTAGCGTGCTTTATGAGAGTATAGAGCATGCTGACGACACTGTTGTTCGCTTTGTTCAAAAATCAAGAAGTGGGAAGAAACACTCGACTACGTCTCGTGTTTCTCCCTACACTTCTTTCGTGCTCTAGCCGCTTCCTGCGTGCTTTATAACAGAACAGAGCACAGTCAAGGCTTCTCTATTTGTTAAATAAAGGTAGTTTGGAAAGAAATTCTGCAATCTCTGATTATGAAAGTTCCTTTTCCCAAAATGTTGTATTTTCCGTAATCTTTCCGAGTAATTCTTTGTCCTGAGGTTTTGTAAGTTTTTGTACACTGTTAGGTTATCTTGAGACGACTTACATTTACGAAGGTTACTCTTTTTCTAGGAGAAAAGTGGACAAACAAAAAATGCCGATGACTCGCTCGTACAAAATCTGGAAGCGAAAATCGTAGATTTGGAGAATCGCTTGCGTCAGCCGTTAGCAGACTCCGAAGAAGTTCTAAGATTAAGAACCAGGCTTCAGGAGTCGGATAAGATGCTCCAAAGTGTCGAGCAGCAGATAAACGAACTGGAAACGAGAAGTGAATCTTGGAGACAAGAGGTACCAGGTTCTTTATTCCTGAATGTCGTGTCATACATGGTCCCTTCTGGTTTGCGTGAAGGAAGCGTAGACGATAGTCGAAAGCGAATCGCCGCGGCCGTTCGGTAATCGGGGACAAAGAGCCGTTTGGGGGGAAATTTTAGCAGTTGAAAGATTCCAAATATTTTGGAAAAAGGGAGAAACTTGTAGATCTGAGTTGATGGCAGATGGGTATCGACAAGGAGACCAGAGAACTCTGGATAGAGATCGGGGAAACGCCTGCCAGCTGTCACAACCGCTGAGAAACTTTTTTCGAGCGAAGAGAAGAGCAAGATTTTAACAAGCATCGATTTGATTATCGTAGCGACCGTAGTACGCACCCAACACGCATCATAGTACGTCTTATTTATGTATATTTGTATGTAGCTCCATTTTAGTGGCCTTTGCGTATAACGCACTAAGCTTTAACTTCTAAATCTTAACGCATATGGGCATTGATACAGAGTCACTGACCTAAACCTAGAATTCATGGATTAGGATTTTTTTTCTCCGTGTTTTGATACTTGGTTTTGTGATTGATTTATTCTATGCCCACGTTTCTTCTTGACGAGGAAAGAAAAACTGAAAGGCAAAGAATGTGAGTATAACTGGTTGAATCCTCGACTGATAATATAATGACTATATCCGTTGAACATACTGATTAGTTGGTTGTGGGGCCTGGGGTGTCAAAGTGCTTAGATTGACAGCCCGTGTTCCCGCCCATGAATTACGAGGCAAAATGCATAAACTCGCGTTTCTACACTAAATTATGTGGGAATACACAGAATTTTATTTCTGTAATATCCTATTAAGGCAGGAACCCCTCTGTGTGACCTTGGTTATCTTCTTCACTGCGTGATGTCATTCACTGGTTTCCAGCAGGCTCGATATTTTCTTTTTTGTCATCTTAACAAACCAGTGTTTAGATAGTCGAAATAAAACAAGCAGCTGAATTAACTTCATTCTCAATATCTCTGACTATTTACGGAAGGCAGAGTGAATTCTTACTCTTCGAAGTATTTAAGGTAATAGGGAAGTTCATTTCCCTTGCTTCAAATTCATTTTCAGACATAATCACCATTCTAAACAACAACAAAAAAGGAAGACAGGAAAAAGGGAGGAAATAACTCAAATCACACACATCAAAGGAATCCAAACATTCTCGTTGAACTGCAAGGTAAATCTTCCGTCAGACGCCGGTTCCGTCGACTTAGGCTCTTAATCCCCCTTCAGACGCTGTGCCCGTTGACTTAGGCTTTTAATCTCCCTCTTGCAGGCGATGTCTCCGTCGAGTTAGGCTGTTACGCTTACGGCAGACGCTGAGACCGTTTGATGCGATCATCGGAATGACTCCTCCAAAACAACGATGATGACAATGAGTGTAAGGCTTATATGGCTGGCTCTGTATCACTTTTACACTACAATCAGTGCAGGTATTGATAAATGGTTTATGTCAAAATCAACTGCTTGTATAGGGGATACATTTTAATGGGGCAATGGTTTTCAGTACTGCATAGTCTATATAAGGCAAAAAGTGACAGATCGCAATTTTTGCTGGAGTCGACATTAAGGTAATGGAATCCAAACAGAATCCATGCAGAATTGCATGTCTTTCACCGCTGTCGTTTACAAATGCATAACATGGAAATAGCGTAACTTAAAAAGGGCTACAGTTGATAGAACCTTAGCCATGAAGTAGAGGGAGAATACAACCGAAGGAAAGTAGGAAACGAAACAAGGGCCCGAAGTAATTGATATTAGAATGAAACACGAATTTCCCTCGCTGCATGGTTTTAATTGACTTGGTCCTCCTAATTCAGCTCTAATGAAAGTTGAGAAGTCAGTTTTTGCATTCACATTTTTATTCATAAAAACGAAAATCTCCGTTTATTTGAAGGAGTTGATTACGGCGAGCCCTCCTCAGAGCCGCTATTATGTCACTACGGAGTTAATCATAACCATTACAATTTCCTCAAATGTGACTGGTGCTTTAGCTGATCTATTTTTCACTTATCATGTACAGTTATGAACAGACAGGTGGCCGTTATCGGACACCTGTAATGGGAGAGTTGAAGCATACAATTATACTAAAATACAAACAGAATTGATCAAAATAACCATAGCAACAACCACTTATTCTGAAAAACTGTGTTTTTTCTAAAATAGAGGAATGTTATTTTAGACATTGTCCCTGCCGGAGATGTTTGTCCTAGGTGTATTTTTTCTCGGAAATTGAAACGGTTATGATTAATTGGTAACAGGACTCCGTGACGTCCAACTCTATCTGTAATCATACTCGTGATTGACAAATCGATTTTGTTAATCACTCGTCTGACTACTCGGTCCTATCACCATTATAATCAAAAAGTCGTACAAATGGAACTTCCATAGCAAAGAACATTTTCATCTTATGGCATTGAAAGTACTTCATTTTCTGACGGCGCTAGACTTTCTCCTTCAGGCAAGCATCCTGGGGAGACCCCTGCCGGAAGGCGCAAATGAACGCAAAATAAACAACGGATCTTGGTAAATTGCGAAACTTCCAAATTTAGGAAAACATTTGCAATTTGAAAGTGTATTTTGTTTTTGCAAAGGGCATGAGAGAAATACATAACTTTAAAACGCTCGTGTAGATCGACATTTGCTCTCATGAAACCGTCTATCTGCTCCGACGTAAAGCAAACGCTTGAAAAAATCAGCTCTGAAATCCTTTAGGGTGGCAAATTTGCATATTCAACTCAATCAATAAAACCAGATTATCTTGTAACATAATAATGAAGCTTTTTCTCGTATTTTTGCATTGTCATCCTACTCCCCCCAAAAAAGGTATGGGCGCTGAAAACGTACACTGACGACTTGTTAGTTCTTTCAGCTTGTAAGTTAAAAACAAACATACAAAACAAACGAAAGTAAATCTAGGAAAAGTACTTTCTACCCTACAATTGGATGTTTATATTCTCTACGACGTTCTCTGTCGAACAATTGAAAAAAAAAAAGGGAACCAGTAACCTGATGACAAGGTCTGAGAACTTGTTGTCATTCTCAGAATACTTTGTAACTGATATGCCTTATCCATCGAACTCATTTCATTTCTTAGCAGCTGAAGAAGAATGCCGAGTACTGCTTTATTTTAAACCAATGAAAGACAGAACTCTCCTCAATCATGTTATGATAAGAATAGATATACCAAGAGAAGATGTCTGCAGCATCCGATGTTTCCTTGAACCCAATTGCTTGTCTTATAATGTTGGACCGCTGGAACATAGCAACCGATACTTGTGTGAGATCAGCGACTCCACTGACGTACGACATCCGGGAGACTTGGTTCAGCGATTAGGATTTACCTACCAGGGAATAAAGGTCTGTTCTTCCGTGATCCACTCCCTAGGGAGTCGACTGAAATGTGTCTTACGTTCAAATCTCTTTTTTGTGCTTTTTACTGGAAGAGATTAGGTGTCTTAATGTAGCTAGCCGCCACTAGAGGTGTAAGCACAAGGAGGCCAATTAGGTGAGCTCGTCCACCTGAGCAGTGTTTTTAAATGTAACTTTAGGTGTAATACCTTTACTCAAAACTAAAATGTGCCACTTGAATAGACTCATTGTCAAATCATTACCAAGAGATTTATCATTTTACGACAAACCCCACCAAAAATGATGCATAAATCTGGAATCAATGGACTACCACTCGTTTATTCTAACTTTTAAAACTTTGTACATTTCTTAGCCGTCCTATGCAAAACAACAACGTGAAATCACCTCAATTTGCGAAGTCTGCGAACCGAAACCGCGTCGGCAAATTATTTTAATTTCCATTTGGAACTCACCGCTTTTTTTATACGTTATGCTGAAGTTGAGGTGTGGCACAGTATGCAGCCATTTTTGAAATTCTAATTAAAGGCAGAAATTCAGCTTTTAATCGAAGTCTTCCGTGGCGTTGCCGTCCTGACTGCTTAAGATTTTGCGTTGGACCTAAGTCTACGGTATCTTTGACCAAAAAGACGATCCTTAGAGGATTTGGGTTGTGTCACATTAAAATATATCTTGTCTCCCCCACGAGGCTCTGTAAGATTCTTATGATCCTCCCTGCCCCCCTCATTTTCAGTCAATTTGCTGCAGACCACCTATTAGACTCTGCTGGTGACAACGCGACAACTACTTCCCCCCTCCCCCCCCCCCTCCCCTCCTTACCCCAGGTAATAGATAATGACAGGTCCGTTAAAAAAGAGTGTATGGAAGGGTTTTCTGAGAAAATTATTGTCCTTGTATCATCAGAGTCCATGTAACACTGATGTTTGCGGGAAGAACATGACTTGTCAAGCGGGTTACACCAGCAAAGGATACCGTTGTATGAAAAACATCACGTCGACGCCATTAAACTTCAGCAACCTAGTTGCCAAAGAACGTACGTATCTTCTCTCCTTAGGTTATTTCTCTTATGATAAAACACGACGACAACGACAACACTTTCAATAAAAACACCATATTTGCTAATCGAGACGGATGGAAACTCTCATCGCGATTGTTCGTTTCTTCCAAGTCCAAAGCGTCTAAGTTTTATTCCATGAGCGTATAATTATGTCGCGAGATGCTTTAAATTGCTTGACTGTTAATGGCGATCAAATAAATTTGATTTGGAAAAAGCGTAAATCTTCATTATTCACTAACTTGGCTTCATCATCTTATCATGTTATATTTAAAAGTTATCTATTCCGTTTCTTTCTGGTCATCATGACGAGGTTGAATTATACGGGACGCAGCCTCTGTGGTTTTTTCTCTACTGTACTGATTCGATATAAATTGTTTTTCCTCAGACTTTCATAATTGTTCTGATGCACCCAACATAACGGGAGTTTACAATACATCTCACCATGACTGGGGCCTTTTTCCTGTGTACTGTGATCAGACATATGATGGAGGAGGTATCTCATATTCTGTATGATCGGTACAAGTTACATAATGAAACGATAAAAGAAAATTGGTCTCAATCTGTTCCCATTCTTCGTTCAGTACTAACTTTTCCCTTGATCAGTGCAAATATAATTGGAGAGCGTAGTCAGTGCCTTGTGGAGACTCCGTCAGTAGCTTTTCGCTCGAGCGTATTCATGGAAATGCTAGATCGTCCATTCGTTTCACATGGACGATTGCATTTTTCCCACTGGTGTACGTGACTCCCTTTTCCTCTTTTTCCATCACCTGTTATTTCCATTCGCATTCTAAGCTGTCCAACACTGCTGTTGGATCAGATCAGTGATTCTTTTTTATTTTGTTCCATAAGCATTAGGTGATGGGAGATTTTTCGAGATGACTTAATTCTTAAAATCTTTGTCTAATAAAATTTTCACCTCACAGGCTGGACGATGGTATTAAAAGTTGTTAGTGGCCTCTCTCAATTGGACGTCGGTGGAATTTGGTCGTCACCCTCCCTATATCATGAAAATCTCAACGAAACCTTCGACCTAACGTCAGCTTATCCAACTCATTACAAGAATCGTATTGTACTGAACTGGAAAAATTTTAACCCTAAAGAGGTGAGGAAGGTTAATGAATGAATTACCCCAAACATTCAGTAGTACACATGCCCAAGTAAAAGCATAAGCTTCGTTACCTGCAAATGACGCTTGGTACTGAAAGAGCCTCTGCAATCATTTGGGATTAAAGGCGCATGAAAGACACTGCCAATTGAAATCCTTGAAAAATATTTGATTTATGTCGAAGCTGCCACAAATTCATATTTTACGCCGTTGAAAAGTAGTTCACCTTCTCAAATGTTCATGTTACTGAATACGGAACTTGCGCCGGGGGCAGTTTGAGAAACGCTTAGATCTACCATATAGTCAAGCAAGGCACCAAGGGTGAGCTTTTCGGATTACTAAAATACACTGTAAACATTTCTCTTGTACTTAACCCCAGTGTATACTGCTTAATACTTCCTTTACTTTTTGTAACTTCTTCGTATAATCTTCTAGTCTACTAAAAGGATACAATCTTGCTACGAAAGGGCGACATGAGAGGGGCTGTCACCTGGTATCATTCCTTGACAATAAGGGCAAATTTAATACACTTGGTTATAGTTTATTACATCTGGGTAAGAATACTGTTGAGCGCAGTAGCTAATGGAGTAGTCAAAGGCATGCAGGAACTCAAGCCACCAGGAGATCGTTCAGCAGTCAGGGAACTAATGAAAGTTGTGGACTTGTGAACTTTCTCAGAATTTGAAAGTAGCAAATGGATTAGAAACGAGTAATTACTTGAGTGATGAGTATGTTGACTATGATGCGAACTTTTACTAAGGATACAGTATGAAGATCCTATAACCTGGAAAATCTACTCATGTTTTGTGATATCGTAATGTTAAAGTTAACAAAAATTGTCTCTTTACAAATGATTAATTTCAGTCGATTTTAACTTCAATGAACCTCAGGTTCGCGTCGTTATATACAAGGACAGTCAACAAGTCACCTCCCTCAAGTTCAATGCCACTGGTACAGACAACTTGAATTGGTTTTCACATGAAAACCTAATTTACTCACCATGGAGTGATCTTAAGATGTTCTCACTCGTAAATTTTGGCCTTCTGGGTCCCATAGTTTCCGATCGCTTCTTTGAGATAACTGGCCCTTACACTAGTTGTGAAAGTGATATCGGTTGGTTGGTAGTTACTAGTCACCCAGTATGTCCTTGGGACAGACGATCACCTCAGCCTAGTATCCAATACAGCAAGCAGCGCATGGCGTCGCGTATGGAAAATTACGGTAATTTTGATATTGAAATATTTTTGGCATTGTATTCCGTTGATAGGGTACCAATAACTAACAAAAAATTCTGTTGTTCAGGTATTACTTCACCTCATGCTATTCGAGACACCAGATTTCGTCGCCTGAGCAGTTTTTTTCTTCCTGACGTAGTCAAAGACGTTAAAAAGATGAACGAACATCTTCAAAAAACCACAGTGGTGATCGTTTCAAAATATCTTGAATGGGGCTTGACCCCTTCCCTTCCCTCCCCTCCCCCCAGACTATTCTCTTAAATCATCAAAGGGCCACGGAAAAACGGTCGAGCAAAACACGAAACTCATGATCACGTCTTCTACTAGTTTGCATTTTCTTCCCATTTCCCGAAATAGAAAGGTCTTGTATGAACAATCCACATTTACTACCTGGTACATTGTTACTGTACCTGTTTGTTTCTGTTTGTTTCGTTTGTTTTTTAGTATTCACCAACGTACAGACGTACATCCGTACCATTGACTTTTCGCATGTGAAATTCTTACTTCTGAATGAATATCATTTTAACTAGAGAATCATTCAGCCTTTGAAAAAAAAGCCTCTGTTATGATTCCATCTCACAGGAAATGTTGGGATTGCAGACGTCCTCGCCGTGTTTGTTCGCTAACAACAAATCATTTGAAAGGCTCAGCGGAACCTTTTCTGCAATGAAGTCTTTACCGTTGGTAATAACTTTGTCTTTGGGTATCATGATCTCTTGGTTATATCTATAGTTAAAAAACTTAGGTTACAGTTTGTATACTAAATAGTTTAAACCCAAATGTTGCAACTGAAGTTGTCGAAACGTCAGTCATTACTGCCCACAACAGTTTAGTCCAGGACTACTCTCGCCTGGACGATCACAACATAAGATTACAGGTCGCAGTTTGAGCAAAACGCTTTTGAAATCAAAGAAAGCTTACTCCTTGAGATAAGATTTTATTGAACTCCTATTCTTTGCAAATCCACTGTATTCTTTAAACAGTAAAGAGGATTAATAAGCAATTAATTATAGCCCTTGTATCATAGATTTAATTCAAAACGAATCAGCTGTTAATCAAATCTACAACTCAAAGCATTAATCTGTCACCAGCTACATTTCTGTTGGGTACGAGCTCTCTAAATGTAACATAACATATCAAATAACCACTCATACAAATCCGAGTTGCTTCTTTACAGTCTTAATTATAATTAATTAATTCACTGATTCTTTAAATCTGCCGGATAAACGTCCATACGAAATCAGGAGTACAAATATATTTAGAAGGAGTCCATATTATAATTTTGACCGAACTGTTACATTAAGAGGAAGGGTGAAGCCTCGTTATCAGCATATGCATATTCTCTATACTACTCTCAATTTATTTCCTATGGTACTTAAAATGAGAATTTATTGAGAGTTTCTTACTTGCATTGATTTCCTTTTTTTCTTATTACCTTAATGTTTGAATCTGCAGTGATACTTTAAGGAGAAATTAGATGCTTAAGTTGAAAGGTAGGTCGGTCGGTCAGTCAGTTTGGAGGTCTAACAATCAATCAATTAATTTGTCGAGTTTTTTCGTAATTTAGTTACATTACGTTTCTTTGCTTTGTTTATTACTTGACTGGCATCTCTGGTCTTCAACGTATGTACACAAGCATCACCTCAGCGACTCCAACATCAGCTTGAAAAAAAAAAAGTTAAAATAAACATTGATAAGCAATACGTAGTAAATTATTTATCTAGATCTCAATAAACAAACCATGATCCTGATAGCTATCCATTTTTAAAGATGAATAGAAATTCTGTCTTGGTCACTTGTGGGGTTGAAGGGTTAAATGAATAAAGGGGGTAAAGTTTCTATACAAACCGTGGTGCTGCGTCGGTGCAAGAGTATAACAAGGTAATTTGGTAATATCAACCGAGTTGATGACGTGAAGTGGCCACCGTTAAGAGTTTCAAAGCTGACGTTTCGAGCGTTAAAGATAACAATTCCTACCTGATAGATTTGAGTATTCTCATCACCAGTTTGCTAGATAATGTATGGATATTATGGGGAGAAGTTTCATGTTAATCACTTCAAGGGTTAAGGGAGCCTAGCCTAGCCATTCCCACATTTCACAGGTCTCAAGGCAAAAGTAGCCAAATAGTACCCTGTGTTACTTCAATGCTCATTACAAACCGAGAAACGCGTTGCCTTTTAGCCAAGAATGCAACGTGTAATTACGCAGAGTGTAACATCTATAACCATTTTAGAAACTTAAAATTTCCGGGCAACAACTTTAGAAGGGAACAAACACTTTCTTCATGCAAGACTTAAAGTTTGAGTTCGAGCCTCGGCTTGGGTCATTTCGCCGGGCTCTTCGTCAAGATACTAAACTCTCGCAGGGTAGCAGAAACCTGTCACGATCACTAAACGAAATTCTGGTTTTTTAGTTAACCACAAGTATAAAATGTTTCCACATGTGCAGGAATTGAGACGATGTTAAAAAGTGTCTTAAGAGGCGGCCCAACACAGATGTAGTTAATTCAGGCTAAAAAAATCACAAAAACCTCTAGGCTACGATACTAAACCCTTTTACACCCTAACATCAGTATGCATATTCTCCATACTGCTCTCTCTACATTTCCAAAGGTGCTAACAAGGAGAATTTGTTTAAAAATCAAGAGCTTCTTTAGTTGATGATCATTTCTTTTATTCTCATGACCTTAATGTGCCATTGTGGAGTGATTTTCTATGGAGAAATTAGATACTAGTCACTCTCAGGGGTTAAAGGGTTCAAACCGTGAAGGTGTATAACAGCTTTGGTAAAGCGCCAAACAAAACTAAATCAACGGAATACCCGAAATCAAATATCCCCCTATGTTTTAAAAAGTCTTAAGGTTTCCTTTTCTTTACTTTACTTCCTTTTGCAGATTGCTGTTGAGCGGGAAATTGGCGCGCGGCCGGTCATACATCATCTATCTGCGCATGCCTCACACTTGACCAACCGTTGTGTTGAGTTTTCTATAATTATCTCACACCCTATCTAGGAAGATGTAACCCGTTAGGTCAGCAAAGCGTGTCAAGCGGTATTTACCTCTTTAGGACTGAACATTTGCCAACTTTGAACAATACGGTTTTTGTAGTTTCCTCGGTAGGTTGAAGTGGTATCTAGGACAGCGGTAACATTTTCTGAAAATGTGTCGGATGAATTCCAGAACTCCCCAGCAGAAAATGAAGAATTTATTCCACCAATAACTTTGAATATCATCATCCAACCTTGATTAAAGAACCAAAAACAGTGCTTTTTAGAAATTGTAAGCTTCTTGCAATCCAAATTTTCCAATTTTGAATTATCTCCATGAAACCGCGATTTGAACGCGTTTTTAATTTATTTTCTAACCGCTTTTGCCTCATGTTAATTTGTTCCAGCTTACCCTTTAATGGTCTTAAAATTTATGTAAAAATAAAAACATGAAAGTTTTGCATTTAGAAACAGTTTCAGACTGAAACAGTCCTAAATACTAAAAACTGCCTGCTTCATAACATTCTCTTGTTTTTTCCGCCTCAATAACTGGATATTACATTGTGACTGTTTTCTTTTGACACTAAAGTTTGCTGCCAAGTGACGCAAAGGACAGAAAGAACAGGATGAAGTCTATGTCGGGCAATTTTGAATAGGAATAGGAAAAAACCGGGCGCGCAGCAAACAAAGCGATTTATTGCGTTGAACCATTTGGTGCTTAAAAACCTCCTTGCTGTAAACTTCAGATTTTTGGTGGCGAGACTGTCTCCAATGCGCTGATTTATCTTGTAATGACTGTTTAGGTATCAACATTGACTATTAATGAGACAGTGGGAAAGGGACGGAAAATCATCCACCTAGGAACTACAATATCTTAAATCCGAAGGTTTTCGTGACAAAGTCGCCTCACTACCTCAAAACAACGACTTCTACAAAAACCACTGAAGTATCTAATTCATGATCAGTGTGACACACACCTCCACCGTCCGTTGTCTGGTCGCAATAAACAGGGAAAGGCCCTGACCCGTGGTTCAAAATGTTGTAAATCCCAGTTTTCTTGGGAGCTTGAGAGCAGTTCTGAAGCTGAATGGCTGGAAATACTACAAAATACAAAAAAGAGGGGAATGAATCTAGCTATAGGATATTTGGTAAATTACCGGTTTTTTTGTTTGTTTGTTTGTTTGTTTTATTTTGTTCCATCAGATGAACTATGCCCAGGAGTGGGGAAAAATACATGGATACAATTCTGTAAAGGCTGTTTTAACCATAAAATAAACTTAAGGAAAATCTGCAGATACTTTACAGACATGCAGCGCAATGGCGAATCTTGCATCAAATTTAATAATTTAAACTTACTTTTTTCACAAAATTCTCCAGAGTAACCGTTCTTACAGATGCACTCGAACATCTCCAGTTTGTGTTTGGCGACGACGCAAGCTCCTCCGCTTTGGCATGGATTGGAAGAACAAGGAAACTTTAAAGGAAAAAGGAAAAAGAAACATCACTTACAGCAGTTATTTTTAAGTCATTTAATGTTGAAATGCTGTTTAATGATAGCGAAAGATCCTTACCTTAAAAGACGAATAGTGATGCCAACTCTTGCTTTCTTTGAGTTTGTCGGGGTCGTTAAACTTGTTGGTGGACAGTAACTCACACCACTTTTTTCCTTCGGCGGCAACGTTCACAGAAACGCAGAGCGGATGGTCAAGACATTTTAAGATGCATTCAAAGTCGTCATATGGTGTAATTATGTCAATTCGGGGTACATTTAGATAATGGAACTTGTCCACTGAAAGCAGATTCTGTCTTGAATTCTGCCCATACTCGGAATCGAAATTAGTACGAGTATCTGTCGGTTGAAGATAATTCTTAAAAGTTAGGATATTCTTAACTGTAATTATTTAGGGGAGAAAAGTACTGATTCCTGCAAACTAGAAACTTTGAATGGGAGTAACTGACGTTTTTGGATAGATTCTTTCCTTTTACCCGAGAAACTGCTGAAATTAGTGTTGTTTCTATCAAAAACGAAAGTTTACCATGTTTGCCATTGTATTACTTGTTCACGTTGCCGTGGGAAATCCAGTCTCTCTCTTTGCTTTTAAGGTTACCCCTCATTTTGGCGAGTGCCTTCAGAAAAACAAGTTACACGCGATTTTCACGTGAAACCAAAATAAACTAAATAACAATGAATAGGTTATGCAATGCAGAATTCGATTAAATTTTAGGCTATTCGACTTTGCCTCCTTTAAGGCGAATGAAGACGGTTGACAGAAAAATGACCAAGCGCTATTCTAGCGAATTAACCACAGATTAATTGTGTGGAATGGTGCTCAGGTATTAAACTAAGACATTTGGAGGCCAAATTTTGCGAAATATTTCTCGTTTATTCTAAAGGAAATCAGTTTTTCTTTATACTTTGAACTCCTTTATAGCATCTTTAGTCTTTTAAGGATGCTAAAAAATTGCCTCTTGATTGCAATCGAGGCAGATGTGATGTTTAGGCCAAAGAAGTCATACGTTGTGTTGAAAACCGCTTCTGAATTTACGTGGTGAAAAAAAATATGTCAAAGTTAGTGAAAGTTTATAATGCCCAAAAAATTAGATTCCGTTAGAGATTAATCCAAAAATATAAATATCTTAACTTGTTATAATAAAGATGTTTTGTTTCGTTGATGGTAAATATCATTATAAGATGAAAATAGGATAATGTAAATTCTTTTTTTTTTTTTTTTTTTTGCAACCGTTGACTTGCTGAGTGCTTTTTCGCGTATGTAAAAATTATCTGTTGAGGAAATGTTTGACTCGGTTTAGTCTAAATAGCCGCAGGTAACCAACGGTTTTGTTTAAGGTTGGAAAATGCGCATACAGATGTTACACTCCTGCGGCAATCACCTGAATTTGTACCCAAAATTGGCTTGAAAAGTTTTTCTTTTCACCCTATTTCGGAATGATGATGTTTAATAACATGTTTATGTCAGGAGAGGAACTGCTTGCATTTTCTCCTAAAAATATTACTTAGTTACGAGACATCCATCTACAGAATTGAATGTTAATTACAAAATTGTTAACATGTTCTTTTAAGCTTAAGTGAGGTAGATATGATGTTTAGAGTAACGAAGTCATACGCTGTGTTGAAAGACGCTTCTGATTTTACGTGGTGAAAAAAAAAAATATGTCCAAGTTAATAAAAGTTTATGACGCCCTAAAAATTAGATTCCGTTAGATATTAATCTAAAAAGGTGAGAAACGAAGAGGCTTCACTTTCTATAATAAAGATGTTCTGTTTTGATTGTGGTAAATAACATTATATGATAAGATAATGATAAGTTTTTTTTGCAACAGTTGACTCGGTAATTGCTTTTTCGTTTACGTAAACTACTTCCTAAGGGAATTTTTGACTCGGTTTAGTTTAAGTAGCTGTAGGTAACAAACGGTTCTGTTTAAAGTTGAAAAATAAGTATCCGGTGTTATTCACAGGCGGGAATTACCTGAATTTGTACCCAAAATCGGCTCGTAAAGTTTTCCTTTTCACCCAATTTCAGTATGATGATGTTCAGTAACATGTTCATGTCAGGAGAGGAACTACTTGCATTTTCTCATAAATACCTCACTTAGGTTACGGAGACATCCACCAACGAAATTGAATGTTAATTAAGAAACTGTTAACTTGTCCTTTTAGGCCTATATTAATTGTTTTTACAAGGCTTTCCTACGTTGCTGAGCCTTCAAGTACTGCAAAGTGGAATAATTGCCACCTCGGTAAATTCCTTCATTTGTGAGATTTGAAATTTTGCTTGTAGTACTCCTCGTAAAACTATTCTGGGTGAATGGCAGATAAAAGTTCGTCATGTTTTTTTTCAAGTGCTTCCTAAGTGCTTTTTCGTGTATGTAAACATTAATTTTTGGGGGAATTTTCAACTCGTTTTATTTTGGATTGCCGCAGGCAACTAACGGTTCTGTTTGAGGCTGGAAAAAGCGTTCCAAGATGTTACTCACCGGTGGGAATCACCTGAATTTGTACCCAAAACTGAATTGGCTCGAAAATTTTTGCTTTTCTCCCTATTTCAGAATGATGATGTTCAATAACATGTCTATGTCAGGAGAGGAGCTGCTTGCATTTTCTCATAAATATTTTACTTAGGTTACGACACATCCATCTACGAAATTGAGTGTTAATTAGGAAGCTGTCAACATGTCCGTTTAGGCTTACCTACGGTGCTTTTAAGTTCCGCAAAGCGGAATAATTGCCCCTTTGGTAAATTCCTTCATTTGCAAGAGTTGAAATTTTGCTTGAAGTACGCCTCATAAAAATAATCTGGGTGAATGGCAGATAAGAGTTCGTCATGTTTTTTTAATGAGCAAATGAGGTAGCACACTTGGGCTCACAACTTATCTAAAATTATTAAAATATACTATCCTCCAATTGTAAAAGATAAAACAGAAATGTCTGGATGTGCTCTTCGGTAATTTGTTGCGATTTCTTCCGGTGCGATTTTATCGCATCGCACTTTAATTTTTTCCATCTTCAACAGTTCACGAAACACATACAGCTGGTTATTTAAACAAAGTTTATCCTTTGTTTAACAAAAGCGAGTTCTAAGCCATCTTCTATTTGGCCGAACCTTTCATCTGAACTTTTATTTTTGTGAACAGTGTCAAGAGGGCCGAAAGCGAATAGTGGAAGGACATTCATTCAATTAAATCAACCCCCTTATAGAGAATCCTCGAAATCCAATGATTAGGTAAAACCGTGGTTTGGGTTAGTTTGGCATCGTGCAAATAACCGGCCCATTATGTCAAAGAACAAACAGCAGTAAATGCTAACGTGCTATTTCCATCAGAAAATTGAAAAGCCGCCATCTTTATCTTGCAGGAAATATTGAAAACACGATAACAATGAAACCGTTGCTTTATTTTCTGTCGATCGTGCCTCTTTTTTTACGGTAGTAGTGAAAGATTCGATTTCTCAGTTTTCATTTGTCAAAGAACATACGTGGATAACCAACCTTGTGATCAGGCAATCTTGGGTATCATTGAACACAGCTCCAGTAACAGAAAACAGATCCAAGTGAAAGACATGGTACAAAGTCATACAGACATGGAGTACAAACTGAATTTTTCCCACCTGTACTAAGCGTGATATTAGCTTCATTTAACTTATTGTTTACTTTTCTACCTATAGCTGTCTAGAGTTCTGTCTATGTGCCTTTTATTGTATAATTTTGTTGAACAAGAAGTCTATGCGAGGAATAAATATGAGGAAAATTTTAATATTTATTTTACAGAATGCCAAAGCGTAAACTCCGTTTCCATGGCCAGTTTCGCTAAATAAAGGCTGCAAGGATGAAAGGCCATTAATTTTCAAGGTTATTTCTCTTACTAACTTTACACCTACCCACCGCTATCGAACTTATACAAAGTTGTTTGAAATCCCCATCTTATTTAAAAACTAACACAACAACTATAACACTGTGTTAATTAACAAATTGACAAGAATATTAATTTATTTGCGTTACGAAGCTAAGCAGATATTTTATTCCTGCACGTTCTGAATGGTAATGTGTGTTTATCAGTGAGTGTTTCGATATGTCTTAAGTTATGTGTTAACTAATTTGAATAACGGTATATAAGTGTTGAGTAATAAGAACTAAGAGTTAGTCAGTCGGGTCTGTGAACACATCTGGAAGGGCAACTAGCAGCAACTTGATTATTAGTTTCAAGTTCTCGATAACATGCATTATCATCAATATACGCGGCCAAATAGAAAATCGGCCTCTTCAAAACACACGCTCAGCGGGCCGTGGGGGATCAAAAAATTCGAGAAATGGTGCTACAAACGAAAGCTGAAAGTTGACTTCAATTGCGTAACACCGGTTGAGCTAAATGAATTACTGCGGAAATTCTACGCTGAAGTTAAATCGGAAAAAGGCCAACCGCTAACACCAAGTACTGTAACTGGTATTCGAACTGCGATCCACCGACAATTGACTTCAGCTCCGATAAGCAGGAGTATGAATATTATGCAAGACAGCGAATTTCTTTCAGCGAACAAAATGTTTGAAGCCAAGTGCAAGCTGTATACAAAAGAGATGAATCCTAAACCCAGAAGTGACTTTGAATTCGTCATTCACTTAGCTTGTATTATTAAAACTCGCATTCTTGATATCATTTGGCCTTGTTTATTGATAATAATGATAATGACATGACTTTTTTCGGGAATATTGTTTATTTGCGCCCTTGTAGTGTCATTTGCGCAAATGACACTACAAGTGCGCAAATAAACAATATTCCCGAAAAAAGTCATGTTATTCCCTTATTAAGCCTCGAACGCCATGAAAAGTAGTTCCTTAGAGAGAGCGAAACGCGCGTCAAAAGAAGGTACTGCAATAGTATCGAAAAGAATAAAGGCTATTAAGCTATTTAATAAAAGCGAGTTTCGATGTCAAGTTATGGTCAACGAATATCTATCTGACAAGCTCGCGTCAAATTCTGATGACGAAAAGAAAATGTCTCGAACAGAGAGAATAGCGGATAAAGATAAGCGTCGTTGGCAGTAACAAGCCACTTCTTCTTCAAAACCAACGAGTTACAGTCAAGCACTTTGGTATGATTTTGCAGTCATTTTGCGTATAACGTTAAAGCAGAAGTTTTACTTCTCAACATTTCATTCAGATTATTCATTGGCTGGCATCCTTGGTCTTCAACGTACATACACAACCATAACCTCAGCGCCCCCGATGTCGGCTTGAGAAAAGAATATAACAAAAAACTAGCGATAAATAATACATAGTAAACTATTTATTGAGATCTCATTAAATATATTGTTAACATAATACATAATCCATAATTAGAGATAGATGGAGAAAAGAAAACAAATAAAAAGTTAGCAAAAGTGACCTTTTCCGAGTGAAACCGGATTTAGAGCACCGGCCTTTTAATCATCGGAGAGGTTAAATTTCAGATGACTCGTGCAGTTATTACACTTCTCCTCTCAATTTCCTACCGGAATTTTGCCCAATAATTAACAATTGCAATTAAATTCTGACACTCGGATGAAATAAAGAGGGGGAGAGGGGAGCGCTGAGGCGTCTTAAAATATCACTATTACTCCATATTGAAGAAAGGTCGACATGGCAATCTGGCGAGTACTCTCCATTTGACACAGTGTGACCCCCCCCCCCCCCACCCCCCACCCCACTCCATCCCGCTTCAAAATTCCTGGTCACGCCCCTGAAGAAGAAAAGGAGATTGCCGAGTTATCCAAGGAGGAGTCGACTAGAACAGTTACGACTATCTCAGCAAGTTATTACATACCATTATATCTGCTTTAATAAAAAAAAAGAAATAAAAAATGAATGACAACGAAACCATTCCATTAGGCCTGTTTAGGAAATATCTCGTTATTTCCCTGATTTGATAACAAAAACAAACAAACAAACAAACAAAAACAGTAATAAAGGTGTTCCAAGATTTCATACATCAATTTTCACCTTAACAGAAGTATGTCAAGAATTTTAAAATCAATTTCTACCTTGGACATTATTCCATGTGATTCTGTGAGTTTTCTTGCTGTATAGAATTGCCGGCACAGGGTGAAATCTCTCCCAGGCACAGATAGCTCCCCCGATCATAAACCACCCAACATCATTAGGGCATCCTGCGTACTTAGCTGAGATTTCAAAGTTTCGTGCACTGTGATGTCCATTGATGCTAAAGGGATATATGTTTGTCGCACTCTTAAGATCTGTCCATGGTGATTGAAGTAGATTATTTTGTGTAAACCAGTCCACGTTGGTTGTTCCTCTGGCATTGAACTTCATAGACATAACTTCTGCTCCATTCGTGTAAAGCACTACACGAACCTAAAGTCATACAAGAAAATTATCTGTTGTCTACATGTCAAATACATGAGTATGGGGTAAGATGAGAATCGTTAAATCAGGGGATTTAAAGAATTGTTAGTCAATTTTTTATTGTCTTTTTACAAACGTTTATCAATCAATATCAATTAATCAATCAATACTACATAACATGACTATATGTAAACTCGAGAAGGCAAAGTTTTGAGCAAGAAGTTGTTCTATCGGCTTGGTTCTAGTATCACTCTCTCTTTGGCACGGCAACCCTTGTTTTTCAATCGTCCTCGAAGCACTAAAAGCTCCGTAACACCCTGAGTAATTTTTTAACGTAATTTTTGACTAGGCACTTTTGTTTCTGCTCAGAATTTCTTTGGATATTTCATATCATTGTGGTTTGCATGTTTTCTTGTGGTTTGACCTTGCGACCGGTCGTTGTTTCTCTTGAGAATCAAAGACATGGAGTGCGAGAATTTCACAATTTTAAAACATAACTCCTTTTCTGAGAACTATTCTCCTACAAGGATAAAACATGAGCACTTTCCTTATACCTATTCCCAGGACGATACACTCTTGAGGTTTGGGAAGTAAGGTAAACAAAAGAACGCAACAAATAAAGATCTCATTGCATGGCCAGTGATATCACTCAAATAAAAAACAAATTGAAACAAATTGTTTTGGTTTATATTCTTTATATTCTATTCTTTTTTATTACTAAATTATTCTCAAAAGAGGAAAGAGCAGTTCAGAAAAGTGCCTGCTTGGTTTGCCTTTAGGAACATGATGAACATCATTTGGAAAAGCGTTTCGTGACAGACAATTTGAAAACAAGTTTCCATGAGGTGGAAAGCTCGATCAGGAAATATGGAAATACATTAACATTACATAAGAAATTTGTAAAACAAGGTGCACTTAGCCTAACCCTCTGTGATGTAGATATTTTCCGGACTTACCTCTTGAGGGTTAAAAGTTTGCCAACTTTGAACGATACGGTTTTTGTAGTTTCCCTGGTAGATTGAAGTGGTATCTAAGGCAGCGATAATATTTTCTGATAATGTGTCGGATGAATTCCATAACACGTCAGCAGTCGGAGAGGAAGAAATTCCTCCAATGTATTTGAATATCATCGTCCAACCTTAAAATAAAAAAAAAAGTCAGAAATAGTCTAGGTTCGTGGAAATTGCTTGTTCCTTTGGAAACTCTAGAAATTGTTTTTTCGAATTGTCTGAATGGTTATGGACCTAAGTCCTGGGACCTTCCTAGCCAAGTGAGTTAGCCACCTCAATTGGAAAAAGAGGGTAAGTTTCTAAAGAAACTGTGGCGCTGCGTCGGTTGGAGAGTATAACAGGGTAGTTTAGTGTTATCAACTGGGTTGAAAATGTAAATTGGCCACCGTAAAGAGTTTAAAGGATGACGTTTCGAGCGTTAGCCCTTCGTCAGAGAGGTACTGATGACCCTTACTCGAGGGTTTTAATGTGTTGATGGCTTTTACAGCTAACGGTTAGGCTTTGGCCTATTTACGGTTAACGGCTAACATATTTCCATTTTGGTCACCATAAAACACTTTGGGGTTTTTACGGTTTAACTGTTTCAATTTTATTCGCCAAACGGCTGAATCTTTTGGCCGTTTTACGCATAACGGTTAACCCCATTGAGATTCTTGTAATAAAATATGTGTTTATTGTTCATCGTGGTGTAAGAGAGGAGATGAACTTTGTTCGTTTGTCTCACGACATAGTCATTTTTGATGTAGATCGCGACGTTTCGACTGCAGTCGAAAGTCAGGCGATGAGGTCGATTGTTTACGTGTTTATATGGAAGAATTTGAGGAACAGGCGATAACAAATGCGACTTGAAAACCGAAGATCTGGAAACGATATGTAGATGACACTTTCACACTCTTAAACCGGGACAATGTCGACGGCTTTTTTACAACATCTAAACAGTCAACAGCCTACTATTCGTTTTACCATGGAAATCGACTCGATAGACTACTACTGTCTGCAGAAAGCCCACCCACACTGTCCAGTACCTAACCTATGATTCACACCACCCCTAGTGAGTAAAGCTTGGTTTTGTTAAGTGTCTATAATGCCGAGCCAAACACCTCACAATGACACCGTCAGGTATCTCTGAGGAAAAAAAACTTGTCATCAGTACTTGTTTCTAATGGTTATCTTTCTTCATTTGTACTAAGACTCGCAAAGACAACAAGGGTAACAGCCAACAAAGGCCGCGCAGGAATTTAAATCTACTGCCATTCTTACATAAAGGGTGTATCGGTAGTTCTTCGCCGCTGCCTACAACAACAAGGCATACGAACCGTATTGCAGTCGAAACGCTGCGATCTACATCAAAAGTGACTCTATCGTGAGACAAACGAACAAAGTTCATCTCCTATCGAGATCCTCTTATTTAGTTTGACGTACCACCTCCATCACTTGTCTGGTCGCAGTACACTGGGAATGAGTCTGATACATGATTGGAAATTTCGTGGACTCCTGTTTCCTTTGGGGCTTGAGAACAGTTTTGAGGCAGAATGACTGAAAAGATTAAAAGTAGAAAAGATGCTTATACGAGTCCTTGCACACGATGCAGAGATCTATAGATCTCTCTGCTGTACTAAACTGTCCTTGCATTCTCATTTTACAAATCGGAAATGAAGTCAAGGCAGTCAAGATGAAAATCTGGTTTCATCAAATCCGAATACTTTTTGTGTAAAGCTATCAAATATGATTTCAATAGGTTGGCACGAATGACTCCCTCACTACAAGTCGTAACAGAGTAACTCTTGTTCTCTAAATAACAATGAGACGATTTTGAAAAAAACAAAAACATGCTAAATTGTGTTAGATGTTAATGATTCCTCAAGCCGCAAAACGGATTGGCCATACAAAACCTAAGATAATTATGATACAAACATATACTTGCTAAGAGGTGAGAAGGAGATTTTTCGTTATACACCACTAACATATTTAAACATGAAGTCAATGACTTTAGGGAACTTAGAAAATTTTCTGAAGCAAAAAAACAAGAAAACGAAGAAGTATAAAAAGGCGGGAATATTTGCATTACTTCATGAATAAGCAACAAAATACCTTGGTCACAATTCTCTCCCCCGAGTCCTTGTGGACACACACAACGGTATCCTTTTGAAGTAAACCCAGCTTGACAAGTAGAATTTTTCTGACATGGGCTGCTTCCACAAGGATTCTGTGATAAAAAAAAAAGAAAAAAAGCAAACAGTGCCTTTCCTTTTTTTGTATGCTAAGAGCACGTGTGCTTCTTGAGGGATTACTATCACCATTATTATTATTTTCATCGTTGTAATTTTGAAAAGAGATCATCAGAGTCATTCTTTCGAAAAAGCATTAAACCTCAAGAAGATTTCAACTGGTCTCCAACATTTGGGAAATTAATTTCGCCATGGACGAGGTCTGTTGTATGCCTCACTGCGTCCCACTGATTTAAAATTACCGAATTAAAGAGTTCAGGTAATCATCCCAGAACATAGCTACCTTTTCTTCCTGTTTACATTTCTGTAGTCAACCAGTCAGTCGTGTCAAGTGAATTTTCAGCAAAAGAAAAAGAATTGTTGTGTTTAGGTTGTAAGGCTTACCTCAATTCCTCGGTAACTGTAGCCATTTCTGGTGATGAAATTCACGCTGGTGACTTGTAAATGAGTGCTGTTATTCAGGTCGCATAACGGAATATCGCCTAGTAGTGGCCCGTAGTTGTAAGACACACAGTCGGGATCCCCATAACAGATGAGTTCACAGCCTACTTCACTTTTAACTGGCAGAGATTTAATTATGTGATTAAGTAAATACTTGTCCTTGGTGACTGGGTTAAATAGAATGGCTCTGCACTCATCTGAATTTGCTGTCACAACTAAAAATAACAACAATTTATCATTATCCGTAACTGATCAACATTATCGATATGTGTCGATGAAAATTTATTTCATCCCTCGAGGCTCCTGGTAATTGCCCTCTATCCCCCTTTAATAATGCGAGTTCCTTTCATCTACAGCAAGTACTAGCATTTGGAATACTTATAGTGATGCATTTGGGAACGAATAGTCATGCGAACTCTTGCTTTCTTTGAGTTTTTCAGGGTTGTTGACATTTTAAGATACATTCAAAGTCATCATATAGTGTGATCATGTCAATTCGGAGTACATTTAGATAATGGAACTTGTCCACTGAAAGTAGATTCTGTCTTGAATTCTGCCTATACTCAGAATTCAAATCATTACGAGTTTCTGTGGGTTGAAGATAATTACTATAAGTTAGAATATTCTTAACTGTAATTATTTGGGGAAGAAACGTATTGATTCCTGCAAACTAAAAAACTTTGAATGAGGGTTTTAGGATAGATTCCTTCCTTTTACCCGAGTGATGGATGAAAGTGGTCTTGTATCTATCAATAACAAAAGTTTACTATTCTTGCCATTGTTTCTGTCTTTGCCTTTAAGGTTACTCCGCACCTTAGCGAGTGCCTTCAAAGAAAAAAATTTACGCGCGATTTTTCTCATAAAACCAAAATAGAGTAAATAACAATAAATAGATTATTAAATACACAACACGATAAAACTGTAAATGGCAAATGAAGCCGGTCAACGGAAAAATGACCGAGCGCCATTCCAGCGAATTAATTACCGATCAATTCGCTAGAATGGCGGTTAGTTATTAAATTGAGGCCAAATGTTGCGAAATTTTCTCCTTTCATTCTCAAAAGCGATGTTTCGCATGAAACTAAAATAAAGTTAATGACAATAAATAGTTTATTAAATGCAGAATACGCTAAAATTGTAGGCTATTCGACTTTGCTTCCGTTAAGGCAAATGAAATAAGCGAGTACCATTTCAGAGAATTTATTACTGATTAATTCGCTGGAATAGCGCTCAGATATTAAATTGAGGCCTAATGTTGCGAAATATTTTCCGTTTATTGTTATGGAAATGAATTTTTCCATTATACTTTGAACTTCCTCCACAGAATCTTTAGTCTTTTAAGGATGCTAAAAAATTGCCTCTTAATTGCAATTGAGGCAGATATGATGTTTAGACAAAAGAAGTCATACGCTGTGTCAAAAAAGGCGTTTGTTTTCTCTTGGTGAAAAAAAAATATGTAAAAGTTTATTAAAGTTTATGATGCCCTAAAAATTAAATTCCGTTGAAAATTAATCTAAAAAGATAAAAATCGTGGAGGCTTAACATGTTATGGCAAAGATGTTCTTCTGTTTCGTTGGTGGTTAATTTTATATGAGGAAATTTTAATTTTTCTTCTTTTCTTTTTGACAACAGGTGACTCGGTAACTGTTTTTCGCGTATGTAAAATTTAAACAAAATTGTCTGGAATTTTTAACTCGGTTTAATTTTAATAGCCGCGGGTAATTAACGGTTTTGTTTGAAGTTGGAAAACGTGTATACAGATATTGCCCACCTACGGGAATGACCTGAATTTGTACGCAAAATTGGCTCGAAAAGTTTTTCTTTTCACCCTACTTCGGAATGATAATGTTCAATAACATGTTTATGTCAGGAGAGGAACTGCTTCTATTTTCTCATAAATACCTTACTTAGGTTACGAGACATGAATGTTAATTAGGAAACTGTTAACTTATCTTATTTAGTTTTACAAGGCATTTCTACGGCGCTTGGCTTTTAAGTTCCGCGCAAAGCAGAATAATTGCCACTCTGGTAAATTCCTTTATTTGTGAGAGTCGAAATTTTGTTAGTGATACGCCTCGCAAAACTATTCTGGGTGAAAGGCAGATAGAAGTTCGCCATGTTTTTTTAATGAGGAAAGGGTGTAAGTACATTAAGGGCCCACAACTTCTCTTAACATATTAAAATATACTATCCTCCAACTTTAAAATATTAAACAGAAACGTTTGGATGTGGTAAAATCGTGGTTTGGATTACTCTGTCCTTGAGTAAATAACCGGCCCATAATGTCAAAGAGCAAACAGCTTTGATAGAATCGATTTCTCAGTTTTCATTTTTTCAAAGAACATACTTGAATAACCAACCTTGTAACCAGGCAATCTTGGGTATTATTGAACACAGATCCAGTAACAGAAAACAGATCCAAGTGAAAGACATGGCACAAAGTCATACAGACATGGAGTTGTACAAACTGAATGTTTCCCAGCTGTACTACGCATGAATAAATGAGTAAGTTTCTAAAGAAACTGTGGTGCTGCGCCGGTGGGAGACTATAGCAGGTAATTTAGTGTTAACAACTGAGTTGAAAACGTTAATTAGCCACCGTAAAGGGTAAAAAAGCTGTCGTTTCGAGCGTTAGTCCTTCGTCAGAGCCGTACTGAGCATAAGATTAGCTTCAGTTAAATTCCTGTTTATCTTTTAACCAATAGCTGTCGAGAGTTCTGTCTATTTGCCTTTTACGGTACAATTTCGTTAAACATGAAGCCTATGCAAGGTATGAAATAAATATGAGGAAAATTTAAAAATATTTTTAATAGAATACCAAGGCGTCTAAACTCCGTTTCCATGGCCAGTTTTGCTCAACAAAGGCTGTAAGGATGAAAGGCCGTCAATTGTTAAGGTTATTTCTCCTGCTATTTCACACATAACCACCGTTATCGAACTAATACAAAGTTGTTTAAAATTCCCATCCTATATTCATTTGTGAGAGTCGTAATAATGTTGTTTTGGCCTTTCACAAATTACAGGCCCATAATTTCAAAGAGCAAACAGCGGTTGATGCTAACGTGCTATTTCCACGAGATAATTGAAAAACCGCCACCTGTAGCTTGCAGCAGACACTGAAAACACAATAACGATGACACCGTTACTTTATTTTCTGTTAATCGCGCTTTTATTTTTTATTTTATTTATTTATTTATTTTTTTTACGGTAGCAGTGAACGAGCCGATTTCTCAGTTTTCATTTTGTCAAGAACATACTTGAATAACCAACCTTGTGACCAGGCAATCTTGGGTATCATTGAATACAGATCTAGTGACAGATAACAGATCCAAGTGAAAGACATGGCACAAAGTCATACAGACATGGAGTTGTACAAACTGAATGTTTCCCAGCTGTACTAAGCTTGAGATTAGCTCCAATAAACTTCATGTTTAATTTTCAATCAATAGCTGTCGAGAGTTCTGTCTATTTACATTTAATGGTACAGTTTTGTTAAACAATAAGTCCATAAAAGGTATCAAATAAATATGAGGAAACTTTAAAAATATTTTTTAAAATAACACCAAGGCGTTTAAACTCCGTTTAACACAACGACTATAACACTGTGTAAATGAACAAATTGACAAGAACATGAACATATCTGCTTTACAAAGCTGAGCAGATATTTTTTTTCCTTCACGTTCTGAATGGCAATGTGTGTTTATTGGTGAGTGTTCCGATATGTCTTAGTTATGTGTTAAGTTATTTGAATAACGGTATATAAGTGTTGAGTAATAAAAATTGAGAGTTGGTCCGTCGGGTCTGTGAACACCGCCACACAGGCAGTTAATTTTAAGATAGACGATCTTTTAGCATCTCGCCTCACAAACGCAGCAGATGATGGTGTAGCCATATTGGATCCATCGCGATCCATCCATTATTCGAGTTTGCCAAATTTTGTTTGTTCAAAGTTTTTCTGTAAATAACGGCACTGCAGTTGACCAAGCCGTAAAGAAGGCTCGTCGTGAGAACTACACCTGCGTCTGTAAGGGCGACTAACAGCAACTTAATCATTAGTTTTCAAGTCCTCGATAAGAGGCATGACGCTTCGAACGCCCTGAAAAGTAGTTCCTTAGAGAGAGCGAAACGCGCCAGGAGAAGGTACTACTCTAATATCGAAAAATATAAAGGCCATAAAGCTATCTGATAAGAGCGAGTTTCGTTGGCAAGTTATGGTCGACGAACATCCATCTGACAATGACGAAAAGAAAATGTCTCGAGTAAAGAGGAAAACCGTTTAGGATAGGCTTCGTTGGCAGCAACGAGCCCTTTCTTCTCGAAAACCATCAAGGTCAGCAGCAAAGCACTTCGATATGATTTGTAGGATCTTGCAGTCATTTTGCGTATAACGTTAAAACATAATTTTTACTTCCCAACATTTCATTCAGATTATTCATTGCCTGGCATCCTTGGTCTTCAACCTACGTACACAACCATAACCTCAGCAGCGCCTCCGACGTCGGCTTCAGAAAAGAATATAATAAAAAAAAAAAACTAGCGATAAATAATACATAGTAAACTATTTGTTGAGATCTCATTAAACAGACTATTAAAATAATGTGTAATCCATAATTAGAGATAGATGGAGCAGAAAACATATAAGAAGTTGGCAAAAGTGACCTTTTCCGAGTGAAACCGGTTTTAGAGCACCGGTCTTTTATTCATCTGAGAGGTTAAATTTCAGATGACTCGTGCAGTTATTTCAGTTCTCCTCTCAATTTCCTACCGAGACTTTTCCTAGTCATTAACTATTGCAATCAAACTCTGACACCCAGATGAAATAAATAGAAGAGGGCGTCTTAAAATGTCACTATTGCACCATATTTATGAAAGGTCGATCTGACGAGTACTCTCTATCTGACACGGTGTGATTCCCCCCCACCCCTTCCTTCCCTTTGAAAACATCTAGGTCACGCCCCTGAAGAAGAAAAGGAAACTGCCCAGTTATCCAAGAAGGAGTCGACTAGGTCAGTTCAACGATTATCTCGGCAAAACAGAATGGTTATTCCATACCGTTTTATCGCTTTGATAAAAAAAAGAACATAACAGAAGTATTTCAAGATTTTTAAAATCAATTTCTACCTTGGCTATTATTCTATGTGATTTTATGAGTTTTCTTGCTGTATAGAATTGCCGGCACAGGGTGAAATCTCTCCCAGGCATAGTAAGGTCCTCCGATTATAAACCACCCAACATCATAAGGGCATCCTGGGTACTTAGCTGTAATTTCAAAGTTTCGTGTACCGTAATGGCCATTGATGCGAAAGGGTTTCAAAGTTTTCGCATTCTTAAGATCTGTCCATGGTGATTGAAGTAGATTATTTTGTGTAAACCAGTCCACGTTAGTTGTTCCTCTGGCATTGAACTTCATAGACATAACTTCTGCTCCATTCGTGTAAAGCACTACACGGACCTAAAGTCATACAAGAAAATGATCTGTTGTCTACATGTCAAATACATCAGTATGGGGTAAGATGAGAATCGTTAAATCGGGGAATTTAAAGGATGTTAGGCAATTTTTTATTGTCTTTTTACAAACTTATTTTGAAGGATTCCGACAGTTTATCAATCAATATCAATCAACCAATACCACTTAACATGACTATATGTAAACTCGAGAAGGCAAACTTTTGAGCAAGAAGTTGTTTTATCGGCTTGGTTCAAGTATCACTCTGTCTTTGGCACGGCAACCCTTGTTTTTTCAATCATCCTCGAAGCATTAAAAGCTAACACCCTAAGTACTTTTTAACGTAATATCTGAATGAGCACTTTTGTTTCAGCTCAGAAATGCCACGACCATTCATCCTAAAGGTTTGGGAAGTAAGGTAAACAAAAGAACGTAACAAATAGAGATCTCATTGCATGGTCAGTGATACACTCTTTGAAACAAATTGTTTTAGTTTATGTTCTTTTATATTATTTATATTCCATTCTTTTCTATTCCTAATTCTTCTTAAAAGAGGCAAGCAGTTCAGAAAAGTGTCCGCTTGGTTTGTCTTTAGGAACATGATGAAAAGCATCTGGAAAAGTGTTTCGTGACAGACAATTTGAAGACAAGTCTTTCATAAGATGGGTAGCTCGATCAGGCTCTGCAAAAACGGAAAAATGATTTCACAGAAATATTTCTTAAGTTTTCCTTATCAGAAAAAAGCAATGATTTTCTCGTTTATGAAATATGCTTTATGTTTTGTTTGTTTTGCCAAAATTTGACGGTGCTGTTTCTTTTCGCCGTGTAGTATCTTTAGAGGATATGACTTCATGTTGCTTCCTTCTTCCTTCATGTTACGGGAGCTGTTCTTTATAACAAAAAGTTGTGCTCATGCTTAGAGCCACTTTTACTGCACATATGTGTCGGTGCAAGTTATTGTGCACGACGGTTTTTTTCTTGTGAAAATGTCACGTATTCATTATTCGCCTCAGTAAATTTTTTTTTTTGCCTTATTCCTTTTTTATATAGGAAATGGACGAAGAACAGCAGAAACACCAAGAAGAGCTCGGTTTGTGGAAGAAGGAGGCCAAGGCTTCACAAGACAGAGTACGTAGGATACTGCTCCAGTTATTTAATATCTGTTTATAATTATGTCCTCTCCCATGCAAGTAGTTATGAAACGAGAATAAAAGAAAATTGGCGAATAAACTCATAGTTTTGCCAAAACTGCACGGTGAGTAACTTAAACAGAAATGATACTGAACTTTAATTGTTATCTGACGATTGTTTGGATAGACTATGTGGATTTCCTTTACCCTTGCACGAGAAGCGAACGGCCAAGAATGAGTCGCTTTGCTATCTCAATGATTAAATCTGGTCACTTCGCTCAAACACTTCTTTTGCACTTCCCTGTATGTAGTTTAAAGAGGATATCACCACCATGAACCGAAGACACCGTGAGGATATCAAACGTCTGGAACGGGAATTGACTGAAGCTAAAGTGGGTGAACTCTTGATTCTCACGAGCGCTTTTCGATTGAGCGTCGAGTCACCTAAATCAAAGTAACTATAGCCAATCAGCATAAAAGAAGAGAGTACTGAAAACCTAGAAAATAATCAGATTCCGGAACCACAGCGACTGAGTGAAACAGTGCAAAATGAGACAGGTGAACCACTGGCTAAGAAACCAAAACTATCTGAAGATTTTTTACCATCCAGCAAAACAGCAAAAGCTCTTTCAGAGATTCTTGGCACAACCAAAGATGTTATGTTATATGAAAAACTTAAAAAAAATGCAACAAAAAATTCAAGCTCAAGATACCACAAAGAACACTTCTTAAATCACCTGGCACACATTCAAGTACAAGTTCTAAAGAAATACAAGGACATAAGTGAAGCAATTACTGAGTGGTCAGCCAACTTCAACAAAGTCTTCAAAAAAAATCCCACAGAAAACCACATGAAAAAAGATCCAGTTATAGCAAAAACATGGAGGAAAAATAAAGTTGCCACTGAGCTGCTGAAAATATGGAAGATCACCATTCACCTTCCTAAATAAACACTTCAAATTATTCAATGTTTTAACATATAATACGTGCTGATATTTTGTGATTTGCATAATATTTTTCCAAACCCTGAAAATAATTAATATTTACAGTCCTCAACATTAAGTCCAAAGAAAAGCTGTCTTCAGTGGGTTCCACATGTACTGTAAGCATGAAAAAGCATCAAAAAAACTATTTAATACATACCATTTTGAGGAACTTTAGTATAACAATCCAACTGATAAATATGAGTATCCTACATGTATGTAGATCTGGAACATAACTGAAGGCAATGTAGCATGGTAGAAATCTAAAAAAGAACAGCAACAACATGATTAATCATGTTGCAATGTTTAATTTTGTACAGCAATTTTTAAGTCATCAATTTATTTATGCTTCTAAAGGATTCATTGAACAAAATGAGCTCAAACTGTAACATTTGCCAAGTGCATGATGAATAATGTCGAGAAAATTAAATCTACTCAAGTGATTTTGAAACTAATGACTGTATTGTTAGTTCTCATGGTTAACTTTCATATTAGGACTTTTGATAAAAGGGCAATGGTTCACCAGAATTCTTTTTTCAAAACTAAATCATAAATTCCTTTGCGAAACATGATTTTAACTTGAGCTAACAAAATGCTTTTCTTCTTACAAATGTCCCTTTCTCTCCACGTTTGTAAGACCTTAACACAGGTTACGCTGATCAAAAGAAAGATTCTCCAACAACACAAAACAATTTCAATTTCTCACGCTTCGTCCGAAACATATTGAATTAAAAAAGCGTGGAACTAAATTAACACCTGCTCGGCGATGAAAGTGATACGTAGCTTTCCTGTCGGTCAACAATGATCTAGTCTGATCGAACTCACACTGAATTCAATCGAAGGACGCGCAACAAGCAACACCTTTAAACAACGTTTAAAAGGAAGCAGTGATAAAAAATTTCTTACCTACATATTCTTGCCAAGTGATTCCAGACCTCTAACACAAACAAGCCTCAGAATATAAGAGAGCGACAGAGTTTCCGAAACTTCGATGTGCCACAATGTCCGCCATCTTTGCCGCCATTTTGAAATGTTTTTCTCTAGGCGCGATTGACTTCGCGGGGGGGATTTTATCATCCTGAGCCATGCCTTAACGAGCCCGAGTAGATTATTTTGTGTAAACCAGTCCACGTTAGTTGTTCCTCTGGCATTGAACTTCATAGATATAACTTCTGCTCCTTTCGTGTAAAGCACTACACGAACCTAAAGTCATACAAGAAAATTATCTGTTGTTTACATATCAAATGCATAAGTATGGGATAAGATAAGAATAGTTACATCGGGGAATTTAAAGAATTGTTGATCAATTCTTATTGTGTTTTTACAAACTTATTTTCAGTACCACATGACATGGCTCTATGTAAACTCGAGAAGGCAAAGTTTTGAGCCCGAAGTTATTTTATCGGCTTGGTTCTAGTATCACTCTGTCTTTGGCACGGAAACTCTTGTTTTTCACTCGTCCTCGAAGCATTAAAAGCTAACACCCTGAGTACTTTTTAACGTAATTTCGGATTGAGCAATCTTATTTCAGCTCAGAATTTTCTTTGAATATTTTATATCATTGTGGTTTGCATATTTTGTTGGGGTTTGACCTTGCGACCGGTCGTTGTTTCTCTTGCGAGAATTTCACAATTTTAAAACATAACTCCTTTTCTGAGAACTATTCTCCTACAAGGATAAAACATAAGCACTTTTCTTATACCTATTCCCAAGACGATACACTCTTAAGGTTTGGGAAGTAAGGTAAACAAAGCAACGTAACAAATAGGGATCTCATTGCATGGCCTGTGATATTACTCTCTGAAACAAATTGTTTTGGTTTATATTCGTTTATACCATTTATATTCTATTTTATTCTATTCCTTAATTCCTTTCAAAAGAGGCAAGAGCAGTTTAGAAAAGTACCTGCTTGGTTTGTCTTTAGGAACATGATGAACATCATTTGGAAAAGTGTTTCGTAACAAAAAATTTGAAGACAAGTTTCCATTAGGTGGAAACCTCAGGTTAATGAGAAAAAAAATTGTTGTGATCTAACTGCCAGTGATTTATTTTTACAGGCCATTTCTATGGAAATACATTGACATTACATAAGAAATTTGTAAAATAAGGTGCACTTAGCCTAACCCTCTGTGGTGTAGATATTTTCCGGACTTACCTCTTGAGGGTTAAAAGTTTGCCAACTTTGAACGATACGGTTTTTATAGTTTCCCTGGTAGGTTGAAGTGGTATCTAAGGCAGCGATAACATTTTCTGATAATGTGTCGAATGAACTCCATAACGTGTCAGCAGTCGGAGAGGAAGAATTTCCTCCAATGTATTTGAATATCATCGTCCAACCTTAAAATAGAAAAAAAATTGTCCAGGTTAGTGAAAATTGCTTGTTCCTTTGGAAAACTCTAGAAATAGTTTTCATAATTGACTGAATGGACATGACCTAAGTCCACGGACCTTCCAAGCCAAGTGAGTTAGTCACTTCTAAATGAAATATTTTTTGGGGAAAAAAGGGGGTTAGTTTGGAGAGAAATTGTGGTGCTGCGTCGGTGGGAGAGTATAACAGGGTAATCTAATGTTGTCAACTTAGTTGAAAACGTAAATTGGCCACCTTAAAGAGTTTAAAGGCTGACGTTACGAGCGTTAGTCCTCAGTCAGAGCGATACTGATGACCCTTACTCGAGGGTCTCAATGTGTTGATTGGTTTTACGTCTAATGGTTAAGCTTTGGCCTATTTGCGGTTAACGGTTTAAATTTGCCAATTTTATACGCCTAACGGCTGAATTTTTGACCGTTTTACTCCTAACGGTTAACCCATCGAGATCCTGCTTTTTAGTTTGACGTACCACCTCCATCACTTGTCTGATCGCAGTACACTGGGAATAAGTCTGATCCATGGTTGGAAATTTCGTAGACTCCTGTTTTCTTTGGGGTTTGGGAACAGTTCTGAGGCAGAATGACTGGAAAAATAAAAGTAGAAAAGATTCCTATATGAGTCCTTGCACACGATGCAGAGATCTATAGGTCTCTATGCTGTACTAGACTGTCCTGGCATTCTCATTTTACAAATCGGAAACGAAATGAGTGGCTTTTTTGGCAGTCTAGATGAAAATGTATTTTCATCAAATTCAAATACTTTTTGTGTAAAGCTTTTATATATGATTTTGATAAGTTGGCACAAGTGACTCCCTCACTACAAGTCGTATCATAATAACTCTTGTTCTCTAAATCGCAATGAGTCGGTTCGGGATAACCAAAAACATACTAAATTGTGTCCGGATTGGCCATCGAAAACCTAAGTAAAAAGGAGGTTTTTCGTTATACACAACTAACATATTTAAACATAAAGTCAGTGACTTTGGAGAATTTCGGAAATTTACTTGAGCAGAAAAACAAGAATACCAAGCATAAAAAAGCAGGAATAAGTGCATTACTTGATGAAAAAGCTACAAAATACCTTGGTTACAATTCTCTCCCCTGAGTCCTTGTGTACAGACACAACGGTATCCTTTTGAAGTAAACCCAGCTTGACAAGTAGAATTTTTCTGACATGAGCTGCTTCCACAAGGATTCTGCAATTAAAAAAATAGAAAGGACACAGTGCCTTTCCTTTGTTATATGCTAAGAGCACGTGTGCTTCTTGTGGGATTACTATCATTATTACTGCACTTACTGCAGTTATTTTTAAGTCATTTAAGTTGAAAAGCTTTTTAATGACAACAAAAGATTCTTACCTGAAAAGACGAATAGTGATGCGAACTCTTGCTTTCTATGAGTTTGTCGGGGTCGTTAAACTTGTTGGAGGACAGTAACGCACACCACTTTTTTCCTTCGGCGGCAAAGTTCACAGAAACGCAAAGAGGATGATCGAGACATTTCAAGATACATTCAAAGTAGTCATATGGTGTAATTACGTCAATTCGGGGTACATTTAGATAATGGAACTTGTCTACTGAAAGTAGATTCTGTCTTGTATTCTGTCCATACTCGGAATCCAAATTAGTATGAGTTTCTGTGGGTTGAAGACAATTATTATAAAAAACGTACTGATTCTTGCAAACTAGAGACTTTAAATGGGAGTAACTGACGTTTTTGGATAGATTCTTTCCTTTTACCCGAGGAAGTGATGAAATTAGTGTTGTTGTTTCTTTTCATATTACGTGTTCACGTTACTGTGGGAGATCCAGTTTCTGTCTTTGCCTTAAAGGTTACTTCGCACCTTCTCGAGTGCCCTCAGAAAAAAAAAAAATTTACACGGTATGTTTCTCATGAAACCAAAATAAAGTAAATAACAATAAATAGATTATTAAATGCAGAACACGATAAAACTATTAGCTATTCGACTTTGCCTCCTTGAAGGCAAATGAAGCCGGTCACTGAACAGGAAAATCACCGAGCGCCATTCCAGCGAATAAACTACCGATCAATTCGCTGGAATGGCGGTTAGGTATTGAATTAAGGCCAAATGTTGCGAAATGTTTTCCTTTCTGATTACAGCTGAGGCAGATGTCACGTTTTGACTAAACATCTCATACGCTGTGTTAAAAAAACGCGTTTTTTTTCTCGTGGTGAAAAAAAAATTATGTCAAAGTTTATGAAAGTTTATGATGCCCTAAAAATTAGAGTCCGCTAGAGATTAATCCAAAAAGATAAAAATCGGGGAGGCTCAACTTGCAATAAGAAAGATGTTCTGTTTCATTGGTGGTAAATATCATTAGAAGATGAAAACAGGAAAACGTAAATATATATGTATATGTGTAATAGCCGTAGGTAACTAACGGTTCTGTTTGAAGTTGGAAAACACATATACAGATGTTACACACCGGCGGGAATTACCTGAACTTGTACCCATAATTGGCTTGAAAAGCTTTTCTTTTCACCCTTTATCGGAAAGATGATGTTAAATAACATGTTTATGTCAGGAGGAGAACTGCTTGCATTTACTCATAAATACTTTAGGCTACGAGACATCCATCTGCGGAATTGAATGGTAATTTGCATTGAAAATTGTTAACATGTCCATTTAAGCTTATCTTATTTGTTTTCAAGGCTTTTAATTTCCACAAAAAGCGAAATAATTTCCAATTTGATAAATTCCTTTATTTGTGAGAGTCGAAATTTTGTTTGTAGTACGCCTCCTCAAACTATTCGAGGTGAAAGGCAGAGAAAAGTCCGTCATGTTTTTTTAATGAGCAAATGAGTTAGTTCACTGAGGACCCACAACTTCTCTAAACTTATTAAAATATACCATCCTCCAACTGTAAAAGGTGCTATTTCCATCAGGAAATTGAAAAGCCGCCATCTGTAGCTTGCAGCAAACATTGGAAAAACATTAACGATGACACCGTTGGTTTATTTTCTGTCAATCGCGCCTTTTTTTTTTTTTTTTTGAAAGAAGCGATTTCTCAGTTTTCATTTCGTCAAAGAACATACTTGAATAACCAACCTTGTGACCAAGCAATCTCGGGTATCGTTGAACACAGCTCCAGTAACAGAAAGCAGATCCAAGTGAAAGACATGGCACAAAGTCATACAGACATGGAGTTGTACAGTTTGAATGTTTCCCAGCTGTACTCGGCACGAGATTAGCTTCAATTAACTTCCTGTTTACTTTTCAGCCAATAGCTGTCGAGAGTTCTGTCTGTTTACCTTTTACGGTACAATTTCGTTGCACAAGAAGTCTATGCAAGGTATTAATTAAATATGAGGAAAATTTTAAATGTATTTTTAACAGAATAGCAAAGCGTTTAAACTCCGTTTCCATGGCCAGTTTTGCTTAATAGAGGCTGCAAGGATGAAAGACCGTCAATTGTTATTGTTATTTCTCCCGCTAACTTCACACGTCACCACCGTCATCGAACTTATACAAAGTTGTTTGAAATTCTCATCTTATTTAAAAGAAACCAACTATAGCACTTTGTAAATGAACAAATTGACAAGAATATGAACATATCTGCGTTACGAAGATGAGCAGATATTTTATTCCTGCATGTTCTGAATGACAATGTGTATTTATTAGCGAGTGTTTCGATATGACTTAAGGTATGTGTTAAATTATTTGAATGACGGTATATAAGCGTTGAGTAATAAAAATTGAGAGTTAGTCCGTCGGGTCTGTAAACACCTGCGCACAGGCAGTTAATTTTAAGATGGACGAACTTTTAGCATCTCACCTCACCAACGCAGCAGAATATATTGTAGCTGTATTGGATCCATCTCGATCCATTCATTATTCAAGCAATCAGATCTGCTATTTCGACGTCGATCGGCTCATCAACAGAAAAGTTACATCGATCAAATCTAAGGCAGCTAGCCGCAGGTAACTAACGGTTCTGTTTGAAGTTGGAAAACGCGTATACAGATGTTACACACTTGCGGAAATTACCTGAATTTGTACACAAAATTGTCTCGAAAAGTTTTCCTTTTCACCCTATTTCGGAATGATGTTCGATAACATATTTATGTCAGGAGAGGAACTGCTTGCATTTTCTCATAATTAGCTAACTTAGGTCACGAGACATGAATGTTAATTAGGAAACTGTTAACATGTCCGTTCAGGCTTATCGTATCTGTTTTGAGGCTTTCTTAGCTTAGCTTAGCTTTTAAGTTCCGCGCAAAGCGTAATAATTGCCGCTCTGGTAGATTCCTTCATTTTTGAGAGTCGAAATTTTGTTTGTAGTACGCCTCGTCAAATTATTGTGGGTCAACGGCAGACAAAAGTTTGTCATGATTTTTTAAAGAGCAAATGAGTTTATACACTAAGGGCCCCCAACTCCTCTAAACTTGTTAAAATATACAATCCCCCAACTGTAAAAGATTAAACAGAATAAATATTTTTAAGAGGAATACCAAAGCGTTTAAACTCCGTTTCCATGGCAAGTTTTGCTCAATAGAGGCGACAGGGATGAAATGCCGTAAATTGTTAAGGTTATTTCTCTTGCCGACTTATTTTTTTACAGATTACTTAAGCGTTTAAACTCCGTTTCCATGGCCAGTTTTGCTCAATAGAGGAATTCAAATTTATTTTTAAGGAATTTTTATTTGAAGTTTTATGAAATTCCCACCTTATTTAAAAACATAACACAACAACTATAACACTGTGTAAGTGAACAAATTGATAAGAATATTAAAATATCTGCGTTAAGAAGCTGAGAAGATATTTTTTCCTGCACGTTTTGAATGGCAATGTGTGTTTATTAGTGAGTGTTTCGGTATGTGTTAAGTTATTTGAATAACGGTATACAAGTGTTGAGTAACAAAAATTGAGAGTTCGTCCGTCGGGTCTATGAACACCTCTGCACAGGCGTTAATGTTAAGATGGACGAACGTTTAGCATCTCGCTTCACGAACACAGCAGAAGATGGTGTAGCCATATTGGATCCATTGCGATCCATCTATTATTCAAGCAATCACATCTGCTATTTCGACGTCGATAGGTTCTTTAACAGAAAACTTAATGTGGTCGAATCTAAGCTAACCAGATTTGCTCAAAGTTTTTCTGAAAGTAACGGCGTTGCAGTTGAGCAAGCCGTAAAAAAGGCTCGTCGTGAGAACCATGCTTGCATCTGGAAGGGCAACTAACAATGACTTGATCATTAGTTTGAAGTCCTCGATAAGATGCATGACGCTTTGAACGTTCTGGAAAATATTTCCTTAAAGAGGGCGGAACGCGCTTTAGGAGAAGGTACTGCTTTTGTATCGAAAAGGATAAAGGCCATAAAGCTATCCAATAAGAGCGAGTTTCGTTGGCGAGTTACGGTCACAAATATCTATGTGGCAAGCACGCGTCAAATTCTGATAACGAAAAGAAAATGTCTCGAGCAGATAGCGGTTAAGGATAAGCGTCGTTGGCAGTAACGAGCTAGTTCTTTTCGGAAACCATCGAGGTCAACAGTCGAGCACTTCGATATGATTTGTAGGATCTTGCGGTCATCTTGCGTATAACGGTTAAGCAGAATTTTTATTTCTCAACATTTCATTCATTGCTTGACATCCTTGGTCTTCAACGTACATACACAACCATAACCTCAGCGCCTCCGACGTCGGCTTGAGAAAAGAATAAAACAAAAAAATTAGCTGATAAATAATACGAAGTAAACTATTTATTGAGATCTCATTAAATAAACGATTATCATAATCCATATCTAGGGAAAGATGGAGAAGAAGAAAACAAATGAAAAGTTGGAAAAAGTGAACTTTCCTGAGTGAAACCGGTTTTTGAGCACCAGTCTTGTAATCATGGGAGACGTTAAATTTCAGATGCCTTGAGCAGTTATTACACTTCTCCTCTTAATTTCCTACCGAGATTTTGACCCAGTAATTAACAATTGCAATTAAATTCTGACACGCAGACGAAATAAAGAGAGGGGACAGGGGAACAGGGCGTCTTAAAATGCCACTATAACCTATTCATGAAAGGTCGAGATGGCAATCTGGCGAGTACTCTCTATTTGACACAGTGTGACATCCTTCCTCCTCCCCTCCCTCCCTTTGAAAAATCCAGGTCATGTCCCTGAAGAATAAAACGAAATGGCCGAGTTATCCAAGCTGTCGACTAGATCAGTTCAATGATTATCTCCGCAAAACGAAAACAGAATTATTATTCCATACCGTTTCATCTGCTTTAATAAAAAAAAACAAACAAAAACAGTAGCAGAGGTGTTCCAAGATTTCTTACATCAATTTTTACCATAATAGAAGTATTTCAAGATGTTTAAAATCAATTTCTACCTTGGACTTTATTCCATGTGATTTTGTGAGTTTTCTTGCTATATAGAATTGCCGGCACAGGGTGAAATTTCTCCCAGTCACAGTAAGATCCCCCGATCATAAACCACCCAGCATCATTACGGCATCCTGCGTACTTAGCTGAGATTTCAAAGTTTCGTGAACCGTGATGGCCATTGATGCGAAAGGGGTTTAAAGTTGTCGCACTCTTAAGATCTGTCCATGGTGATTGAAGTAGATTATTTTGTGTAAACCAGTCCACGTTAGTTGTTCCTCTGGCATTGAACTTCATAGATATAAGTTCTGCTCCATTCGTGTAAAGCACTACACGAACCTAAAGTCATACAAGAAAATTATCTGTTGTTTACATATCAAATACATAAGTATGGGATAAGATAAGAATCGTTACATCGGGGAATTTAAAGAATTGTTGGTCAATTCTTATTGTGTTTTTACAAACTTATTTTCAGTACCACATGCCATGGCTCTATGTAAACTCGAGAAGGCAAAGTTTTGAGCCCGAAGTTATTGTATCGGCTTGGTTTTAGTATCACTTTGTCTTTGGCACTGCAACCCTTGTTTTTCAATCGTCCTCGAAGCATTAAAAGCTCCCTCACACCCTGAGTACTTTTTAACGTAATTTCGGATTGAACAATTTTATTTCAGCTCAGTATTTTTTGGAATATTTTATCTCATTGTGGTTTGCATATGTTGTTGTGTTTTGACCTTGCGACCGGTCATTGTTTCTCTTGCGAGAATTTTTCCTTTTCTGAGAACTATTCTCCTACAAGGATAAATCATGAGCACTTTCCTTATACCTATTACCAAGAAGATACACTCTTAAAGTTTGGGAAGTAAGGTAAACAAAACAACGTAACAAAGAGAGATCTCATTGCATGGTCAGCGATATCACTCTTTGAAACAAATTGTTTTAGTTTATATTCTTTTATATTCTATTTATTCCATTCTTTTCTATTCCTTAATTCTTCTCAAAAGAGGCAAGAGCAGTTCAGAAAAGAGTCTGCTTGGTTTGGCTTTAGGAACATGAAGAACTGCATTTGGAAAAGTGTTTCGTGACAGACAATTTGAAGACAAGTTTCCATAAGGTGGAAACCTCAGACTACTACAAAAAAAATTTTTAAAAAAATCTTACTGATTTATTTTAACAGGCCATTTCTAAGGAAATACATTAACATTTCATATGAAATTTGTAAACGAAGGTGCATTTAGCCTAACCCTCTGTGATGTAGATATTTTCTGGACGTACCTCTTGAGGGTTAAAAGTTTGCCAACTTTGAACGATACGGTTTTTGTAGTTTCCCTGGTAGGTTGAAGTGGTATCTTAGGCAGCGATAACATTTTCTGATAATGTGTCGGATGAACTCCATATCGCGTCAGCGGTCGGTGAGGAAGAATTTCCTCCAATGTATTTGTATATCATCGTCCAACCTTAAAATAAAAAAAAAGGGCAGAAATAGTCCAGTTTCGTGAAAATTGCTTGTTCCTTTCGAAAACTCTAGAAATGGTTTTTTTCGAATTGACTGAATGGTTATGGACCTAAGTCCACAGACCTTCATAGCCAAGTGAGTTAGCCACCTCTAAATTAACTACTTATTTGGAAAAAGCGGGTTAGTTTCAGAGAAACTATGGTGCTGCGTCGGTGGGAGAGTATCACAGGGTAATCTTTTGTTATCACCTGAGTTGAAAACGTAAATTGGCCACCGTAAAGAGTTTAAAGGCTGACGTTTCGAGCGCTAGCCCTTCGTCAGAGAGATACTGATGACCCTTACTCGAGGGTCTCCATGTGTTTATGGCTTTTACGGCTAAAGGTTAAACTTTGGCCTATTTTGCAGTTAACGGCTAATGTCTTTCCATTGTGGTCACCAGTAAACACTTTGAGATTGATTTTTTTTTTAACGACTCGTTACGGCTGAATTTTTGGCCGGTTTAAGCCTAACGGTTAACCCATCGAGATCCTCTTATTTAGTTTGACGTACCACCTCTATCACTTGTCTGGTCGCAGTACACTGGGAATGAGTCTGATCCATGATTGGAAATTTCGTAGACTCCTGTTTCGTTTGGGGTTTGGGAATAGTTCTGAGGCAGAATGACTGAAAAGATGAAAATCTGTTTTCATCAAATCCGAATAATTTTTTTATAAAGCTATCAAATATGATTTCAATAGGTTGGCCCGAATGACTCCCTCACTACAAGTCGTAACATAGTAACTCTTGTTCTCTAAATGACAATGAGACGATTTTGAAAAAAACATAAACATGCTAAATTGTGTTAGATGTTAATGATTCCTCAAGCCGCAAAACGGACTGGCCATAGAAAACCTAAGATAATTATGATGTAAAAAAATACTTGCTAAGAAGTGAGAAGGAGGTTTTTCGTTATACACAACTAACATATTTAAACATGAGGTCAATGAGTTTAGAGAACTTCGAAAATTTTCTGAAGCAAAAAAAAACAAGAAAACCAAGAAGTATAAAAAGGCGGGAATATTTGCATTACTTGATGAATAAGCTACAAAATACCTTGCTCACAATTCTCTCCCCCGAGTCCTTGTTGACAGACACAACGGTATCCTTTTGAAGTAAACCCAGCTTGACAAGTAGAATTTTTCTTACATGGGCTGCTTCCACATGGATTCTGTGATAAAAAAAAAAAAAGGAAACGGTGCCTTTCCTTTTTTGTATGCTAAGAGCACGTGTGCTTCTTGAGGGATTACTATCACCATTATTATTATTATCATCGTTGTAATTTTGAAAAGAGATCATCAGAGTCATTCTTTCGAAAAAGCATCAAACCTCAAGAAGATTTCAACTGGTCTCCAACATTTGGGAAATTAATTTCGCCATCGACGAGGTCTGTTGTATACCTCACTGCGTCCCACTGATTTAAAATTACCGAATTAAAGAGTTCAAGTAATCATCCCAGAACATAGCTACCTTTTCTTTCTGTTTACATTTCTGTAGTCAACCAGTCAGTCGTGTCAAGTGAAGTTTCAACGAAAAAAAAAAAGTTTTGTTGTGTTTAGGTTGTAAGGCTTACCTCAATTCCTCGGTAGCTGTAGCCATTTCTGGTAATGAAATTCACGCTGGTGACTTGTAAATGAGTGCTGTTATTCAGGTCGCATAACGGAATATCACCTAGTAGTGGCCCGTAGTTGTAAGACACACAGTCGGGATCCCCATAACAGATGAGTTCACAGCCTACTTCACTTTGAACTGGCAGAGATTTGATTATTTGATTAAGTAAATATTTGTCTTTGGTGACTGGGTTAAATAGAATGGCTCTGCACTCATCTGAATTTGCTGTCACAACTAAAAATAACAAAAATTTATCATTATTCGTAACTGATCAACATTAGCGATATGTGTCGATGAAAATTTATTTCATCCCTCGAGGCTCCTGGTAATTGCCCTCTATCCCCCTTTAATAATGCGAGTTCCTTTCATCTATAACAAGTACTAGCATTTGGAATACTTATAGTGACGCATTTGGAAACGAATAGTCATGCGAACTCTTGCTTTCTTTGAGTTTTTCAGGGTTGTTGAACTTGTTACAGGACAATAACGCACACCACTTTTTTCCTTTGGCGGCAAAGTTCACAGAAACGCAGAGAAGATCGGTCAAGACATTTTAAGATGCATTCAAAGTCATCATATAGTGTGATCATGTCAATTCGGGGTACATTTAGATAATGGAACTTGTCCACTGAAAGTAGATTCTGTCTTGAATTCTGCCTATACTCAGAATTCAAATCATTACGAGTTTCTGTGGGTTGAAGATAATTATTATAAGTTAGAATATTCTTAACTGCAATTATTGGGGAAGAAACGTATTGATTCCTGCAAACTAAAAAACTTTGAATGAGAGTTTTAGGATAGATTCCTTCCTTTTACCCGAGTGACGGATGAAAGTGGTCTTGTATCTATCAATAACAAAAGTTTACTATTCTTGCCATTGTTTCTGTCTTTGCCTTTAAGGTTACTCCGCACCTTAGCGAGTGCCTTCAGAGAAAAAAATTTGCACGCGATTTTTCTCATGAAACCAAAATAGAGTAAATAACAATAAATAGATTATTAAATACACAACACGATAAAACTGTAAATGGCGAATGAAGCCGGTCAACAGAAAAATGACCGAGCGCCATTCCAGCGAATTAATTACCGATCAATTTGCTAGAATGGCGGTTAGTTATTAAATTGAGGCCAAATGTTGGGAAATTTTCTCCTTTCATTCTCAAACGCGATGTTTCGCATGAAACTAAAATAAAGTTAATAACAATAAATAGTTTATTAAATGCAGAATACGATAAAATTGTAGGTTATTCGACTTTGCTTCCGTTAAGGCAAATGAAGCCGGTCAACAGAAAAATAAGCGAGTGCCATTTCAGAGAATTTATTACTGATTAATTCGCTGGAATAGCGCTCAGATATTAAATTGAGGCCTAATGTTGCGAAATATTTTTCGTTTATTGTTATGGAAATGAATTTTTTTCATTTTACTATGAACTTCCTCCACAGAATCTTTAGTCTTTTAGGGATGCTAAAAAATTGCCTCTTAATTGCAATTGAGGCAGATATGATGTTTAGACAAAAGAAGTCATACGCTGTGTCAAAAAAGGCATTTGTTTTCTCTTGGTGAAAAAAAAAATGTCAAAGTTTATAAAAGTTTATGATGCCCTAAAAATTAGATTCCGTTAAAAATTAATCTAAAAAGATAAAAATCGTGGAGGCTTAACATGTTATGGCAAAGATGTTCTTCTGTTTCGTTGGTGGTTAATTTCATTTTAGGAAAATGTTAATTTTTCTTCTTTTCTTTTTGACAACAGGTGACTCGGTAACTGTTTTTCGCGTATGTAAAATTTAAACAAAATTGTCTGGAATTTTTAACTCGGTTTAATTTCAATAGTCGCGGGTAATTAACGGTTTTGTTTGAAGTTGGAAAACGTGTATACAGATATTGCCCACCTACGGGAATGACCTGAATTTGTACGCAAAGTTGGCTCGAAAAGTTTTTCTTTTCACCCTACTTCGGAATGATAATGTTCAATAACATGTTTATGTCAGGAGAGGAACTGCTTCCATTTTCTCATAAATACCTTTCTTAGGTTACGAGACATGAATGTTAATTAGGAAACTGTTAACTTATCTTATTTAGTTTTACAAGGCTTTTCTACGGCGCTTGGCTTTTAAGTTCCGCGCAAAGCAGAATAATTGCCACTCTGGTAAATTCCTTTATTTGTGAGAGTCGAAATTTTGTTAGTGATACGCCTCGCAAAACTATTCTGGGTGAAAGGCAGATAGAAGTTCGCCATGTTTTTTTAATGAGGAAAGGTGTAAGTACATTAAGGGCCCACAACTTCTCTTAACATATTAAAATATACTATCCTCCAACTTTAAAATATTAAACAGAAACGTTTGGATGTGGTAAAATCGTGGTTTGGATTACTCTGTCCTTGAGTAAATAACCGGCCCATAATGTCAAAGAGCAAACAGCGGTAAATGCTAACGTGCTAGTTCCATCATGAAATTGAAAAGCCGCCATCTGTAGCTTACTGCAGACGATGCAAACACAATAACGATGACACCGTTGCTTTATTTTCTGTCAATCGTGTTTTTTTTTTGTTTTTTTGTTTTTTGAAAGAATCGATTTCTTAGTTTTCATTTTTTCAAAGAACATACTTGAATAACCAACCTTGTAACCAGGCGATCTTGGGTATCATTGAACACAGATCCAGTAACAGAAAACAGATCCAAGTGAAAGACATGGCACAAAGTCATACAGACATGGAGTTGTACAAACTGAATGTTTCCCAGCTGTACTACGCATGAATAAAGGGGTAAGTTTCTAAAGAAACTGTGGTGCTGCGTCGGTGGGAGACTATAGCAGGTGATTTAGTGTTAACAACTGAGTTGAAAACGTTAATTAGCCACCGTAAATGGTAAAAAGCTGTCGTTTCGAGCGTTAGTCCTTCGTCAGAGCTGTACTACGCATAAGATTAGCTTTAGTTAAATTCCTGTTTACCTTTTAACCAATAGCTGTCGAGAGTTCTGTCTATTTGCCTTTTACGGTACAATTTCGTTAAACATGAAGCCTATGCAAGGTATGAAATAAATATGAGGAAAATTTAAATATATTTTTAATAGAATACCAAGGCGTTTAAACTCCGTTTCCATGGCCAGTTTTGCTCAAAAAAAGGCTGTAAGGATGAAAGGCCGTCAATTGTTAAGGTTATTTCTCCTGCTATTTCACACATAACCACCCTTATCGAACTAATACAAAGTTGTTTAAAATTCCCATCCTATATTCATTTGTGAGAGTCGTAATAATGTTGTTTTGGCCTTGCACAAATTACAGGCCCATAATGTCAAAGAGCAAACAGCGGTTGATGCTAATGTGCTATTTCCACGAGGTAATTGAAAAGCCGCCACCTGTAGCTTGCGGCAGACAATGAAAACACAATAACGATGACACCGTTACTTTATTTTCTGTCAATCGCGCTTTTTATTTTTTATTTTATTTATTTATTTTTTTTTACGGTAGCAGTGAACGAGCCGATTTCTCAGTTTTCATTTTGTCAAGAACATACTTGAATAACCAACCTTGTGACCAGGCAATCTTGGGTATCATTGAACACAGATCCAGTGACAGAAAACAGATCCAAGTGAAAGACATGGCACAAAGTCATACAGACATGGAGTTGTACAAACTTAATGTTTCCCAGCTGCTCTAAGCGTGAGATTAGCTCCAATAAACTTCCTGTTTACTTTTCAACCTATAGCTGTCGAGAGTTCTGTCTATTTACCTTTAATGGTACAGTTTTGTTAAACAATAAGTCCATAAAAGGTATCAAATAAATATGAGGAAACTTTAAAAATATTTTTTTTAAGAAAACCAAGGCGTTTAAACTCCGTTTAACACAACGACTATAACACTGTGTAAATGAACAAATCGACAAGAACACGAACATATCTGCTTTACAAAGCTGAGCAGATATTTTTTTTCCTTCACGTTCTGAATGGCAATGTATGTTTATTGGTGAGTGTTCCGATATGTCTTAGTTATGTGTTAAGTTATTTGAATGACGGTATATAAGTGTTGAGTAATAAAAATTGAGAGTTGGTCCGTCGGGTCTGTGAACACCGCCACACAGGCAGTTAATTTTAAAATAGACGATCTTTTAGCATCTCGCCTCACAAACGCAGCAGATGATGGTGTAGCCATATTGGATCCATCGCGATCCATCCATTATTCGAGTTTGCCAAATTTTGTTTGTTCAAAGTTTTTCTGTAAATAACGGCACTGCAGTTGACCTAGCTGTAAAGAAGGCTCGTCGTTAGAACTACACCTGCGTCTGTAAGGGCGACTAACAGCAACTTAATCATTAGTTTTCAAGTCCTCGATAAGAGGCATGACGCTTCGAACGCCCTGAAAAGTAGTTCCTTAGAGAGAGCGAAACGCGCCAGGAGAAGGTACTACTCTAATATCGAAAAATATAAAGGCCATAAAGCTATCTGATAAGAGCGAGTTTTGTTGGCAAGTTATGGTCAACGAACATCCATCTGACAATGACGAAAAGAAAATGTCTCGAGTAAAGAGGAAAGCCGTTTAGGATAGGCTTTGTTGGCAGCAACGAGCCCGTTCTTCTCGAAAACCATCAAGGTCAGCAGCAAAGCACTTCGATATGATTTGTAGGATCTTGCAGCCATTTTGCGTATAGCGTTAAAACATAATTTTTACTTCTCAACATTTCATTCAGATTATTCATTGCCTGGGATACTTGGTCTTCAACGTACGTACACAACCATAACCTCAGCAGCGCCTCCGACGTCGGCTTCAGAAAAGAATATAATACAAAAAAAAAAACTAGAAATAAATAATACATAGTAAACTATTTATTGAGATCTCATCAAATAGACTATTAAAATAATGCGTAATCCATAATTAGAGATACGGGAGCTGTTCTTTATAACAAAAAGTTGTGCTGATGCTTAGAGCCACTTTTACTGCACATATGCGTCGGTGCAAGTTATTGTGCACGACGGTTTTTTTCTTGTGAAAATGTCACGTATTCATTATTCGCCTCAGTAAATTTTGTTTTGTTTGGTTTTTTTTTTGCCTTATTCCTTTTTTATATAGGAAATAGACGAAGAACAGCAGAAACACCAAGAAGAGCTCGGTTTGTGGAAGAAGGAGGCCAAGGCTGCACAAGACAGAGTACGTAAGATACTGTTCCAGTTATCAAATATCTGTTTATAATTATGTCCTCTCCCATGCAAGTAGTTATGAAACGAAAAGAAAACAAAATTGGCGAATAAACTCATAGTTTTGCCGAAACTGCACGGTGAGTAACTTAAACAGAAATGATACTGAACTTTAATTGTTATCTGACAATTGTTTGGATAGACTATGTGGATTTCCTTTACCCTTGCACGAGAAGCGAACGGCCAAGAATGAGTCGCTTTGCTATCTCAATGATTAAATCTGGCTTACTTCGCTCAAACACTTCTTTTGCACTTCCCTGTATGTAGTTTAAAGAGGACATCACCACCATGAACCGAAGACACCGTGAGGATATCAAACGTCTGGAGCGGGAATTGACTGAAGCTAAAGTGGGTGAACTCTTGATTCTCATGAGCGCTTTTCGATTGAGTGTCGTGACACCTAAATCAAAGTAACTATAGCCAATCAGCATAAACGCGGGGAAACGCGAGTGACCTAAGCGCGATTGGTTCAGTTTTCGGATCTGATTGGTTGGAGAGGGTTGCGCCAACCACAGAGACTAATCACGCATCATGGTAATACGAAACCAAAGCAATCTCGATTTCTGTGTAGACTCATTTCAAATAATTCGTGACCTCTTTTCAGCTCGTTGTCATTGCACAGAGTGGGCTAGCTAAGGCGAAGGTGAAGCCTATCTCTTCAAGTCATGAACCTCTTTTACGTAGTCAAATCATACCGGCATAATTATAAATAAAGGTAGTTTGGAAAGAAATTCTGCAATCTCTGATTATGAAAGTTCCTTTTCCCAAAATGTTGTATTTTCCGTAATCTTTCCAAGTAATTCTTTGTCCTGAGGTTTTGTAAGTTTTTGTACACTGTTAGGTTATCTTGAGACGACTTACATTTACGAAGGTTACTCTTTTTCTAGGAGAAAAGTGAACAAGCAAAAAATGCCGATGACTCGCTCGTACAAAATCTGGAAGCGAAAATCGTAAATTTGGAGAATCGCTTGCGTCAGCCGTTGGCAGACTCCGAAGAAGTTCTAAGATTAAGAACCAGGCTTCAGGAGTCGGATAAGATGCTTCAAAGTGCCGAGCAGCAGATAAACGAACTGGAAACGAGAAGTGAATCTTGGAGACCAGAGGTACCAGGTTCTTTATTCCTGAACGTCGTGTCATACATGGTCCCTTCTGGTTTGCGTGAAGGAAGCGTAGATGATAGTCGAAAGCGAATCGCCGCGGCCGTTCGGCAATCGGGGACAAAGAGCCGTTTGGGGGGAAATTTTAGCAGTTGAAAGATTCCAAATATTTTGAAAAAAGGGAGAAACTTGTAGATCTGAGTTGATGGCAGATGGGTATCGATAAGGAGACCAGAGAACTCTGGAAAGAGATCGGGGAAACGCCTGCCAGCTGTCACAACCGCTGAGAAACTTTTTTCGAGCGAAGAGAAGAGCAAGATTTTAACAAGCATCGATTTGATTATTGTAGCGAGCGTAGTACGCACCCAAGACGCATCATAGTACGTCTTATTTATGTATATTTGTATGTAGCTCCATTTTAGTGGCCTTTGTGTATAACGCACTAAGCTTTAACTTTTAAACCTTAACGCATATGGGCATTGATACAGAGTCACTGACCTAAACCTAGAATTCATGAATTAGGATTTTTGTTCTTCGTGTTTTGATACTTAGTTTTGTGATTGATTTATTCTATGCCCACGTTTCTTCTTGACGAGGAAAGAAAAACTGAAAGGCAAAGAATGTGAGTATAACTGGTTGAATCCTCGACTGATAATATAATGACTATATCCGTTGAACATACTGATTAGTTGGTTGTGGGGCCTGGGGTGTCAAAGTGCTTAGATTGACAGCCCGTGTTCCCGCCCATGAATTACGAGGCAATATGCATAAACTCGCGTTTCTACACTAAATTTTGTGGGGATACACAGAATTTTATTTTTGTAATATCCTATTAAGGCAGGAACCCCTCTGTGTGAACTTGGTTATCTTCTTCACTGCGTGATGTCATTCACTGGTTTCCAGCAGGCTCGATATTTTCTTTTTTGTCATCTTAACAAACCAGTGTTTAGATAGTCGAAATAAAACAAGCAGCTGAATTAACTTCATTCTCAATATCTCTGACTATTTACGGAAGGCAGAGTGAATTCTTACTCTTCGAAGTATTTAAGGTAATAGGGAAGTTCATTTCCCTTGCTTCAAATTCATTTTCAGACATAATCACCATTCTAAACAACAAAAAAAAAGGAAGACAAAAAAAAGGGAGGAAATAACTCAAATCACACACATCAATGGAATCCAAATATTCTCGTTGAACTGTAAATCTTCCGTCATACGCCGGTTCCGTCGACTTAGGCTCTTAATCTCCCTTCAGACGCAGTGTCCGTTGATTTAGGCTTTTAATCTCCCTCTTGCAGGCGATGTCTCCGTCGAGTTAGGCTGTTACGCTTACGGCAGACGCTGAGACCGTTTGATGCGATCATCGGAATGACTCCTCCAAAACAACGATGATGACAATGAGTGTAAGGCTTATATGGCTGGCTCTGTATCACTTTTACACTACAATCAGTGCAGGTATTGATATATGGTTTATGTCAAAATCAACTGCTTGTATAGGGGATACATTTTAATGGGGCAATGGTTTTCAGTACTGCATAGTCTATATAAGGCAAAAAGTGACAGATCGCAATTTTTGCTGGAGTCGACATTAAGGTAATGGAATCCAAACAGAATCCATGCAGAATTGCATGTCTTTCACCGCTGTCGTTCACAAATGCATAACATGGAAATAGCGTAACTTAAAAAGGGCTACAGTTGATAGAACCTTAGCCATGAAGTAGAGAGAGAATACAACCGAAGGAAAGTAGGAAACGAAACAAGGGCCCGAAGTAATTAGAATGAAACACGAATTTCCCTCGCTGCATGGTTTTAATTGACTTGGTCCTCCTAATTCAGCTCTAATGAAAGTTGAGAAGTCAGTTTTTGCATTCACATTTTTATTCATAAAAACGAAAATCTCCGTTTATTTAAAGGAGTTGATCACGGCGAGCCCTCCTCAGAGCCGCCTTTATGTCACTACGGAGTTAATCATAACCATTACAATTTCCTCAAATGTGACTGGTGCTTTAGCTGATCTATTTTTCACTTATCATGTACAGTTATGAACAGACACTTGGCCGTTATCGGACACCTGTAATGGGAGAGTTGAAGCATACAATTATACTAAAATACAAACAGAATTGATCAAAATAACCATAGCAACAACCACTTATTCTGAAAAACTGTGTTTTTTTCTAAAATAGAGGAATGTTATTTTAGACATTGTCCCTGCCGGAGATGTTTGTCCTAGGTGTATTTTTTCTCGGAAATTGAAACGGTTATGATTAATTGGTAACAGGACTCCGTGACGTCCAACTCTATCTGTAATCATACTCGTGATTGACAAATCGATTTTGTTAATCACTCGTCTGACTACTCGGTCCTATCAGCATTATAATCAAAAAGTCATACAAATGGAACTTCCATAGCAAAGAACATTTTCATCTTATGGCATTAAAAGTGCTTCATTTTCTGACGGCGCTAGACTTTCTCCTTCAGGCAAGCATCCTGGGGAGACCCCTGCCGGAAGGCGCAAATGAACGCAAAATAAACAACGGATCTTGGTAAATTGCGAAACTTCCAAATTTAGGAAAACATTTGCAATTTGAAAGTGTATTTTGTTTTTGCAAAGGGCATGAGAGAAATACATAACTTTAAAACGCTCGTGTAGATCGACATTTGCTCTCATGAAACCGTCTATCTGCTCCGACGTAAAGCAAACGCTTGAAAAAATCAGCTCTGAAATCCTTTAGGGTGGCAAATTTACATATTCAACTCAATCAATAAAACCAGATTATCTTGTAACATAATAATGAAGCTTTTTCTCGTATTTTTTGCATTGTCATCCTACTCCCCCAAAAAAAGGTATGGGCGCTGAAAACGTACACTGACGACTTGTTAGTTCTTTCAGCTTGTAAGTTAAAAACAAACATACAAAACAAACGAAAGTAAATCTAGGAAAAGTACTTTCTACCCTACAATTGGATGTTTATATTCTCTACGACGTTCTCTGTCGAACAATTGAAAAAAAAAAGGGAACCAGTAACCTGATGACAAGGTCTGAGAACTTGTTGTCATTCTCAGAATACTTTGTAACTATGCCTTATTCATCGAACTCATTTTATTTCTTAGCAGCTGAAGAAGAATGCCGAGTACTGCTTTATTTTAAACCAATGAAAGACAGAACTCTCTTCAATCATGTTATGATAAGAATAGATATACCAAGAGAAGATGTCTGCAGCATCCGATGTTTCCTTGAACCCAATTGCTTGTCTTATAATGTTGGACCGCTGGAACATAGCAACCGATACTTGTGTGAGATCAGCGACTCCACTGACGTACGACATCCGGGAGACTTAGTTCAGCGGTTAGGATTTACCTACCAGGGAATAAAGGTCTGTTCTTCCGTGATCCACTCCCTAGGGAGTCGACTGAAATGTGTCTTACGTTCAAATCTCTTTTTTGTGCTTTTTACTGGAAGAGATTAGGTGTCTTAATGTAGCTAGCCGCCACTAGAGGTGTAAGCACAAGGAGGCCAATTAGGTGAGCTCGTCCACCTGAGCAGTGTTTTTAAATGTAACTTCAGGTGTATTACCTTTACTCAAAACTAAAATGTGCCACTTGAATAGACTCATTGTCAAATCATCACCAAGAGATTTATCATTTTACGACAAACCCCACCAAAAATGATGCATAAATCTGGAATCAATGGACAACCACTCGTTCATTCTACGTAGAACCAGTTTCGTTAATAGGGAACTTAAGTAAACCACGACGGCGGCGGCAACAAGGACATGGAAAACAAAAGATCTTATTGGCAGAACAATAGCTCGGCACGTGCGTTTTAAAACTTTGTACATGTCTTAGCCGTCCTATGCAAAACAACAACGTGAAATCACCTCAATTTGCGAAGTCTGCGAACCGAAACCGCGTCGGCAAATTATTTTAATTTCCATTTGGAAGTCACCGCTTTTTTTATACGTTATGCTGAAGTTGAGGTGTGGCACAGTATGCAGCCATTTTTGAAATTCTAATTAAAGGCAGAAATTCAGCTTTTAATCGAAGTCTTCCGTGGCGTTGCCGTCCTGACTGCTTAAGATTTTGCGTTGGACCTAAGTCTATGGTATCTTTGACCAAAAAGACGATCCTTAGAGGATTTGGGTTGTGTCACATTAAAATATATCTTGTCTCCCCCACGAGGCTCTGTAAGATTCTTATGATCCTCCCTCCCCCCCTCATTTTCAGTCAATTTGCTGCAGACCACCTATTAGACTCTGCTGGTGACAACGCGACAACTACTTCCCCCCTCCCCCCCCCCTCCCCTCCTTACCCCAGGTAATAGATAATGACAGGTCCGTTAAAAAAGAGTGTATGGAAGGGTTTTCTGAGAAAATTATTGTCCTTGTATCATCAGAGTCCATGCAACACTGATGTTTGCGGGAAGAATATGACTTGTCAAGCGGGTTACACCAGCAAAGGATACCGTTGTATGAAAAACATCACGTCGACGCCATTAAACTTCAGCAACCTAGTTGCCAAAGAACGTACGTATCTTCTCTCCTTAGGTTATTTCTCTTATGATAAAACACGACGACAACGACAACACTTTCAATAAAAACACCATATTTGCTAATCGAGACGGATGGAAACTCTCATCGCGATTGTTCGTTTCTTCCAAGTCCAAAGCGTCTAAGTTTTATTCCATGAGCGTATAATTATGTCGCGAGATGCTTTAAATTGCTTGACTGTTAATGGCGATCAAATAAATTTGATTTGGAAAAAGCGTAAATCTTCATTATTCACTAACTTGGCTTCATCATCTTATCATGTTATATCTAAAAGTTATCTATTCCGTTTCTTTCTGGTCATCATGACGAGGTTAAATTATACGGGACGCAGCCTCTGTGGTTTTTTCTCTACTGTACTGATTCGATATAAATTGTTTTTCCTCAGACTTTCATAATTGTTCTGATGCACCCAACATAACGGGAGTTTACAATACATCTCACCATGACTGGGGCCTTTTTCCTGTGTACTGTGATCAGACATATGATGGAGGAGGTATCTCATATTCTGTATGATCGGTACAAGTTACATAATGAAACGATAAAAGAAAAATTGGTCTCAATCTGTTCCCAGTCTTCGTTCAGTACTAACTTTTCCCTTGATCAGTGCAAATATAATTGGAGAGCGTAGTCAGTGCCTTGTGGAGACTCCGTCATTAGCTTTTCGCTCGAGCGTATTCATGGAAATGCTAGATCGTCCATTCGTTTCACATGGACGATTGCATTTTTCCCACTGGTGTACGTGACTCCCTTTTCCTCTTTTTCCATCACCTGTTATTTCCATTCGCATTCTAAGCTGTCCAACACTGCTGTTGGATCAGATCAGTGATTCTTTTTTATTTTGTTCCATAAGCATTAGGTGATGGGAGATTTTTCGAGATGACTTAATTCTTAAAATCTTTGTCTAATAAAATTTTCACCTCACAGGCTGGACGATGGTATTAAAAGTTGTTAGTGGCCTCTCTCCATTGGACGTCGGTGGAATTTGGTCGTCACCCTCCCTATATCATGAAAATCTCAACGAAACCTTCGACCTAACGTCAGCTTATCCAACTCATTACAAGAATCGTATTGTACTGAACTGGAAAAATTTTAACCCTAAAGAGGTGAGGAAGGTTAATGAATGAATTACCCCAAACATTCAGTAGTACACATGCCCAAGTAAAAGCATAAGCTTCATTACCTGCAAATGACGCTTGGTACTGAAAGAGCCTCTGCAATCATTTGGGATTAAAGGCGCATGAAAGACACTGCCAATTGAAATCCTTGAAAAATATTTGATTTATGTCGAAGCTGCCACAAATTCATATTTTACGCCGTTGAAAAGTAGTTCACCTTCCCAAATGTTCATGTTACTGAATACGGAACTTGCGCCGGGGGCAGTTTGAGAAACGCTTAGATCTACCATATAGTCAAGCAAGGCACCAAGGGTGAGCTTTTCGGATTACTAAAATACACTGTAAACATTTCTCTTGTACTTAACCCCAGTGTATACAGCTTAATACTATCTTTACTTTTTGTAACTTCTTCGTGTAATCTTCTAGTCTACTAAAAGGATACAATCTTGCTACGAAAGGGCGACATGAGAGGGGCTGTCACCTGGTATCATTCCTTGACAATAAGGGCAAATTTAATACACTTGGTTATAGTTTATTACATCTGGGTAAGAATACTGTTGAGCGCAGTAGCTAATGGAGTAGTCAAAGGCATGCAGGAACTCAAGCCACCAGGAGATCGTTCAGCAGTCAGGGAACTAATGAAAATTGTGGACTTGTGAACTTTCTCAGAATTTGAAAGTAGCAAATGGATTAGAAACGAGTAATTACTTGAGTGATGAGTATGTTGACTATGATGCGAACTGTTACTAAGGATACAGTATGAAGATCCTATAACCTGGAAAATCTACTCATGTTTTGTGATATCGTAATGTTAAAGTTAACAAAAATTGTCTCTTTACAAAGGGTTAATTTCAGTCGATTTTAACTTCAATGAACCTCAGGTTCGCGTCGTTATATACAAGGACAGTCAACAAGTCACCTCCCTCAAGTTCAATGCCACTGGTACAGACAACTTGAATTGGTTTTCACATGAAAACCTAATTTACTCGCCATGGAGTGATCTCAAGATGTTCTCACCCGTAAATTTTGGCCTTCTGGGTCCCATAGTTTCCGATCGCTTCTTTGAGATAACTGGCCCTTACACTAGTTGTGAAAGTGATATCGGTTGGTTGGTAGTTACTAGTCACCCAGTATGTCCTTGGGACAGACGATCACCTCAGCCTAGTATCCAATACAGCAAGCAGCGCATGGCGTCGCGTATGGAAAATTACGGTAATTTTGATATTGAAATATTTTTGGCATTGTATTCCGTTGATAGGGTACCAATAACTAACAAAAAATTCTGTTGTTCAGGTATTACTTCACCTCATGCTATTCGAGACACCAGATTTCGTCGCCTGAGCAGTTTTTTTCTTCCTGACGTAGTCAAAGACGTTAAAAAGATGAACGAACATCTTCAAAAAAACGACAGTGGTGATCGTTTCAAAATATCTTGAATGGGGCTTGACCCCTTCCCTTCCCTCCCCTCCCCCCAGACTATTCTCTTAAATCATCAAAGGGCCACGGAAAAACGGTCGAGCAAAACACGAAACTCATGATCACGTCTTCTACTAGTTTGCATTTTCTTCCCATTTCCCGAAATAGAAAGGTCTTGTATGAACAATCCACATTTACTACCTGGTACATTGTTACTGTACCTGTTTGTTTCTGTTTGTTTCGTTTGTTTTTTAGTATTCACCAACGTACAGACGTACATCCGTACCATTGACTTTTCGCATGTAAAATTCTTACTTCTGAATGAATATCATTTTAACTAGAGAATCATTCAGCCTTTGAAAAAAAAGCCTCTGTTATGATTCCATCTCACAGGAAATGTTGGGATTGCAGACGTCCTCGCCGTGTTTGTTCGCTAACAACAAATCATTTGAAAGGCTCAGCGGAACCTTTTCTGCAATGAAGTCTTTACCGTTGGTAATAACTTTGTCTTTGGGTATCATGATCTCTTGGTTATATCTATAGTTAAAAAACTTAGGTTACAGTTTGTATACTAAATAGTTTAAACCCAAATGTTGCAACTGAAGTTGTCGAAACGTCAGTCATTACTGCCCACAACAGTTTAGTCCAGGACTACTCTCGCCTGGACGATCACAACATAAGATTACAGGTCGCAGTTTGAGCAAAACGCTTTTGAAATCAAAGAAAGCTTACTCCTTGAGATAAGATTTTATTGAACTCCTATTCTTTGCAAATCCACTGTATTCTTTAAACAGTAAAGAGGATTTATAAGCAATTAATTATAGCCCTTGTATCATAGATTTAATTCAAAACGAATCAGCTGTTAATCAAATCTACAACTCAAAGCATTAATCTGTCACCAGCTACATTTCTGTTGGGTACGAGCTCTCTAAATGTAACATAACATATCAAATAACCACTCATACAAATCCGAGTTGCTTCTTTACAGTCTTAATTATAATTAATTAATTCACTGATTCTTTAAATCTGCCGGATAAACGTCCATACGAAATCAGGAGTACAAATATATTTAGAAGGAGTCCATATTATAATTTTGACCGAACTGTTACATTAAGAGGAAGGGTGAAGCCTCGTTATCAGCATATGCATATTCTCTATACTGCTCTCAATTTATTTCCTATGGTACTTAAAATGAGAATTTATTGAGAGTTTCTTACTTGCATTGATTTCCTTTTTTTCTTATTACCTTAATGTTTGAATCTGCAGTGATACTTTAAGGAGAAATTAGATGCTTAAGTTGAAAGGTAGGTCGGTCGGTCAGTCAGTTTGGAGGTCTAACAATCAATCAATCAATTTGTCGAGTTTTTTCGTAATTTAGTTACATTACGTTTCTTTGCTTTGTTTATTACTTGACTGGCATCTCTGGTCTTCAACGTATGTACACAATCATCACCTCAGCAACTCCAACATCAGCTTGAAAAAAAAAAAGTTAAAATAAACATTGATAAGCAATACGTAGTAAATTATTTATCTAGATCTCAATAAACAAACCATGATCCCGATAGCTATCCATTTTTAAAGATGAATAGAAATTCTGTCTTGGTCACTTGTGGGGTTGAGGGGTTAAATGAATAAAGGGGGTAAAGTTTCTATACAAACCGTGGTGCTGCGTCGGTGCAAGAGTATAACAAGGTAATTTGGTAATATCAACCGAGTTGATGACGTGAAGTGGCCACCGTTAAGAGTTTCAAAGCTGACGTTTCGAGCGTTAAAGATAACAATTCCTACCTGATAGATTTGAGTATTCTCATCACCAGTTTGCTAGATAATGTATGGATATTATGGGGAGAAGTTTCATGTTAATCACTTCAAGGGTTAAGGGAGCCTAACCTAGCCATTCCCACATTTCACAGGTCTCAAGGCAAAAGTAGCCAAATAGTACCCTGTGTTACTTCAATGCTCATTACAAACCGAGAAACGCGTTGCCTTTTAGCCAAGAATGCAACGTGTAATTACGCAGAGTGTAACATCTATAACCATTTTAGAAACTTAAAATTTCCGGGCAACAACTTTAGAAGGGAACAAACACTTTCTTCATGCAAGACTTAAAGTTTGAGTTCGAGCCTCGGCTTGGGTCATTTCGCCGGGCTCTTTGTCAAGATACTAAACTCTCGCAGGGTAGCAGAAACCTGTCACGATCACTAAACGAAATTCTGGTTTTTTAGTTAACCACAAGTATAAAATGTTTCCACATGTGCAGGAATTGAGACGATGTTAAAAAGTGTCTTAAGAGGCGGCCCAACACAGATGTAGTTAATTCAGGCTAAAAAAATCACAAAAACCTCTAGGCTACGATACTAAAACCCTTTTACACCCTAACATCAGTATGCATATTCTCCATACTGCTCTCTCTACATTTCCAAAGGTGCTAACAAGGAGAATTTGTTTAAAAATCAAGAGCTTCTTTAGTTGATGATCATTTCTTTTATTCTCATGACCTTAATGTGCCATTGTGGAGTGATTTTCTATGGAGAAATTAGATACTAGTCACTCTCAGGGGTTAAAGGGTTCAAACCGTGAAGGTGTATAACAGCTTTGGTAAAGCGCCAAACAAAACTAAATCAACGGAATACCCGAAATCAAATATCCCCCTATGTTTTAAAAAGTCTTAAAGTTTCCTTTTCTTTACTTTACTTCCTTTTGCAGATTGCTGTTGAGCGGGAAATTGGCGCGCGGCCGGTCATACATCATCTATCTACGCATGCCTCACACTTGACGAACCGTTGTGTTGAGTTTTCTATAATTATCTCACACCCTATCTAGGAAGATGTAACCCGTTAGGTCAGCAAAGCGTGTCAAGCGGTATTTACCTCTTTAGGACTGAACATTTGCCAACTTTGAACAATACGGTTTTTGTAGTTTCCTCGGTAGGTTGAAGTGGTATCTAGGACAGCGGTAACATTTTCTGAAAATGTGTCGGATGAATTCCAGAACTCCCCAGCAGAAAATGAAGAATTTATTCCACCAATAACTTTAAATATCATCATCCAACCTTGATTAAAGAACCAAAAACAGTGGTTTTTAGAAATTGTAAGCTTCTTGCAATCCAAATTTTCCAATTTTGAATTATCTCCATGAAACCGCGATTTGAACGCGTTTTTAATTTATTTTCTAACCGCTTTTGCCTCATGTTAATTTGTTCCAGCTTACCCTTTAATGGTCTTAAAATTTATGTAAAAGTAAAAACATGAAAGTTTTGCATTTAGAAACAGTTTCAGACTGAAACAGTCCTAAATACTAAAAACTGCCTGCTTCATAATATTCTCTTGTTTTTTCCGCCTCAATAACTGGATATTACATTGTGAATGTTTTCTTTTGACACTAAAGTTTGCTGCTAAGTGACGCAAAGGACAGAAAGAACAGGATGAAGTCTATTTCGGGCAATTTTGAATAGGAATAGGAAAAAACCGGGCGCGCAGCAAACAAAGCGATTTATTGCGTTGAACCATTTGGTGCTTAAAAACCTTCTTGCTGTAAACTTCAGATTTTTGGTGGCGAGACTGTCTCCAATGCGCTGATTTATCTTGTAATGACTGTTTAGGTATCAACATTGACTATTAGTGAGACAGTGGGAAAGGGACGGAAAATCATCCACCTTGGAACTACAATATCTTAAATCCGAAGGTTTTCGTGACAAAGTCGCCTCACTACCTCAAAACAACGACTTCTACAAAAACCACTGAAGTATCTAATTCATGATCAGTGTGACACATACCTCCACCGTCCGTTGTCTGGTCGCAGTAGACAGGGAAAGGCCCTGATCCGTGATTGAAAATGTTGTAAATCCCAGTTTTCTTGGGAGCTTGAGCGCAGTTCTGAAGCTGAACGGCTGGAAATACTTCGAAATACAAAAAAGAGGGGAATGAATTTAGCTATAGGATATTTGGTAAATTACCAGTTTTTTTGCTTGTTTGTTTGGTTGGTTTTTTTTTTTTTTTTATTTTGTTCCATCAGATGAACTATGACCAGGAGTGGGGAAAAATACATGGATACAATTCTGTAAAGGCTGCTTTAACCATAAAATAAACTTAAGGAAAATCTGCAGCTACTTTACAGACATGCAGCGCAATGGTGAATCTTGCATCAAATGATTTAAACTTACTTTTTTCACAAAATTCTCCAGAGTAACCGTTCTTACAGATGCACTCGAACATCTCCAGTTTGTGTTTGGCGACAACGCAAGCTCCTCCGTTTTGGCATGGATTGGAAGAGCAAGGAAACTTTAAAGGAAAAAGAAACATCACTTACAGCAGTTATTTTTAAGTCATTTAATGTTGAAATGCTGTTTAATGATAACGAAAGATTCTTACCTTAAAAGACGAATAGTGATGCCAACTCTTGCTTTCTTTGAGTTTGTCGGGGTCGTTAAACTTGTTGGAGGACAGTAACGCACACCACTTTTTTCCTTCGGCGGCAACGTTCACAGAAACGCAGAGCGGATGGTCAAGACATTTTAAGATGCATTCAAAGTCGTCATATGGTGTAATTATGTCAATTCGGGGTACATTTAGATAATGGAACTTGTCCACTGAAAGCAGATTCTGTCTTGAATTCTGCCCATACGCGGAATCGAAATTAGTACGAGTATCTGTCGTTTGAAGATAATTCTTAAAAGTTAGGATATTCTTAACTGTAATTATTTGGGGGGAGAAGAGTACTGATTCCTGCAAACTAGAAACTTTGAATGGGAGTAACTGACGTTTTTGGATAGATTCTTTCCTTTTACCCGAGAAACTGCTGAAATTAGTATTGTTTCTATCAATAACGAAAGTTTACCATGTTTGGCATGTGTTCACGTTACCGTGGGAAATCCAATTTCTCTCTTTGCTTTAAAGGTTACCCCTTCATTTTGACGAGTGCCTTCAGAAAAACAAGTTACACGCGATTTTCACCTGAAACCAAAATAAACTAAATAACAATGAATAGGTTATGCAATGCAGAATTCGATTAAATTGTAGGCTATTCGACTTTGCCTCTGATCCTTTAAGGCGAATGAAGCCGGTTTACAGAAAAATGACCAAGAGCTATTCTAGCGAATTAATCACAGATTAATTGTGTGGAATGGTGCTCAGGTATTAAACTAAGACATTTGGAGGCCAAATTTTGCGAAGTATTTCTCGTTTATTCTAAAGGAAATCAGTTTTTCTTTATACTTTGAACTCCTTTACAACATCTTTAGTCTTTTAAGGATGCTAAAAAATTGCCTCTTGATTGCAATCGAGGCAGATGTGATGTTTAGACCAAAGAAGTCATACGTTGTATTGAAAACCGCTTCTGAATTTACGTGGTGAAAAAAAATATGTCAAAAAATTAGATTCCGTCAGAGATTAAATCCAAAAATATAAATATCGTGGAGGCTTAACTTGTTATAATAAAGATGTTTTGTTTCGTTGATGGTAAATATCATTATAAGATGAAAACAGGATAATGTAAATTCTTTTTTTTTGTTTGTAAGAATTATCTGTTGAGGAAATGTTTGACTCGGTTTAGTCTAAATAGCCGCAGGTAACCAACGGTTTTGTTTAAAGTTGGAAAATGCGCATACAGATGTTACACACCTGCGGGAATCACCTGAATTTGTACCCAAAATTGGCTTGAAAAGTTTTTCTTTTCACCCTATTTCGGAATGATGATGTTTAATAACATGTCTATGTCAGGAGAGGAACTGCTTGCATTTTCTCCTAAAAATATTACTTAGTTACGAGACATCCATCTACAGAATTGAATGTTAATTATAAAATTGTTAACATGTTCTTTTAGGCTTAAGTGAGGCAGATGTGATGTTTAGAGTACGTGGTGAAAAAAATAATAAAAAATAATAAAAGTTTATGACGCCCTAAAAATTAGATTCCCTTAGATATTAATCTAAAAAGGTAAGAAGCGAAGAGGCTTCACTTGCTATAATAAAGATGTTCTGTTTTGATGGTGGTAAATAACATTACATGACAATAAGATAATAATAAGTTTTTTTTGCAACAGGTGACTCGGTAATTGCTTTTTCGTTTACGTAAACAGTATTTCCTAAGGGAATTTTTGACTCGGTTTAGTTTAAATAGCCGCAGGTAACAAACGGTTCTGTTTAAAGTTGGAAAATAAGTATCCGGTGTTACTCACCGGCGGGAATTACCTGAATTTGTACCCAAAATCGGCTCGTAAAGTTTTCCTTTTCACCCTATTTCAGTATGATGATGTTCAATAACATGTTCATGTCAGGAGAGGAACTACTTGCATTTTCTCACAAATACCTCACTTAGGTTACGGAGACATCCACCAACGAAATTGAATGTTAATTAAGAAACTGTTAACTTGTCCTTTTAGGCCTATATTAATTGTTTTTACAAGGCTTTCCTACGTTGCTGAGCCTTCAAGTACTGCAAAGTGGAATAATTGCCACCTCGGTAAATTCCTTCATTTGTGAGATTTGAAATTTTGCTTGTAGTACTCCTCGTAAAACTATTCTGGGTGAATGGCAGATAAAAGTTCATCATGTTTTTTTTTTTAAGTGCTTCCTAAGTGCTTTTTCGTGTATGTAAACATTAATTTTTGGGGGAATTTTTATCTCGTTTTATTTTAATAGCCGCAGGCAACTAACGGTTCTATTTGAGGCTGGAAAAAGCGTTCCCAGATGTTACTCACCGGTGGGAATCATCTCAATTTGTACCCAAAACTGAATTGGCTCGAAATTTTTTTCTTTTCACCCTATTTCAGAATGATGATGTTCAATAACATGTCTATGTCAGGAGAGGAGCTACTTGCATTTTCTCATAAATATTTTACTTAGGTTACGACACATCCATCTACGAAATTGAGTGTTAATTAGGAAGCTGTCAACTTGTCCGTTTAGGCTTATCTTATTTGTTTTTACAAGGCTTACCTGCGGTGCTTAGCTTTTAAGTTCCGCAAAGCGGAATAATTGCCCCTTTGGTAAATTCCTTCATTTGCAAGAGTTGAAATTTTGCTTGAAGTACGCCTCATAAAAATAATCTGGGTGAATGGCAGATAAGAGTTCGTCATGTTTTTTTAATGAGCAAATGAGGTAGCACACTTGGGCTCACAACTTCTCTAAAATTATTAAAATATACTATCCTCCAATTATAAAAGATAAAACAGAAATGTCTGGATGTGCTCTTCGGTAATTTGTTGCGATTTCTTACGGTGCGATTTTATCGCATCGCACTTTAATTTTTCCCATCTTCAACAATTCACGAAACACATACAGCTGGTTATTTAAACAAAGTTTATCCTTTGTTTAACAAAAGCGAGTTCTAAGCCATCTTCTATTTGGCCGAACCTTTCATCTGAACTTTTATTTTTGTGAACAGTGTCAAGAGGGCCGAAAGCGAATAGTGGAAGGACATTCATTCAATTAAATCAACCCCCTTATAAAGAATCCTCGATATCCAATGATTAGCTAAAACCGTGGTTTGGGTTAGTTTGGCATCGTGCAAATAACCGGCCCATTATGTCAAAGAACAAACAGCAGTAAATGCTAACGTGCTATTTCCATCAGAAAATTGAAAAGCCGCCATCTGTATCTTGCAGGAAAAATTGAAAACACGATAACAATGAAACCGTTGCTTCATTTTCTGTCGATCGTGCCTCTTTTTTTACGGTAGTAGTGAAAGATTCGATTTCTCAGTTTTCATTTGTGAATAACCAACCTTGTGAATAACCAACCTTGTGACCAGGCAATCTTGGGTATCATTGAACACAGCTCCAGTAACAGAAAACAGATCCAAGTGAAAGACATGGCACAAACTCATACTGACATGGAGTACAAACTGAATTTTTCCCACCTGTACTAAGTGTGATCTTAGCTTCATTTAACTTCATGTTTACTTTTCAACCTATAGCTGTCTAGAGTTCTGTCTATGTGCCTTTTATGGTATATTTTATTGAACAAGAAGTCTATGCAAGGAATAAATATGAAGAAAATTCAAATATTAATTTTACAGAATGCCAAAGCGTAAACTCCGTTTCCATGGCCAGTTTCGCTAAATAAAGGCTGCAAGGATGAAAGGCCATGAATTTTCAAGGTTATTTCTCTTACTAACTTTACACCTATCCACCTATCCACCTATCGAACTTATACAAAGTTGTTTGAAATCCCCATCTTATTTAAAAACTGACACAACAACTATAACACTGTGTTAATTAACAAATTGACAAGAATATTAATTTATTTGCGTTACGAAGCTAAGCAGATATTTTATTCCTGCACGTTCTGAATGGCAATGTGTGTTTATCAGTGAGTGTTTCGATATGTCTTAAGTTGTGTGTTAACTAATTTGAATAACGGTATATAAGTGTTGAGTAATGAGAACTAAGAGTTAGTCCGTCGGGTCTGTAAACACATCTGGAAGGGCAACTAGCAGCAACTTGATTATCAGTTTCAAGTTCTCGATAAGATGCATTAAGCCTCGAACGCCATGAAAAGTAGTTCCTTAGAGAGAGCGAAACGCGCGTCAAGAGAAAGTACTGCATTAGTATCGAAAAGAATAAAGGCCATAAAGCTATATAATAAGAGCGAGTTTCGTTGGCAAGTTATGGTCAGCGAATATCTATCTGACAAGCTCGCGTCAAATTCTGATGACGGAAAGAAAATGTCTCGAGCAGAGAGAATAGCGGATAAAGATAAGCGTCGTTGGCAGTAACAAGCCACTTCTTCTTCAAAACCAACGAGTTACAGTCAAGCACTTTGGTATGATTTTGCAGTCATTTTGCGTATAACGTTAAGGCAGAAGTTTTACTTCTCAACATTTCATTCAGATTCATTGGCTGGCATCCTTGGTCTTCAACGTACATACACAACCATAACCTCAGCGCCTCCGACGTCGGCTTGAGAAAAGAATATAACCAAAAAAACTAGCGATAAATAATACATAGTAAACTATTTATTGAGATCTCATTAAATAGATTGTTAACATAATACATAATCCATAATTAGAGATAGATGGAGAAAAGAAAACAAATAAAAAGTTAGTAAAAGTGACCTTTTCCGAGTGAAACCCGATTTAGAGCACCGGCCTTTTATCACCGGAGAGGTTAAATTTCAGATGACTCGAGCAGTATTACACTACATTACTCTCCTCTCAGTTTCCTACCGAGATTTTGCCCAGTAATTAACAATTACAAATAAATTCTGACAATCAGATGAAATAAAGAGGGGGAGGGGGAGCGCCGAGGCGTCTTAAAATATCACTATTACACCATATTTATAAAAGGTCGACATGGCAATCTGGCGAGTACTCTCCATTTGACACAGTGAGACCCTCCCCCCCCCCTCCCCCACTCCATCCCGCTTCGAAAATCCTGGTCACACCCCTGAAGAAGAAAAGGAGATGGCAACGAAACCATTCCATTAGGTCTGTTCAGGAAATATCTCGTTATCTCCCTGATTTGATAACAAAAAAAAAAACAAACAAAAACAGTAATAAAGGTATTCCAAGATTTCTTACATCAATTTTCACCACAACAGAAGTATTTCAAGATTTTTAAAATCAATTTCTACCTTGGACGTTATTCCATGTGATGTTGTGAGTTTTCTTGCTGTATAGAATTGCCGGCACGGGGTGAAATCTCTCCCAGGCACAGATAGCTCCCCCGATCATAAACCACCCAACATCATTAGGGCATCCGTTGTACTTAGCTGAGATTTCAAAGTTTCGTGCACTGTTATGGCCATTGATCCGAAAGGGATATATGTTTGCTGCACTCTTAAGATCTGTCCATGGTGATTGAAGTAGATTATTTTGTGTAAACCAGTCCACGTTAGTTGTTCCTCTGGCATTGAACTTCATAGATATAGCTTCTGCTCCATTCGTGTAAAGCACTACACGAACCTAAAGTCATACAAGAAAATTATCTGTTGTTTACATATCAAATGCATAAGTATGGGATAAGATAAGAATAGTTACATCGGGGAATTTAAAGAATTGTTGATCAATTCTTATTGTGTTTTTACAAACTTATTTTCAGTACCACATGACATGGCTCTATGTAAATTCGAGAAGGCAAAGTTTTGAGCCCGAAGTTATTTTATCGGCTTGGTTCTAGTATCACTCTGTCTTTGGCACGGAAACCCTTGTTTTTCAATCGTCCTCGAAGCATTAAAAGCTAATACCCTGAGTACTTTTTAACGTAATGTCGGATTGAGAAATTTTATTTCAGGTCAGAATTTTCTTTGAATATTTTATATCATTGTGGTTTGCATATTTTGTTGTGGTTTGACCTTGCGACCGGTCGTTGTTTCTCTTGCGAGAATTTCACAATTTTAAAACATAACTCCTTTTCTAAGAACTATTCTCTTACAAGGATAAAACATAAGCACTTTCCTTATACCTATTCCCAAGACGATACACTCTTAAGGTTTGGGAAGTCAGGTAAACAAAACAACGTAACAAATAGGGATCTCATTGCATGGCCGTGATATTACTCTCTGAAACAAATTGTTTTGGTTTATATTCTTTTATACCATTTAAATTCTATTTTTTTCTATTCCTTAACTCCTTTCAAAAGAGGCAAGAGCAGTTGAGAAAAGTGCCTGCTTGGTTTGTCTTTAGGAACATGATGAACATCATTTGGAAAAGTGTTTCGTAACAAACAATTTGAAGACAAGTTTCCATAAGGTGGAAATTTCAGGCTAATGAGAAAAAAAATCAAAAAAAATCTAACTGATTTATTTTTACAGGCCATTTCTATGGAAATACATTAACATTGCATAAGAAATTTGTAAAATAAGGTGTATTTTAGCCTAACCCCCTGTGGTGTAGATATTTTCCGGACTTACCTCTTGAGGGTTAAAAGTTTGCCAACTTTGAACGATACGGTTTTTGTAGTTTCCCTGGTAAGTTGAAGTGGTATCTAAGGCAGCGATAACATTTTCTGATAATGTGTCGGATGAACTCCATAACGCGTCAGCAGTCGGAGAAGAAGAAATTCCTCCAATGTATTTGAATATCATCGTCCAACCTTAAAATAAAAATTTAAGATAAAAATAAAAACGTCAGCCTTTAAACTCTTTACGGTGGCCAATTTACGTTGGCCAATTTACGTTTTCAACTCAGTTGACAACATTAGATTACCCTGTTATACTCTCCCTATATACGCAGCACCACAGTTTCTCTCGAAACTAACCCCCTTTTTCCAAATAGGTGGCTAACTCACTTGGCTAAGAAGGTCCGTGGACTTAGGTCATGTCCATTCAAACAATTCGTTGAACTATTTCGAGAGTTTTCCAAAGGAACAAGTAATTTTCACAAACCTGGACTACCTGAACAAGCAATTTTCATTAACCTGGACAATTTTTGACAATTTTTTTTTTTATTTTTTAAAATTGTCCAGGTTAATGAAAATTGCTTGTTCCTTTGAAAACTCTAGAAATAGTTTTTTATAACGAACCACAGACCTTCCCAGCCAAGTGAGTTAGCCACTTCTAAATGAAATATTTTTTTGGGAAAAACGTGGGTTAGTTTCGAGAGAAACTGTGGTGCTGCGTCGGTGGGAGAGTATAACATGGTAATCTAATGTTGTCAACTGAGTTGAAAACGTAACTTGGCCACCATAAAGAGTTTAAAGGCTGACGTTTCGAGCGTTGGTCCTCATTCAGAGCAATACTGATGACCCTTACTCGAGGGTCTCAATGTTTTGATTGGTTTTACGGCTAACGATTAAGCTTTGGCCTATTTGTGGTTAACGGCTAATATCTTTCCATTGTGGTCACCAGAAAACACTCTGAGGTTGATTTTTTTTTACGACTAACGCTTTAAATTTGCCAATTTTATACGCCTAACGGCTGAATTTTTTGGCCATTTTACGCCTAACGGTTAACCCCATTGAGCTCCTCTTATTTAGTTTGACGCACCACCTCCATCACTTGTCTGGTCGCAGTACACTGGGAATGAGTCTGATCCATGATTGGAAATTTTGTAGACTCCTGTTTCCTTTGGGGCTTGAGAACAGTTCTGAAGAAGAATGACTGGAAAAATAACAAGAAGAAAAAAAAGATGCTTCTATGAATCCTCGCACACGATGCAGTGATCTGCAGGTCTCTCTGCTGTACTACACCTTTTGCTGCTCATTTCGAGAAAATACGCATTTATTTGTGTTAAGGGGCGAACAATTGCGTGGAAATACAATCATTAGAGACAAAAAACCACCATTTGAACGTAAATCAGATTCATTAACTATTTTTGCATTTTAATCAGCATTCAATAACAATTTTAGGCATTCTTAGGCGTCATTGGTCAAACAAAAGAGGAAAATATACTTTCATTTGCGCTAACAGTCAAGTCATTTAAACCATCTTGAAAGTCACTAGGGACTATACATAATCAAAAAGGGCATAAACCATTCATTAACATTTTCATCACACTGTTTGCAAGTCAAGAGCATTCCTGGACGGCCTTGGTATGAATAAGACAATCATTTATGCACTTGTACAATTAATTAAGCTTTTTTTATTTTCAATATTCAAACATCGAATTCCAATTGAAAAATACCTATCCCAAAGTTATCTTGTTTTGAATTTCAGTTTACCCTTCAATAATCTCTCTATTCAAACATTTTGGCAGATAGGTCTGCATAAAGCAGTATCATTGCGCATATTTCTGTGCAGAGCTTCAAGCAGTTGTTGTGTTCGAAACTTCCCCAGTGAGATTCCTCCGGCTCTGGCCTCATCTCTGCTATCCATGCGTCTTTGAACTTCCGGACGCGAGATGTCAGCTTTGATCGCCGCTTTCAGACAGCTTATTGCTTGCTCCACAATGTTTAGGAAAGGACTGTAGGGAGGAAACATTTTAAGCTCTGTGTTTGGGGCGGAAATGACTGGGTTTCGGTGGGCCGGTGCTCCGTCATACAAAAAGATCACCTCATCTTCGGGACTTGTCCTTGCCTGTGCGAAGCTTTCAATCCGCTAAGAGCTGCCGAGGAAAACACAAGTCCATTGATTGGCAAAATTGCCATTATCACAGTCAGGTTTCGTCCTCGCTGACCGCACACTTGACGGTACGCCCTCTCTCCCTGCCGCGCTCTACCATGGCTTCTGGCCGTCCAGATGTTGTAGCCGCATTCGTCGACAAACACACAGTGGCGCACTACGGCATGGTTCATAAACCAGGTGGCGTAATCCACTCGCTTGTTTGTCACATCAGGTCTGTTTCTGTCCGCAGGGAGGGGCCTTGCAAGTTTCACTCCCGCATCCCGTCTAATGTCCTTGCCACGGTGCGGTCATGGATCTGAGGTTTTAGTGGTAGCCGTCTCCTCAGTTCACTTTTTATCCGAGCAAGTGTGAGTAAACAGTTTTCGTTTATGATTTCCTCTAGGCAATCTCTCATCTCTTCGTCCACGCGCACGTTGTTTCTACCTCCTCGTGGTCTTTCCTGGATCCTGACGTCTCTGATGTAGCGCGCCACAATGCCTCTTGCCGTTGATCACTTCCTCCTCGTCCTCAAATCCTCTCACGATTCTTTCTCTGTGTTCGAGTGATATTCGATTTCTTCGTGGCATTTTTCCTGCGGTCAGAAACCCTTTAGAAAGCGAATGAAGGGGACGAAATTTACTGAATGCAAGTTCTGGCAAAATCGGTGTTCAGTTGAAAATCACTACTTGCACGTTGAAAATAAAAAACACTGATTTATTTGTACGAGTGCATTAATGATTGTCTTGTTCATACTAATACCGTCCAGGAATGCTATTGAATTGATTGATAAATTGGCACGAATGACTTCCTCACTACAAGTCGTAACAGAATAACTCCTGTTCTCTAAACTACAATGAGACGATTTTGAAAAAACAAAAACATGCTAAATTGTGTTGGAGGTTAATGATAGCCCATCGTAAAAACACTTCACAATCTGAATTTGTCCCAAATTGTTAAGGTTATCACCCGATGTTGTCATTAAACCATTTGGGCTGGGTTTTCCTTTTCACTCGCTTGAGTTTAAGTGGAAGATATTTACCAACACGTCATTAAATATTTCATACCAGGTGTCGACAACGTCGTTGGGGTCCTCGAAAGCAAACGCACAATCCTAAGGCGCTTCTTTCAAAGCAGCAATAAACTGTTCTTTGTCTATGTTCTTGATGTCACGGTAGGTGATTGTCGTATGTGCGATTGCGCTTTGTCTGACTGGTTTGTATTTCCAGGTGACATGGGTCGGTAGGTGATCAGACAGTCCTGATGGGAAACCTCGCACGTTGATTAGCCGCTTAGGGTGACTCGACCAAATATGATCGAGGTAGGCTTTGGGCAATGGCCGGGTGACACCCTTAACAATTTGGGACAAATTTAGGTTGTGAACTGTTTTTACGAATGGGTGTTTTCCAAACTTCTTATCGCAAAGCACGTGATAAACTTCTCACCAAAGCCAAGAAAAGCGGATCAGACAACGACTGGTTAAACTTCAGACATACGAAAAATAACGTAAATAACTTAATTAGGCAAACAAAGCAAGCATACTTCAAAAGCAAGTTCTCTGAAAACAGGCAAGACTCGCGAAAACTTTGGAATTTGATCAAATTCCTGTCAGGGAGTGACAATCACGATTGTGGTCTCCAGCGGCTAGTTGATAACGATGGGACTACTTCAAACAAAGTGGAAATTGCCCAGACACTGAACAGCTTCTTTCTCAACCAGCAAAACAACTTAAATCCTCAGTCAGAGCTCAAAAATGACTTGCGCTGTCAACCTAAGCAGGCACCCTCTCCTACGCTATATCAAGTGTCTGGAACGTTAAATCTCCCACAGATATCAAAGGAACGAGTTGTAGACCTTCTCCTTTCTGTTCCACTGCATAAAGCTACAGGTGACGACGGTTTTAGTGCCAAACTGCTGAGAATTGCGGCACCAGCCATCGCTGATTCCCTCTGTAAGCTAATCAATTACTGCATCGACACTCAGACATTCCCAACAAAGTGGAAAGTCGGTAAGGTGACCCCCATTTACAAGGGACAAGGAAGTCATGATGACAAGAATAACTATTGACCGATAACTGTGCTTCCGATACTTTCTAAGCTATTTGAGAAGCATATTTGTGACCACTTGTACGACTTCCTTGAGGAAAATGCGTTACGCCATCACCTCCAGTCCAGATTCCTCAAATTCCACTCCACCGAGACCGCCCTCATTCGATTAATAGACCAGCTGTTCCTTAACTTAGACAAAAACAGAGCAACGGGGCTCGTATTTATTGACTACAGGAAAGCATTTGACCTCAAAGACCATGATCTACTTCTAACGAAACTGAATGCCTCTAGGATATGTGGTCACGAACTAGACTTACTACGCAACTATCTGAGTGAACGCAAACAATATGTAGTCATTGACGGATGTCGTTCTCCCCAAGAACTGTGACGGCTGGAGTATCACAAGAGAGCAAACTGGGCCCTATTATGTTTCTCCTGTTCATCAAAGACCTACCCTTACCAGCTTAGCGTTCTGCCGTTGACATCTATGCGGGTGACACCACTCTCAGTTTCTCATCCGAAGTGACAGATGAACTTCTCGGCATCACATCAGCCTTTCAACAAGACCTAGGTGACCTTTCGCAGTGGTCGGCTGCCAACACGATGGTCACAAACGCCGCCAAGACGAAATGTCTCGTGGTAACTAGGAAACGCCTTACAAATAAGATCGTTGCTAGTTCTTTAAATCTTCATCTTGGGAACTCAAATATAGAGCAGGTGGATAGTCAGAAACTCCTAAGACTCACCATTGACCGACACTTAAGCTTTAATATTCACGTTGAAGAACTATGTAAGTAACTATATATCCCAAATAATAGCACTGCTTAGGAAGATAAGAAGATTCCTCCCCAATAAACAGCGCATATTATACTATAACGCCGTGATAAAAAAACTAATGTTATATGAATCAACTGTTTGGTCAAACTGTTCAAGTGATAACATAATGAGAGTCTTCAAGCTTCAAAAACGCGCTGCCCGAGTTATCTTGGAAGCTGATACAAGGTCAAACAGCGTGAAACTTTTTAAAAAGTTAGAGTGGCTCCTTTTTCTTAGTTTTTACTAGGAAGCCGTCCTTCACATATGTACGATATACTTAAATTTAATGCAGACCTACACACACGAACTGGTCGTTATAGTAAATTAATTCTCGCCTGCCCCCCGTTTCAATCGTGAAACCGAGGGAGGGAGGACCTTTAGCGTATCTGCGACAAGGCTGTGGAACCAGCTACCCACTAACCTACAAAAAGAGACGACAACAGCTGCTTCTTTCAGAAAGGCCTTTCACAGACATTTTCTAACGAGATACGATGAAGTAGAACATTTTAGTCCGAATGCGATAGTAAATTAAACCTCGCTTGCCCTCGTTTCAAACGCGAAACCGAGGCGACCCAAGCGACATATTTTATTTTATATAGTTTTTAGCTTGCATTCTTATAGACCTGTTTTATAATCCTCGAATTCATTTTACATACATTTTAACTCTAATTATGGTACTTTTAGGATCAAAGGCCACTAGTTTATCAGTTTAATTACTGTTATGTGTTACACTCCTTAAATAAAGTTGTTATTATTATTATTATTATTATTATTATTATTATTATTAAGATGGAGGTTTTTCGTTATACACAACTAACATATTTAAACATGCAGTCAATGACTCTAGAAGATTTCGGAAATTTTCTAAAGCAGAAAAACAAGAATGTTAAGAAGCATAAAAAGGCGGGAATATTTGCATTACTTGGTAAATAAGCTGAAAATACCTTGGTCACAATTCTCTCCCCCAAATCCTTGTGGACACACACAACGGTATCCTTTTGAAGTAAACCCAGATTGACAAGTAGAATTTTTCTGACATGGGCTGCCTCCACAAGCATTCTGTGATGAAAAAAAGGAAACAGCGCCTTCCTTTTTTTTGTATGCTAAGAGCACGAGTGCTTCTTGAGGGATTACTGTCATCATCATTATTATCATCATCATTATAATTTTGAAAAAATGTCATCAGAGTCACTCTCTCGAAAAAGCATTAAGATTTAATCTGGTCTCCAACATTTGGGAAATTAATTTCGCCATAACCGAGGTCTGTTGTATGCTGCACCGCGTCCCACTGATGTAAAATTGCCTAATTAAAGAGTTCTCATGTAATCATGCCTAAACATAGCAACCTTTTGTTTCTGTTGACATTTCTGTGGTCAACCAGTCAGTCGTGTCAAGTGAAGTTTTAACGAAAAAAAAAGTCTTTGTTGTGCTCGGGTTGTAAGGCTTACCTCAATTCCTCGGTAGCTGAAGCCATTTCTGGTTATGAAATTCACGCTGGTGACTTGTAAATGAGTGCTGTTATTCAGGTCGCATGAAGGAATCTCACTTAGTACTAGCCCGTAGTTGTAAGACACACAGTCGGGGTTCTCATAACAAATTAGTTCACAGCTTAGTTCGCTTTCAACTGGCACAGATTTGATTATCTGATTAAGTAAATACTTGTCTTTGATGACTGGTTTGAATAGAATGGCTCTGCACTCATCTGAATTTGCTGTCACACCTAAAAAGAAAACCAACCCGTCGTTATCCGTAACTGATCAACATTATCGATATGTGTCAATGAAAATTTATTTTTCGAGGCTCCTGTTAATTGCATTTTATTCCCCTTAAATAATGCGAGTTCCTTACATCTATAGCAAGGACTAACATTTGAAAAACTTATTGTGATGAATTTGGAAACGAATAGCGATGCGAACTCTTGCTTTCTTTGAATTTGTCGGTGTCGTCGAGCTCGTTAGAGGAGAATAACGCGCACCACTTTCTTTCTTTGGCGGCAAAGTTCACAGAAACGCAGAGAGGATACACAAAATTGGCTCAAAAAGTATTTGTTTTCACCACATTTTAGAATGATAATGTTCAATAACATGGTTATGTCAGGAGAGTAACTGCTTGCATTTTCACATAAATACCTAATGTAGGGTACGAGACATCCATCTGCGGAATTGAACGGTAATTTGCATTGGGCCCATCTCATTTTTTTACAAGGCTTTTCTACGGCGCTCAGCTTTTCAGTTCCGCGCAAGCGGAATATTTCCACTTTTGTAAATTCCTTCATTTGTGGGAGTAGAAATTTTGTTTGTAGTACGCCTCGTAAAGCTATTCTGCGTGAACGGCAGATAAAAGTTCGTCATGTTTTTTTAATGAGCAAAGAGTTAGCACACTATGGCCCACAACTTCTCTAAACTTATTAAAATGTACTATCCTCCAACTGTAAAAGATTAGACAGAAACGTCTGGATATGCTCCTCACTAATTTATCTAAGATTTTTGCGATTTCTTACGGTGCGATTCTATCGTATCACACTACTTCCCCTCTTCAACAGTTCACGAAACACATAGAGTTGGTTATTTAACCAAAGTTTAGCTTTAGTTTAAGAAAACCACTTTCTAAGCCATCTTCTATTTGGCCGAACCTTTCATCTGAACTATTACGTTTTTGTGAACAGCGTTAAGAGGGCTGAAAGCTAATAGTAGAAGGACATTTATTCAATTTAATCAGCTCTTATTATAGAGAATCTTCGAGGTCCAATGATTAGGTGAAACCGTGGTTTGGGATAGTTTGGCTTCGTGCAAATAAGCGGCCCATAATGTCAAAGAGCAAACAGCGGTAAATGCTAACGTGCTATTTCCATCAGAAAATTGAAAAGCTGCCATCTGTATCATGCAGGAAACATTAAAAACGCTATGACGATGACACCGTTGCTTCATCCTCTGTCAATCGCGCCTCTTTTTTTTACGGTAGTAGTAAAAGAATCGATATCTCAGTTTTCATTTTGTCAAAGAACATACTTGAATAACTAACCTTGTGACCAGGCAATCTTAGGTATCATTGAACACAGATCCAGTAACAGAAAACAGATCCAAGCGAAAGACATGGCACAAAGTCATACAGATATGGAGTTGTACAAGCTGAATGTTTCCCAGTTGTACTAAGCTTGAGATTAGCTCCAATTAACTTCCTGTTCACTTTTCAACCAATAGCTGTCGAGAGTTCCATATATTTGCCTTTGATGGTACAATTTTGTTGAACAAGAAGTCCATATAAGGTATTATAAATTTATAACATAGCATCTTTCGTGCTCTCCAAACTTCCCGCGTGCATTATATCTCGATGAACGCACGCTGGCGTAGGAACCAATTGTCAAATGAGGAAAATTAAATATAATTTTTAACAGAATACCAAGGCGTTTAAACTCCGTTTACGTGGCCAGTTTTGCTCAATAGTGGCTGCAAGGATGAAAGGCCGTCAATTGTTAAGGTTATTTGTCTTGCTAACTTCACACATCCCCAACGTTATCGAACTAATACAAAGTTGCCTGAAATTCCCATCTTATATATCAACTAACACAATAACTATAACCCTGTGTAAATTAACAAATTGACAAGAATATTATAATATCTGCGTTACGACGATGAGCAGATATTTGTTTCCTGCACCTTCTGAATGGCAATGTATGTTTATTAGTGAGTGTCTTGATATGTATTATATTATTTGATAACTTTTTTGAATAACGGTATATAGTTGTTGAGTGATAAGAATTGAGAGTTCGTCCGTCGGGTCTGTGAACACCTCCGCACAGGCAGTTAATTTTAAGATCCACGAACTTTTGACATCTCACCTCACGAAAGCAGGAGAAGATGGTGTAGCCATATTGGATCCATAGCGATCCATCCATTATTCAAGCAATCAGATCTGCTATTTCGACGTCGATCGCAAAATTAATCAAATCTACGCCAGCCAAAGTTTGCTCAAAGTTTTTCTGTAAGTAATGGCACTGCATTTGACCAAGCCGTAAAGAGGTTTCGTCGTGAGAACTACACTTGCGTCTGTAAGAGCAACTAACAGCAACTTGAGCAACTTGATCATTAGTTTCAAGTCTTGATAAGATGTGTTAAGCTTCGAACGCTATGAAAAGTAGTTCCTCGGAGAGAGCGAAACGCGCCTCAAGAGAAGGTACTGCATTAGTAACGGAAAGAATAAAGGCCATGAAGCTATCTAATAAGGGCAAGTTTCGTTGGCAAGTTGCGGTCAACGAACATCCATCTGAAAAGCTCGCGTCATTCTGATGACGAAAAGAAAATGTCTCGAGCAGAGAGGAAAGCTGTTAAGGATAAGCGTTGTTGGCAGCAACGAGCCAGTTCTTCTCGAAAACCATCAAGGTCAATAGTAAAGCACTTTGGTATGATTTGTAGGATCTTGCAGTCATTTTTCGTACAACGTTAAAGCAGAATTTTTACCTCTCAACATTTCATTCGGATTATTAATTGCCTGGCATCCTTGGTCTTCGACGTACATACACAACCATAACCTCAGCGCCTCCGACGTCGGCTTGAGAAAAGAATGTAACAAAAAAAATTAACCGATAAATAATAGATAGTAAACTATTTATTGAGATCTTATTAAATAGACATAATCCATAATTAGAGATAGATGGAGAGGAAAACAAATAAAAAGTTGGCTAAAGTGACCTTTCCCGAATGAAACCTGTTTTTGAGCAACGGCCTTGTAATCATCGGAAAGGTTAAATTTCAGATGAATCGTGCAGTTATCACACTTCTCCTCTCAATTTCCTAACGGAATTTTGCCCAATAATTAACAATTGCAATTAAATTCTGACACTCAGATGATATAGTGAGAGGGGAAAGGGAGACGGGGCGTCTTAAAATGTCACTATTACACAATATTTATGAAAGGTCGAAATGGCAATCTGGCGAGTACTCTCTATTTGAAACGGTGTGACTTCCCCCTCCCTTTGAAAAAATCCAGGTCACGCCCCTGTAGAAGAAAAGGAAATAGCCGAGTTATCCAAGAAGGAGTCGGCCAGATGAGTTCAACGATTATCTCAGCAAAACAAAAACAGAATGGTTATTCCATAAAGTTTTATCTGCTTTAATTAAAAAAAAGAATGAATGGCAACGAAACCATTCCATGATGTTTGTTTAGGATATATCTCGTTATTTCCCTGATTTAATAACAAAGAAACAAGCAAACAAACAAAAACAGTAAGGGAGGTCTTCCAAGATTTCTTACATCAATTTGTACCATAACAGAGGTATTCCAAGATTTATAAAACCAATTTCTACCTTGGGCATTATCCCGTGTGATTTTGTGAGTTTTCTTACTGTACATAATTGCCGGTACAGAGTGAAATCTCTCCCAGTCACAGTAAGGTCCCCCGATCATAAACCACCCAACATCATTAGGACATCCTGCGTACTTAGTTGTAATTTCAAAGTTTCGTGCACCGTGATGGCCATTGATGCGAAAGGGTTTTAAAGTTGTCGCACTCTTAAGATCTGTCCATGGTGATTGAAGTAGATTATTTTGTGTAAACCAGTCCACGTTAGTTGTTCGTCTGGCATTGAACTTCATAGACATAACTTTTGCTCCATTCTTGTAAAGCACTACACGAACCTGAAGTCATACAAGAAAACGAGTTGTTGTCTACATGTCAAATACATGAGTATAGGGTAAGATAAGAATCGTTACGTAGGAGAATTTAAAAAATTGTTAATCAACTTTTTATTGTCTCTTTGCAAACCTATTTTGAAGGATTACTATAGTTTATCAATCAATATCAATCAATCAGTGCTACATAACACGAGTATATGTAAACTCGTGAAGGCAGATATTTGAGCCAGAAGTTATTCTATCGGCTTGGTTCTAGTATCACTCTGTCTTGGGCACGGCAACTTTTGTGTTTCAATTGTCCTCGTAGCATTAAAAGTTCTCTAACACCATAAGTACTTTTTAACATAATTTCTGATTAAGCACTTTTGTTTCAGCTCAGAATTTTCTTTGTGGTTTGCATATTTTGTCGTGGTTTTACCTTGCGACCAGTCAGATTCTTTTGAGAATTAAAGATATGGAGTGCGAGAACTACACACAATTTCAACACATAACTCCTTTTCTAAGAACTGTTCTTCTGCAAGGATAAAAGATGAACACTATTACCTGGCACTGAGTACCTATTCCCTAGACGATACACTCTTAAGGTTTGGGAAGTAAGGTAAACAAAAGAAAGTAACTAATAGAAATCTCATTGCATGGACAGTGATGTCTCTCTTTAAAGCAAATTGTTTGGTGTATGTTATTTTCTATTATTCCTTATTATTCCTTAATTCCTTTTAAAAAAGGCACGAGCAGTTCAGAAAAGTGCCTGCTTGATTTACCTTTAGGAACATGATGAACATCATTTGGAAAAGTGTTTCGTGACAGACAATTGAAGACAAGTTTCCATAAGGTAGAAACCTCAGGCTAATACAAAAAAATCCAAAAAAAGTCTAACTGATTTATTTTTGCAGGCTATTTCTAAGGAAATACATTAACGTTGCACAAGAAACTTGTGCATGGATTTAGGTGCATTTAGCCTAACCCTCTGTGATGTAGATATTTTCCGGACTTACCTCTTGAGGGTTAAAAGTTTGCCAACTTTGAACGATACAGTTTTTATAGTTTCCTTAATAGGTTGAGGTGGTATCTAAGACAGCAATAACATTTTCTGATAATGTATCAGATGAACTCCATAACGCGTCAGCAGTCGGAGAGGAAGAATTTCCTCCAGTGTATTTGAATACCATCGTCCAACCTTAAAATAAAAATAAATGACAGAAATAGTCCAGGTTAGTGAAAATTGCTTGTTCCCTTGGAAAACTCTAGAAATTGTTTTTTTGAATTGACTGCATGATTATAGACCTAAGTCCACGGAGCTCCCTAGCCAAGTGAGTCAGGCACCTCTGAATCAATTGGAAAAAGGGGGAAAGTTTCTTAAAAAAACTGTGGTGCTGCGTCGGTGGGAGAGTATAACAGGATAATTTAGTATTATCAACAAGATTGAAAACGTAAATTGGCCACCGTAAAAAGTTTATGGGATGACGTTTCGAGCGTTAGCCTTTTGTCAGAGAGATATTGATGACCCTTACTCGAGAGACTTAATGTGTTGATGGCTTTTACGACTAACGATTAAACTTTGGCCTATTTACGGTTAACGGCTGATATCTTTCCATTGTGGTCACCAGAAAATACCTTGGGGTTGATTTTTTTTACGACTAACGGTTTAAATTTGTCAATTGTGTACGCCTAACGGCTGAATCTTTTGGCCGTTTTACGCCTAACGGTTAAGCCCATTGAGATCCTTGTAATAAAATATGCGCTTATTGTCTTCATCAGGCGATGAGGTCGATTGTTTACGTGTTTACATGGAAGAATTTGAGGGACAGGCGATAACAAATGCGACTTGCAAACCTAAGATCTGGAAACGATATGTAGATGACACTTTCACAGTCTTAGACCGGGACCATGTCGATGGCTTTTTTACAACATCTAAACAGTCAACAGCCTACTATTCGTTTTACCATGGAAATCGAGAAAGATAACACCATTCCTTTTCTCGACACAACAGTCACAAGGGAAACAGACGGTCTTCTCACTACCACTTTCTACAGAAAGCCCACCCACACTGACCAGTACCTAACCTATGATGTACATCACCCTCAGTCAGTAAAGCGTGGTTTTGTTAAGTGTCTATAGGACCTAGCCAAACACCACACAACGAAACCGTCAGGTATCTCTGAGGAAAAGAAAAACTTGTCATCAGTACTTGTTTCTAATGATTATCCTTCTTCATTTGTACGAAAACTCGCAAAGACAACAAGCGTAACAGCCAACAAAGAACCCGCGAAAGAATTTAAATCTACCGCCGTTCTCCCCTACATAAAGGGTGTATCAGAGGTTCTTCGCCACTGCCTACAAAAACAAGGCATACGAACCGTATTGCAGTTGAAACGCCGCGATCTACCTCAAAAGTGACTCTATCGTGGAACAAACGAACAAAGTTCATCTCTTATCGAGATCCTTTTATTTAGTTTGACTTCCTCACTACAAGTCGTAACATAATAACTCTTGTTCTCTAAATCGCAATGTGTAGGTTTGAGGAAAAAAAAACATGCTAAATTGTGTTAAGTTAATGATTCCCCAAGCCGCAAAACGGATTGCCCATCGACAACCTAAGATAATTATGATATAAACAAATACTTCCTAAGAAGTAGAAGGGGGTTTTTCGTTATACACAACTAACATTTAAAAATGCAGTCAATGACTTTAGAGAATTTCGGAAATTTTCTTAAGCAAAAAAACAAGAATACCAAGAAGCATAAAAAAGGCAGGAATATTTGCATTACTTGATGAATAAGCTTTAGTCACAATTCTCTCCCCCTAATCCTTGTGGACAGACACAACAGTATCCTTTTGAAGTAAACCCAGATTGACAAGTAGAATTTTTCTGACATGGGCTGCTTCCACAAGGATTCTGTGATGAAAAAAAAAGGACACAGTACCTTTCCTTTTTTGTATGCTAAGAGCACGTGTGCTTCTTGAGGAATTACTATCATCATCATTATTATTATCATCATTGTAATTTTGAAAAGAGGTCATCAGAGTCATTCTTTCGAAAAAGCATTAAGCTTAAAAAAGATTTCACCTGGTCTCCAACATTTAGGAAATTAATTTCGCCATGAACGAGGTCTGTTGTATGCCGCACCGCGTCCTACTGATTTAAAATTGCCTAATTAAAGAGTTCAGGTAATCATGCCAGATAATAGCTACCTTTTCTTTCTGTTTATATTTCTCTGGTCAACCAGTCAGTGGTGTCAAGTGAAGTTTCAACGAAAAAAAAACATCTGGTTGTGTTTAGGTTATAAGGCTTACCTCAATTCCTCGGTAGCTGAAGCCATTTCTGGTTATGAAATTCACGCTGGTGACTTGTAAATGAGTGCTGTTATTCATGTCGCATAAAGGAATCTCACTAAGTAGTGGCCCGTAGTTGTAAGACACGCAGTTAGGGTACCCGTAACAAATTAGTTCACAGCCTACTTCACTTTCAACTGGCACAGATTTGATTATGTGATTAAGTAAATACTTGTCTTTGATGACTGGGTTGAATAGAATGGCTCTGCACTCATCTGAATTTGCTGTCACAAGTAAAAAGAAGAACAACTCATCATTATCCGTAACTGATCAACATTATTGATGTTCTGTCCCCCTTAAATTAATGCGAGTTCCTTACATCTACAGCAAGTACTAGCATTTGGAAAACTTATAGTGATGCATTTGGAGACGAATAGTGATGCGAACTCTTGTTTTCTTTGAGTTTGTCGGGGTCGTTGAACTTGTTACAGGACAATAACACACACCACTTTTTTCCTTCGGCGGCAAAGTTCACAGAAACACAGAGAGGATGATCAAGACATTTAAGATACATTCAAAGTCATCATATGGTGTGATCATGTCAATTCGGGGTACATATAGATAACGGAACTTGTCCATTGAAAGTAGATTCTGTTTTGAATTCTGCTTTTACTCGGAATCCAAATCATTGCGAGTTTCTGTGGGTTCAAAATAATTACTATAAGTTAGAGTATTCTTAACTGTAATTATTTGGGGAAGAAACGTATTGATTCCTGCAAACTAGAAACTTTGAATGGGGTTTTTTGGATAGATTCGTTCCTATTATTCGAGTGACGGATGAAAGTGGTCTTGTTTCTATCAATAATAAAAGTTTACTATTCTTGCCATTATTTCTGTCTTTGCCTTTAAGGTTACTCCGCACCTTAGACAGTGCCTTCAGCGAAAAAAAAAAATTACACGCGATGTTTCGCATGAAACCAAAATAAAGTTAATGACAATAAATAGATTATGAAATGCAGAATACGATAAAATTGTAGGCTATTCGACTTTGCTTCCTTTAAGGCAAATGAAGTCGATCAACAGAAAAATAAGCGAGTGCCATTCCAACGAATTAATTCGCTGGAATGACGCTCAGATATTAAATCGAGACCAAATGATGCGAAATATTTTTCGTTTATTTTAATGGAAATCTGTCTTTTCTTTATTGAACTTGAACTTCCTTCACAGCGAAAAAAATCACCCCTTGATTGCAATTGGGGCAGATATGATGTTTAGACAAAAGAACTCATACGCTGTGTGAAAAAAAGCGTTTGTTTTCTCGTGTTGAAAAGAATATGTTAAAGTTTGTGAAAGTTTATGATCCCCTTAAAATTATATTCCGCCAGAGATTAATCTAAAAAATAAAAATCGAGGAGGCTTAACTTGCTATAAGAAAGATGTTCTGTTTCGTTGGTGTAAATATCATTATAAGATAAAAACAGGAAAATGTTAATTTTTCTTCTTTTCTTCTTGACAACAGGTGACTCAGTTATTATTTTTTCGCGTATGTAAAAGTTATCTGTGAAGGAAATTTTTAACTTGTTTTAATTTAAATAGTCGCAGGTAACTAACGGTTCTGTTTGAAGTCGGAAAACGTGTATACAGATGTAACACACCTGCGGCAATGACCTGAATTTGTACAAAAAATTGGCTCGAAAAGTTTTTTTTACCCTATTTCGGAATAATAATGTTCAATGACATGTTTATATCAGGAGACGAACTGCTTCCATTTTCTCATAATTATTTTACTTAGGTTACGAGACATGGATGTTAATTAGGAAACTGTTACCATGTCCGTTTAGGCTTATCTTATTTAGTTTTAAAAGGCTTTCCTACAATGCTTAGGTTCCACGCAAAGCGGAATATTTGCCACTCTAGTAAATTCCTTCATTTGTGAGAGTCGAAGTTTTGTTTGTAATACACCTCTTAAAACTATTCTGGGTGAACTGCAGATAAAAGTTCATCATGTTTTTTTTAATGAGCAAATGAGTTGGTACACTAAGGGCCCACAACTTCTCTAAACATATTAAAATGTACTATCCTCCTACTGTAAAATATTAAACAAAAACGTCTCGATGTGGTAAAAACGTGGTTTGGATTAGTTTGGCCTCGAGCAAATAACCGGCCCATAATGTCAGAGTAAACAGCGGTAAATGCTAACGTGCTATTTCCATCAGGAAATTGAAAAGTCGCCATCTGAAGCTTGCAGCAAACATTGAAAACATAATAACGATGGCATCGTTGCTTTATTTTCTGTGAATCGCGCCCTTTTATACGGTAGCAGTGAAAGAATCGATTTCTCAGTTTTCATTTTGTCAAAGAACATACTTGAATAACCAACCTTGTGACCAGGCAATCTTGAGTATCATTGAACACAGCTCCACTGACAGAAAACAGATCCAAGTGAAAGACATTGTACAAAGTCATACAGACATGGAGGTGTACAAACTGAATGTTTCCCAGTTGAACCAAGCGTGAGATTAACTCCAATTAACTTCCTATTCACTTTTCAACCAATAGCTGTCGAGAGTTCTATCTATTTGCCTTTAATGGTACAATTTTGTTGAACAAGAGGTCCATACAAGGTATTACGTAAACTGATGAGGAAAACGGAAATATATTTTTAAACAGAATACCAAAGCGTTTAAACTCCGTTTCCATGGCCAGTTTTGCTCAATTGAGGCTGCAAGGATGAAAGGCCGTCAATTTTACACGTACCCACCAATAGCGAACTTATATAAAATTGTTTGAAATTTTCATCATATAAAAACTAGCACAACAGCTATAACAATATGTAAGTGAACAAATTGACAAGGATATTAAAATGTGTGCATTACGAAGGTGAGCAGATATTTTTTTCCTTCACTTCTACACAAACAGAATGTATTGTTATTTTGTTGTGTGGACTGTCAAGGGCCACGTAACTTTGGTCATTCATAGAGACGAGGAATGGAAACCTAATCTTGATATTCTAAGAAACTTTTATTTCCATCATTACTACCCTAAAATGATTGAGGGGGAATTATTATAAGTGTGAATACATAAGAGGAGACATATACACTTGTACTCTTTATATTTATTCTACCTTATGTGGAAATGAGAAATTAAAAAATAATGTTACTGTTCAGCCATAACTTAGACTTTTTACTACTGTAACTATTGAATCTTTGTAGTCATCGAAAACATGACTTGAGCCTCTCTTGAGAATTTTCTACTCAAAAAATACATTTGTACAACCTTCCTTGATTAACGGAAACTGCAAATTAACAAGAGCAGCACAAAGCTGAAAAATTTTTTGAGAATAGCATCTTAGGTAAGAGGGAATAAAACTTAAAATCTTAAAATCCTTTAACCTGGCGTTAGCCCTCTCTACATGGATTCTGCATTTGGCAATCGACTTAGTTACTTTTATTTCATTTTCAGTAAATTTACCATTGTTTAAGAATGGGGGAATATTTACAGACACACCACTCGGAACTATATCTTGGATTAGAAAGCCCTTGTCAGCAAGAACAAGATCTCCTGGATAAAGGTGTTTCAAAAAACCAGACATTTCCACTATAGCCTTATCTGAAGTTGATCCAGGGTAAAGGTTAGAAACATATGTTATGACCCCATTAGGTGCCACACCAACGAGTACTTTAAATGAATTCATACCTCTGTATGAAGAATAAGTTGCACTTTGATGACTCATTAGGCCAGGGGTTGCAACTTCAATGTCTGTGCAATCTATTATGATCTTACAAGAACTGAACTGTGTAAATGATGACGGCAAACAAGTCTTATTTTTCTCCCTAGAAGGTACTGTTGACATCAAAAAAGTGAACAAAATCTCGTGCAAGAGATGAATAAATGTAATGACAATATTAGATATAGTAGTTTCACTGCATGAAAATAACTGAGCTATATGAAGGTTCGTGTAATTCTGTCTAATCTTTATTAAAGTTATGAATATCTGGTCTTCAAAACTTATTGATTCCACCTTCCAGCCATGAAAATATATTATTGAGTCTTTGAATCTTAAAGTATAAAGTACAACTACATCAAATACTTGCTTAGTTGGAAGACCGGTTTCCATGCGTATTACATCGTCACTTAACGTAGACACTGAGTATTTTTCTCCAAAATATTTTGAGTTCTCTTCATGTTGTTGAAGGTCATTTCTCAGCTGCTTTACTTCTGCTTCAAGGATTATCTCCGAAGCAGTTAAATCGTTGAGTACGTCCCGTTCTTGATCTTCACTTTCGTTGCTCTGCAGGGCTTCTCTCATTTTTTCGATGTCGACTAATTCCTTGCCATCTGTACTTTTTTCCAATTTCTTCTTCTTCTTTGGTGGCGGTTTACTGCTAGAAGGGGAACGTTTTCCTTCGTTGTGCTTAAAAATCTCTGGCCCAAATACCTTCGCGCCATTTCTGAAATGGCAGCTGCAAACACGGCTGTGTTTGCTTGGTTCTCGATCTTCTCTCCTGTTGAAACATATAGAGATGTGGAATGTATTTAGATCAGAGTTGGATTTTGTTAGAAGTAAATCGAAGGAAACAAGCGTCAATCCAACAAGTACCATGTTTATTAGTCCGAAAGCCACAATACTTTAGTTTAGCTGCGATATTCTGGTTTTACAGTATATATGTAAGTTAAAATACAAACCTTAATAATCTTCTCCATCGATCATACTCAGATTTTTTCTTTTCTTTGCTCGGGAATGCAAAGAAGCGACAGCAATGACTCTCAGACTGGTGATTACATTCGGGTGCGAAACACTGAACCATTTCGCCTAATTCTCCAATATTTTAGATTCTGCAAGATATTATGGCCTTATCCTTCTACTTCCAGCATAACTTGAATGTACCACGAGCGTCAAACAAGGAGTTCAAAGTCTGCAAAACGGAGCTTCACATGACACTTGCGTCCGCCATATTGGATAGAACAGTTTGTTTAGAACTGAAAAAAATGCGGTCATGACAACGTGACGTCATACTTTGCCACTCAATTGCATTGTGCATTTAATAGTGAGTGTTTCGATATGTCTTAAGTTGTGTGTTAAGTTATTTGAATAACGGTATATAAGTGTTGAGTAATAAAAATTGAGAGTTGGGTCTGTGAACACCGCCACACAGGCAGTTCATTTGAAGATAGACGATCTTTCAGCAGCTCGCTTCCCGAACGCAGCAGAAGATGGTGTAGCCGTATTGGATCCATCGCGACCATCCATTATTCAAGCAATCAGATTTGCTATTTCAACGTCGATCGGTTCTTTAACAGAAAACTTAACGTGATCAAATCTACGCCAGCCAAATTTGCTCAAAGTTTTTCTGTAGTAACAGCGCTGCAGTTGACCAAGCCGTAAAGAAGGCTCGCCGTGAGAACTACACCTGCGTCTGTAAGGGCAACTAACAGCAACTTGATCATGAGTTTCAAGTCCTCCATAAGATGCATGACGCTTCGATCGCCCTGAAAAGTAGTTCTTTAGAGAGAGCGAAACGCGCCTTAGGATAAGGTACTACTTTAGTATCGAAAAGTATAAAGGCCATAAAGCTATCTAATAAGAGCGAGTTTCGTTGGCAAGTTGCGGTCAACGAATATCTATCTGACAAGCTCGCGTCAAACTCTGATGACGAAAGGAAAATGTCTCGAGCAGAGAGGATAGCGGAAAAAGAAAAAGCGTCGTTGGCAGTAACAAGCCAGTTCTTCTTCAAAACCAACGAGTTACAGTCAAGCACTTTGGTATGATTTGCAGGATCTTGCAGTCATTTTGCGATTAACGTTAAAGGAGAAGTTTTACTTCTCAACATTTCATTCAGATTATTCATTGCCTGGCATCCTTGGTCTTCAACGTACGTACACAACCATAACCTCAGCAACTCCGACGTCATCTTGAGAAAAGAATATATGAAAAAAAAGTTCACCGATAAATAATACATAGTAAACTTTAAAGAGATCTCATTAAATAAATGACTGCTTTATACATAATCCATATTTAGAGGTAGACGGAGAAGAAGGCAAATAAAATTTGGCAAAAGTGACCTTTCCTGACTAAAACCGGTTTATGAGCACCGGCCCTGTAATCATCGGAAAGGTTAAATTTCAGATGACTCGTGCAGTTATAAAGAGAGGATGTCAGCATCCATCGAACAAATTTGAAATATTGTGGCAAGTCGCTCTTAGTTCGTTTTCACTCCTACTTTTATATTTTGTAATCCAGTATGTTCTAATAATTGCAGTTTTTTGTGAAAATATATTTTAGTTTTCGAGAAATGACTTTTTTCGTTCGACCGCTCAAAAATGCAAATTTTCACCGTAAATATTACCCGAGTTGTGTGACCTCATATAACGATTCCCCTTGACCTCCGGCATTTCTGTCAGCACAATACTTTGTTTTATCATCTAAACTTAATCCCCTGTCAGTATTGAAGCTGGCAAAGAAATATTTATTTTTTGGTGACTATTTTTGTCCGACATACTTTTCCTATGTCGAAAAGTAGCATCAAAACAAAGACAGTTTTAACAATGACCGATTTGGCAGAATCTACTGAGCTTCAAGCTTTTAAAAGACAAAAGGATGGTTATGAAGTTACTGTAAAAATTTGCTTGTGTATTTGTGTTGTTCTATTTTGAGACGAACTCAAAGTCCGGCAAAATTTACTTGATAGCCACTATGAAATATACATGGTGCGCCTACTTGTCGCCATCGTTAACTGGCATAAATCGCTACAATTTGCGAAAAATTTCATTAAATAAATTTAATTTAACTTAATTTATATAGCACTAACTCCACTAATTAACCAAAGCGCTTAAAAAAATCTAACATAACACTCTTACCTTGTTTATTTATGATTTTATTAGCTGTTTCGATGATCACCTTAATTATGCTCTACCACATTCTAGCCTAACATGAGTTCCAGTCTATATATCTTCTCTCTCTTATTATATCAGTCGCATGACAAGCGTGACACAGAAATTCAAAGACGAGTCAACCTCCGAAATACCAAGAGATGGTTTTTTTCCTCTTTGCATGACATCTAGAAAAACCTTTCAGGAATAACTGCATTCAGAAAACTAAAATGTCCAGATCCATCAATGATTAGAACATATTGGGATACAAAATATAAAAGTAGGAGTGAAAGCAAATTTTGGGTGACTTGCCGCCGTTTGTTTGATGCATGTTGACATTAGCTCTTAAATTTTTTTCCTCCTAATTTCCATTCGAGATTTTGCCCCAGTAATTAACAATTGCAATTAAATTCTGACACCCAAATGAAATGAAGTAAGGGGGGAGGGGGGGGCGTGGTATCTCAAAATGTCACTATTACACCATAATTATGAGAGGAGTTCGACATGGCAATCGGGCGAGTACTCTCTCTTTGACAGAATGTGACACCCCCCCCCCCCCTTCTCCCTCCCAAAAAAATCCAGGTCACGCCCCTGAAGAAGAAAAGGAAATTGCTGAGTTATCCAAGAAGGAGTCGACTAGATCGATCAGTTCAACGCTTATCTCAGCAAAACAAAAACAGAATAAAATTAGAATGGTTATGACATACCGTTATATCTGCTTTAATAAAAAAAGAATTAATGAATGGCAACGAAACCATTCCATGAGGTCTGCGGTTTAGGAAATACCTTGTTATTTCCCTGATTTAAAAAACAAACAAACACAATCAGTAACAGAGGTATTCCAAAATTTCTTAAATCAATTCTACCTTGGGAATTATTCCATGTGATGTTGTGAGTTTTCTTGCTGTATAGAATTGCCGGCACAGGGTGAAATTTCTCCCAGTCACAGTAAGGTCCCCCGATCATAAACCACCCAGCATCATTAGGGCATCCTGCGTACTTAGCTGAGATTTCAAAGTTTCGTGCACCGTAATGGCCATTGATGCGAAAGGGTTTTAAAGTTGTCGCACTCTTAAGATCTGTCCATTGTGATTGAAGTAGATTATTTTGTGTAAACCAGTCCACGTTAGTTGTTCCTCTGGCATTGAACTTCATAGACATAACTTTTGCTCCATTCGTGTAAAGCACTACACGTACCTAAAGTCATACAAGAAAATGATCTGTTGCCTACATGTCAAATACATGAGTATGGGGTAAGATGAGAATCGTTAAATCAGGGGATTTAAAGAATTGTTAGTCAATTTTTTATTGGCTTTTCACAAACGTTTATCAATCAATATCAATTAATCAATCAATACTACATAACATGACTATATGTAAACTCGAGAAGGCAAAGTTTTGAGCAAGAAGTTGTTCTATCGGCTTGGTTCTAGTATCACTCTGTCTTTGGCACGGCAACCCTTGTTTTTCAATCGTCCTCGAAGCACTAAAAGCTCCGTAACACCCTGAGTAATTTTTTAACGTAATTTTTGACTAGGCACTTTTGTTTCTGCTCAGAATTTCTTTGGATATTTCATATCATTGTGGTTTGCATGTTTTCTTGTGGTTTGACCTTGCGACCGGTCGTTGTTTCTCTTGAGAATCAAAGACATGGAGTGCGAGAATTTCACAATTTTAAAACATAACTCTTCTTCTGAGAACTATTCTCCTACAAGGATAAAACATGAGCACTTTCCTTATACCTATTGCCAGGACGATACACTCTTAAGGTTTGGGAAGTAAGGTAAACAAAAGAACGCAACAAATAAAGATCTCATTGCATGGCCAGTGATATCACTCAAATAAAAAACAAATTGAAACAAATTGTTTTGGTTTATATTCTTTTATATTCTTTATATTCTATTCTTTTTTATTACTAAATTATTCTCAAAAGAGGAAAGAGCAGTTCAGAAAAGTGCCTGCTTGGTTTGCCTTTAGGAACATGATGAACATCATTTGGAAAAGCGTTTCGTGACAGACAATTTGAAAACAAGTTTCCATGAGGTGGAAAGCTCGATCAGGAAATATGGAAATACATTAACATTACATAAGAAATTTGTAAAACAAGGTGCACTTAGCCTAACCCTCTGTGATGTAGATATTTTCCGGACTTACCTCTTGAGGGTTAAAAGTTTGCCAACTTTGAACGATACGGTTTTTGTAGTTTCCCTGGTAGATTGAAGTGGTATCTAAGGCAGCGATAATATTTTCTGATAATGTGTCGGATGAACTCCATAACGCGTCAGCAGTCGGAGAGGAAGAATCTCCTCCAACGTATTTGAATATCATCGTCCAACCTTAAAATAAAAAAAAAGTCAGAAATAATCTAGGTTCGTGGAAATTGCTTGTTCCTTTGGAAACTCTAGAAATTGTTTTTTCGAATTGACTGAATGGTTATGGACCTAAGTCGTGGTACCTTCCTAGCCAAGTGAGTTAGCCACCTCTAAATCAATTGGAAAAAGAGGGTAAGCTTCTAAAGAAACAGTGGTGCTGCGTCGGTTGGAGAGTATAACAGGGTAATTTAGTGTTATCAACTGGTTTGAAAACGTAAATTGGCCACCGTAAAGAGTTTAAAGGATGACGTTTCGAGCGTTAGCCTTTCGTCAGAGAGATACTGATCCGGTTAACCCCATTGAGATTCTTGTAATAAAATATGTGTTTATTGTTTATCATATTGTAAGAGAGGAGATGAACTTTGTTCCTTAACTTTTGATGTAGATCGCGACGTTTCGACTGCAATACTGCTAGTCTTCATCAGGCAACGAGGTCGATTGTTTACGTGTTTACATGGAAGAACTTGAGGAACAGGCGACAAATGCGACTTGAAAACCTAAGATCTGGAAACGATATGTAGATGACACTTTCACAGTCTTAGACCGGGACAATGTCGATGGCTTTTTTACAACATCTAAAGAGTCAACAGCCTACTATTCGTTTTACCATGGAAATCGAGAAAGATACCACCAGTCCTTTTCTCAACACAACAGTTACAAGGGAAACAGACGGTCTTCTCACTACTACTGTCTACAGAAAGCCCACCCACAGTGTCCAGTACCTAACCTATGATTCACACCACCCTCAGTCAGTAAAGCGTGGTTTTGTTAAGTGTCTATAAGACCGCGCCAAACACCTCACAATGACACCGTCGGTTATCTCTGAGCAAAAAAACCCTTGTCATCAGTACTTGTTTCTAATGGTTATCTTTCTTCATTTTTTATGAAGACTCGCAAAGACAACAAGGGTAACAGCCAACAAAGGCCGCTCAGGAATTTAAATCTATTGACATTCTCGCTTACATAAAGGGTGTATCAGTAGTTCTTCGCTGCTGCCTACAACAAAAAGGCATAGATACGAACCGTATAGCAGTCGAAACGCCGCGATCTACATCAAAAATGACTCTATCGTGAGAAAAACGAACAAAGTTCATCTCCTATCGAGATCCTCCTATTTAGTTTGACGTACCACCTCCATCACTTGTCTGGTCGCAGTACACTGGGAATGAGTCTGATACATGATTGGAAATTTCGTAGACTCCTCTTTCCCTTGGGGCTTGGGAACAGTTCTGAGGCAGAATGACTGAAAAGATGAAAATCTGTTTTCATCAAATCCGAATACTTTTTTTATAAAGCTATCAAATATGATTTCAGTAGGTTGGCACGAATGACTCCCTCACTACAAGTCGTAACGTAGTAACTCTTGTTCTCTAAATAACAATGAGACGATTTTGAAAAAAACATAAACATGCTAAATTGTGTTAGATGTTAATGATTCCTCAAGCCGCAAGACGGACTGGCCATAGAAAACCTAAGATAATTATGATGTAAACAAATACTTGCTAAGAAGTGAGAAGGAGGTTCTTCGTTATACACAACTAATATATTTAAACATGAGGTCAATGACTTTAGAGAACTACGAAAATTTTCTGAAGCAAAAAAAAACAAGAAAACCAAGAAGTATAAAAAGGCGGGAATATTTGCATTACTTGATGAATAAGCTACAAAATACCTTGGTCACAATTCTCTCCCCCGAGTCCTTGTTGACAGACACAACGGTATCCTTTTGAAGTAAACCCAGCTTGACAAGTAGAATTTTTCCTACATGGGCTGCTTCCACATGGATTCTGTGATAAAAAAAAAAGGAAACAGTACCTTTCCTTTTTTTGTATGCTAAGAGCACGTGTGCTTCTTGAGGGATTATTATCACCATTATTATTATTCTCATCGTTGTAATTTTGAAAAGAGATCATCAGAGTCATTCTTTCGAAAAAGCATTAAACCTCAAGAAGATTTCACCTGGTCTCCAACATTTGGGAAATTAATTTCGCCATCGACGAGGTCTGTTGTATACCTCACTGCCTCCCACTGATTAAAATTACCGAATTAAAGAGTTCAGGTAATCATTCCAGAACATAGCTACCTTTTCTTCCTGTTTACATTTCTGTAGTCAACCAGTCAGTCGTGTCAAGTGAAGTTTCAACAACAAAAAAAATTTGTTATGTTTAGGTTGTAAGGCTTACCTCAATTTCTCGGTAGCTGTAGCCATTTCTGGTAATGAAATTCACGCTGGTGACTTGGAAATGAGTGCTGTTATTCAGGTCGCATAACGGAATATCGCCTAGTAGTGGCCCGTAGTTGTAAGACACACAGTCAGGATCCCCATAACAGATGAGTTCACAGCCTACTTCACTTTGAACTGGCAGAGATTTGATTATGTGATTAAGTAAATATTTGTCTTTGGTGACTGGGTTAAATAGAATGGCTCTGCACTCATCTGAATTTGCTGTCACAACTAAAAATAACAAAAATTTATCATTATTCGTAACTGATCAACATTAGCGATATGTGTCGATGAAAATTTATTTCATCCCTCGAGGCTCCTGGTAATTGCCCTCTATCCCCCTTAAATAATGCGAGTTCCTTTCATCTACAGCAAGTACAAGCATTCGGAAAACTTATAGTGACGCATTTGGGAACGAATAGTCATGCGAACTCTTGCTTTCTTTGAGTTTGTCGGGGTCGTTGAACTTGTTATAGGACAATAACGCACACCACTTTTTTCCTTTGGCGGCAAAGTTCACAGAGACGCAGAGAGGATCGGTCAAGACATTTTAAGATGCATTCAAAGTCATCATATAGTGTGATCATGTCAATTTGGGGTACATTTAGATAATGGAACTTGTCCACTGAAAATAGATTCTGTCTTAAATTCTGCCTATACTCAGAATTAAAATCATTACGAGTTTCTGTGGGTTGAAGATAATTACTATAAGTTAGAATATTCTTAACTGTAATTATTGGGGAAGAAACGTATTGATTCCTGCAAACTAAAAAACTTTGAATGAGGGTTTTAGGATAGATTCCTTCCTTTTACCCGAGTGACGGATGAAAGTGGTCTTGTATCTATCAATAACAAACGTTTTCTATTCTTGCCATTGTTTCTGTCTTTGCCTTTAAGGTTACTCCGCACCTTAGCGAGTGCCTTCAGAGAAAAAAATTTACACGCGATTTTTCTCATGAAACCAAAATAGAGTAAATAACAATAAATAGATTATTAAATACACAACACGATAAAACTGTAAATGGCAAATGAAGCCGGTCAACAGAAAAATGACCGAGCGCCATTCCAGCGAATTAATTACCGATCGATTCGCTAGAATGGCGGTTAGTTATTAAATTGAGGCCAAATGTTGCGAAATTTTCTCCTTTCATTCTCAAACGCGATGTTTCGCATGAAACTAAAAAAAGTTAATAACAATAAATAGTTTATTAAATGCAGAATACGCTAAAATTGTAGGGTATTCGACTTTGCTTCCGTAAAGGCAAATGAAATAAGCGAGTACCATTTCAGAGAATTTATTACTGATTAATTCGCTGGAATAGCGCTCAGATATTAAATTGAGGCCTAATGTTGCGAAATATTTTCCGTTTATTGTTATGGAAATGAATTTTTTCATTATACTTTGAACTTCCTCCACAGAATCTTTAGTCTTTTAAGGATGCTAAAAAATTGCCTCTTAATTGCAATTGAGGCAGATATGATGTTTAGACAAAAGTAGTCATACACTGTGTCAAAAAAGGCGTTTGTTTTCTCTTGGTGAAAAAAAATATGTCAAAGTTTATTAAAGTTTATGATGCCCTAAAAATTAAATTCCGTTGAAAATTAATCTAAAAAGATAAAAATCGTGGAGGCTTAACATGTTATGGCAAAGATGTTCTTCTGTTTCGTTGGTGGTTAATTTTATATTAGGAAATTTTAATTTTTCTTCTTTTCTTTTTGACAACAGGTGACTCGGTAACTGTTTTTCGCATATGTAAAATTTAAACAAAATTGTCTGGAATTTTTAACTCGGTTTAATTTTAATAGCCGCGGGTAATTAACGGTTTTGTTTGAAGTTGGAAAACGTGTATACAGATATTGCCCACCTACGGGAATGACCTGAATTTGTACGCAAAATTGGCTCGAAAAGTTTTTCTTTTCACCCTACTTCGGAATGATAATGTTCAATAACATGTTTATGTCAGGAGAGGAACTGCTTCCATTTTCTCATAAATACCTTACTTAGGTTACGAGACATGAATGTTAATTAGGAAACTGTTAACTTATCTTATTTAGTTTTACAAGGCATTTCTACGGCGCTTGGCTTTTAAGTTCCGCGCAAAGCAGAATAATTGCCACTCTGGTAAATTCCTTTATTTGTGAGAGTCGAAATTTTGTTAGCGATACGCCTCGCAAAACTATTCTGGGTGAAAGGCAGATAGAAGTTCACCATGTTTTTTTAATGAGGAAAGGTGTAAGTACATTAAGGGCCCACAACTTCTCTTAACATATTAAAATATACTATCCTCCAACTTTAAAAGATTAAAGAGAAACGTTTGGATGTGGTAAAATCGTGGTTTGGATTACTCTGTCCTTGAGTAAATAACCGGCCCATAATGTCAAAGAGCAAACAGCTTTGATAGAATCGATTTCTCAGTTTTCATTTTTTCAAAGAACATACTTGAATAACCAACCTTGTAACCAGGCAATCTTGGGTATCATTGAACACAGATCCAGTAACAGAAAACAGATCCAAGTGAAAGACATGGCACAAAGTCATACAGACATGGAGTTGTACAAACTGAATGTTTCCCAGCTGTACTACGCATGAATAAATGAGTAAGTTTCTAAAGAAACTGTGGTGCTGCGCCGGTGGGAGACTATAGCAGGTAATTTAGTGTTAACAACTGAGTTGAAAACGTTAATTAGCCACCGTAAAGGGTAAAAAAGCTGTCGTTTCGAGCGTTAGTCCTTCGTCAGAGCCGTACTAAGCATAAGATTAGCTTCAGTTAAATTCCTGTTTACCTTTTAACCAATAGCTGTCGAGAGTTCTGTCTATTTGCCTTTTACGGTACAATTTCGTTAAACATGAAGCCTATGCAAGGTATGAAATAAATATGAGGAAAATTTAAATATATTTTTAATAGAATACCAAGGCGTTTAAACTCCGTTTCCATGGCCAGTTTTGCTCAATAAAGGCTGTAAGGATGAAAGGCCGTCAATTGTTAAGGTTATTTCTCCTGCTATTTCACACATAACCACCGTTATCGAACTAATACAAAGTTGTTTAAAATTCCCATCCTATATTCCTTTGTGAGAGTCGTAATAATGTTGTTTTGGCCTTTCATAAATTACAGGCCCATAATGTCAAAGAGCAAACAGCGGTTGATGCTAACGTGCTATTTCTACGAGGTAATTGAAAAGCCGCCACCTGTAGCTTGCAGCAGACACTGAAAACACAATAACGATGACACCGTTACTTTATTTTCTGTCAATCGCGCTTTTTATTTTTTATTTTATTTATTTATTTATTTTTTTTACGGTAGCAGTGAACGAGCCGATTTCTCAGTTTTCATTTTAACAGATCCAAGTGAAAGACATGGCACAAAGTCATACAGACATGGAGTTGTACAAACTGAATGTTTCCCAGCTGTACTAAGCGTGAGATTAGCTCCAATAAACTTCCCGTTTAATTTTCAATCAATAGCTGTCGAGAGTTCTGTCTATTTACATTTAATGGTACAGTTTTGTTAAACAATAAGTCCATAAAAGGTATCAAATAAATATGAGGAAACTTTAAAAATATTTTTTAAAATAACACCAAGGCGTTTAAACTCCGTTTAACACAACGACTATAACACTGTGTAAATGAACAAATTGACAAGAACATGAACATATCTGCTTTACAAAGCTGAGCAGATATTTTTTTTCCTTCACGTTCTGAATGGCAATGTGTGTTTATTGGTGAGTGTTCCGATATGTCTTAGTTATGTGTTAAGTTATTTGAATAACGGTATATAAGTGTTGAGTAATAAAAATTGAGAGTTGGTCCGTCGGGTCTGTGAACACCGCCACACAAGCAGTTAATTTTAAGATAGACGATCTTTTAGCATCTCGCCTCACAAACGCAGCAGATGATGGTGTAGCCATATTGGATCCATCGCGATCCATCCATTATTCAAGTTTGCCAAATTTTGTTTGTTCAAAGTTTTTCTGTAAATAACGGCACTGCAGTTGACCAAGCCGTAAAGAAGGCTCGTCGTGAGAACTGCACCTGCGTCTGTAAGGGCGACTAACAGCAACTTAATCATTAGTTTTCAAGTCCTCGATAAGAGGCATGACGCTTCGAACGCCCTGAAAAGTAGTTCCTTAGAGAGAGCGAAACGCGCCAGGAGAAGGTACTACTCTAATATCGAAAAATATAAAGGCCATAAAGCTATCTGATAAGAGCGAGTTTCGTTGGCAAGTTATGGTCGACGAACATCCATCTGACAATGACGAAAAGAAAATGTCTCGAGTAAAGAGGAAAACCGTTTAGGATAGGCTTCGTTGGCAGCAACGAGCCCTTTCTTCTCGAAAACCATCAAGGTCAGCAGCAAAGCACTTCGATATGATTTGTAGGATCTTGCAGTCATTTTGCGTATAACGTTAAAACATAATTTTTACTTCCCAACATTTCATTCAGATTATTCATTGCCTGGCATCCTTGGTCTTCAACCTACGTACACAACCATAACCTCAGCAGCGCCTCCGACGTCGGCTTCAGAAAAGAATATAATAAAAAAAAAAAACTAGCGATAAATAATACATAGTAAACTATTTGTTGAGATCTCATTAAATAGACTATTAAAATAATGCGTAATCCATAATTAGAGATAGATGGAGCAGAAAACATATAAGAAGTTGGCAAAAGTGACCTTTTCCGAGTGAAACCGGTTTTAGAGCACCGGTCTTTTATTCATCTGAGAGGTTAAATTTCAGATGACTCGTGCAGTTATTTCAGTTCTCCTCTCAATTTCCTACCGAGACTTTTCCTAGTCATTAACTATTGCAATCAAACTCTGACACCCAGATGAAATAAATAGAGGAGGGCGTCTTAAAATGTCACTATTGCACCATATTTATGAAAGGTCGATCTGACGAGTACTCTCTATCTGACACGGTGTGATTCCCCCCCACCCCTTCCTTCCCTTTGAAAACATCTAGGTCACGCCCCTGAAGAAGAAAAGGAAACTGCCCAGTTATCCAAGAAGGAGTCGACTAGGTCAGTTCAACGATTATCTTGGCAAAACAGAATGGCTATTCCATACCGTTTTATCGCTTTGATAAAAAAAAGAACATAACAGAAGTATTTCAAGATTTTTAAAATCAATTTCTACCTTGGCTATTATTCTATGTGATTTTATGAGTTTTCTTGCTGTATAGAATTGCCGGCACAGGGTGAAATCTCTCCCAGGCATAGTAAGGTCCTCCGATTATAAACCACCCAACATCATAAGGGCATCCTGGGTACTTAGCTGTAATTTCAAAGTTTCGTGTACCGTAATGGCCATTGATGCGAAAGGGTTTTAAAGTTTTCGCATTCTTAAGATCTGTCCATGGTGATTGAAGTAGATTATTTTGTGTAAACCAGTCCACGTTAGTTGTTCCTCTGGCATTGAACTTCATAGACATAACTTCTGCTCCATTCGTGTAAAGCACTACACGGACCTAAAGTCATACAAGAAAATGATCTGTTATCTACATGTCAAATACATCAGTATGGGGTAAGATGAGAATCGTTAAATCGGGGAATTTAAAGGATGTTAGGCAATTTTTTATTGTCTTTTTACAAACTTATTTTGAAGGATTCCGACAGTTTATCAATCAATATCAATCAACCAATACCACTTAACATGACTATATGTAAACTCGAGAAGGCAAACTTTTGAGCAAGAAGTTGTTTTATCGGCTTGGTTCAAGTATCACTCTGTCTTTGGCACGGCAACCCTTGTTTTTTCAATCATCCTCGAAGCATTAAAAGCTAACACCCTAAGTACTTTTTAACGTAATATCTGAATGAGCACTTTTGTTTCAGCTCAGAAATGCCACGACCATTCATCCTAAAGGTTTGGGAAGTAAGGTAAACAAAAGAACGTAACAAATAGAGATCTCATTGCATGGCCAGTGATACACTCTTTGGAACAAATTGTTTTAGTTTATGTTCTTTTATATTATTTATATTCCATTCTTTTCTATTCCTAATTCTTCTTAAAAGAGGCAAGCAGTTCAGAAAAGTGTCCGCTTGGTTTGTCTTTAGGAACATGATGAAAAGCATCTGAAAAAGTGGTTCGTGACAGACAATTTGAAGACAAGTCTTTCATAAGATGGATAGCTCGATCAGGCTCCGCAAAAACGGAAAAATGATTTCACAGAAATATTTCTTAAGTTTTCCTTATCAGAAAAAAGCAATGATTTTCTCGTTTATGAAATATGCTTTATGTTTTGTTTGTTTGTTTTGCCAAAATTTGACGGTGCTGTTTCTTTTCGCCGTGTAGTATCTTTAGAGGATATGACTTCATGTTGCTTCCTTCTTCCTTCATGTTACGGGAGCTGTTCTTTATAACAAAAAGTTGTGCTCATGCTTAGAGCCACTTTTACTGCACATATGTGTCGGTGCAAGTTATTGTGCACGACGGTTTTTTTCTTGTGAAAATGTCACGTATTCATTATTCGCCTCAGTAAATTTTTTTTTTTGCCTTATTCCTTTTTTATATAGGAAATGGACGAAGAACAGCAGAAACACCAAGAAGAGCTCGGTTTGTGGAAGAAGGAGGCCAAGGCTGCACAAGACAGAGTACGTAGGATACTGCTCCAGTTATTTAATATCTGTTTATAATTATGTCCTCTCCCATGCAAGTAGTTATGAAACGAAAAGAAAACAAAATTGGCGAATAAACTCATAGTTTTGCCGAAACTGCACGGTGAGTAACTTAAACAGAAATGATACTGAACTTTACTTGTTATCTGACGATTGTTTGGATAGACTATGTGGATTTCCTTTACCCTTGCACGAGAAGCGAACGGCCAAGAATGAGTCGCTTTGCTATCTCAATGATTAAATCTGGTCACTTCGCTCAAACACTTCTTTTGCACTTCCCTGTATGTAGTTTAAAGAGGACATCACCACCATGAACCAAAGACACCGTGAGGATATCAAACGTCTGGAACGGGAATTGACTGAAGCTAAAGTGGGTGAACTCTTGATTCTCACGAGCGCTTTTCGATTGAGTGTCGAGACACCTAAATCAAAGTAACTATAACCAATCAGCATAAAAGCGGGTAATCTCGAGGAGCCAATAAGAACTCAGAACAAAAACACGAAAACGACCTTAAACGCGGGGAAACGCGAGTGACCTAGGCGCGATTGGTTCAGTTTTTGGATCTGATTGGTTGGAGAGGGTTGCGCCAATCACAGAGACTAATCACGCATCATGGTAATACGAAACCAAAGCAATCTCGATTTCTGCGTAGACTTAGTTCAAATAATTCGTGACCTCTTTTCAGCTCGTTGTCATTGCACAGTGTGGGCTAGCTAAGGTAAAGGTGAAGCCTATCTCTTCAGGTAATGAACCTCTTTTATGTAGTCAAATCATACCGGCATAATTATAATTATAATAAAGTTCGGATATAACGCGCGCTGTCATTGGTTGAAAGAGCGTGCTCTATGAGAGTATAAAGCATAGAGCTGAGCTAAAGCTGTCACGCCATCTGCCGATTGTACTATGTTCGACCTTTTCCGGGACTTCTTTTTAGCTTTTTTCCGATAATTGAAAGTGAAATTTCGGAACTGAAGCGAGCCGGCAAGTAGCAACAGAAGAATCAAACAAAGGTTTGTAAACATACCAGGCGCCGTAATTTACGTTATTAAAACGTGAGCAGATACGAAAATCCTTAAAGGAAAAACAAAATAAACATTCCGAGTTTTAAAGACTTTCACGCTCAGTTAGATTGCAAGCTTACGAACGGTAATAATAATCAAACACAGCTAACACTCGTATAGTATATAAAGTTCAGTGTTAAAAACAAAACAGAACAAAACAGAAGTGATGAAAAATATAACCAAACTGGCATAACTGTTAAAAATTCATACTAATCATGACGGTGTCTGAGCGAATATGATCATGCTGAAGTTCATCGCGGCTCGCTCATTATGGCGATCTCCGGTCATCACAGGAAAGCAAGACTCAGAAACTACATCGGCTGCCCTTCGAGTGAAAAAATTAGAGCTTGCTCTGATATCCTTTCCGATACGTTGAGTGGAAAGTCACATCAGTCACTGCAGCCGAGTTTTGCGGCGCTGTCATCACGAGCGTCTTCATATTCTGGTGAATTCGGCTGTCGTTCATTCAAAAAACACTCGCCTTGAACAGTTTGTTTTCTACCTTTTCATGTGAAAAAACTCGCGTGTTTTTATGAGCCATAATTCGGCTGAAGTTCAATGAACATTTCACTTCAAGATTCTGTATTAGAGACTTAAAAACTTCAGGCAAAAGTGTTAAATTCGACTTGCCGAACTATTTTAGTTTGTAAACTATCGTAGAAAGTGAACTTTGATGGTTTTTGAACTTTGATGGTTTGACACTTTGGACAGCTTTAGTCTTGTACAGCCAATCAGATTATTTGAACCGTTCTAACAGGAATTCTGATTGGCCTATTGTAGCGTGCTTTATGAGAGTATAGAGCATGCTGACGACACTGTTGTTCGCTTTGTTCAAAAATTCAAGAAGTGGGAAGAAACACTCGACTACGTCTCGTGTTTCTCCCTACACTTCTTTCGTGCTCTAGCCGCTTCCTGCGTGCTTTATAACAGAACAGAGCACAGTCAAGGCTTCTCTATTTGTTAAATAAAGGTAGTTTGGAAAGAAATTCTGCAATCTCTGATTATGAAAGCTCCTTTTCCCAAAATGTATTTTCCGTAATCTTTCCAAGTAATTCTTTGTCCTGAGGTTTTGTAAGTTTTTGTACACTGTTAGGTTATCTTGAGACGACTTACATTTACGAAGGTTACTCTTTTTCTAGGAGAAAAGTGAACAAATAAAAAATGCCGATGACTCGCTCGTACAAAATCTGGAAGCGAAAATCGTAGATTTGGAGAATCGCTTGCGTCAGCCGTTAACAGACTCCGAAGAAGTTCTAAGATTAAGAACCAGGCTTCAGGAGTCGGATAAGATGCTCCAAAGTGCCGAGCAGCAGATAAACGAACTGGAAACGAGAAGTGAATCTTGGAGACAAGAGGTACCAGGTTCTTTATTCCTGAATGTTGTGTCATACATGGTCCCTTCTGGTTTGTCTGTTTGTCTGTCTGTTTGGCTCTCTGTTTCTGACTGTCTGACTGTCAATTAAAAAGAATAAAAATAAAAAATAAAAAAAAAATTGCATGAGCTTCCTCTAAACTGTCTGCCTTCTCTTTCTAAGTCTGCGATATGTCTCCCACGATCATTATTTTCTATTCGTTTCTGAACATTTTTTGCCTGCCTGTCTGCTTTTCATCTACCGGTCTGGTTACCGCTTACGCCAAGGTTTGATGTCCTTGACAAATTTAGTTCAACTGGAAAACGAAAGGAAATAAGATTAGGTCGAAAAGGATAGAGATTCTATTTGTCTGTCTACCTATGCGTTTGTCAGCCTGTCCTTCCGTCTGTACCTCTTTGTTTTTACCTTTTTGTTGAACTTCTCCTTTCCTATCTTTTACTCGTTTATTCTTATGTGTAGTAAATAAGTTTTCATCTTCGAAGCGGAAGGGTTAAATCTTCCGGTTAAGTAGTGTACTTCAAATTTGAGATAGGGAAAAATATTTTTTGTTAAAACTAACGTACTTCTTACTATCGTAGGTGGTCTTTTTACAAGAAACTGTTCGACACGAGTGCGAGGAACGCTTTGAGCTGACCGATGCTCTTGGTGAAGCACGGGCTCAGTTGTTAGCTCTTCAACGCACTTCCGGTGCCTCGCTGTCACGAAGTAGTCTCAATTCATCCAGTTTTTCCAGCAACGTCGTCCGGGGTAGTCGCAAAGGACATGACGTCAATGGACAAAGTGACAATTCTGCTAGCCAGGCTATATCTTGCCCCGTTGGATTTGATGGAGGCGTAGGGTGTTGGCCTGGCACAGGTTCACGTGACACGAGAAAGTTGTCGCGTGAACGAAGCGTAGACGATACTCGAAAGCGAATCGACGCGGCCGTTCGGCAATCGGGGACAAAGAGCCGTTTGGGGGGAAATTTTAGCAGTTGAAAGATTCCAAATATTTTGAAAAAAGGGAGAAACTTGTAGATGTGAGTTGATGGCAGATGGGTAACGACAAGGAGATAAGATGCTCCAAAGTGCCGAGCAGCAGATAAACGAACTGGAAACGAGAAGTGAATCTTGGAGACAAGAGGTACCAGGTTCTTTATTCCTGAATGTCGTGTCATACATGGTCCCTTCTGGTTTGCGTGAAGGAAGCGTAGACGATAGTCGAAAGCGAATCGCCGCGGCCGTTCGGTAATCGGGGACAAAGAGCCGTTTGGGGGGAAATTTTAGCAGTTGAAAGATTCCAAATATTTTGGAAAAAGGGAGAAACTTGTAGATCTGAGTTGATGGCAGATGGGTATCGACAAGGAGACCAGAGAACTCTGGATAGAGATCGGGGAAACGCCTGCCAGCTGTCACAACCGCTGAGAAACTTTTTTCGAGCGAAGAGAAGAGCAAGATTTTAACAAGCATCGATTTGATTATTGTAGCGACCGTAGTACGCACCCAAGACGCATCATAGTACGTCTTATTTATGTATATTTGTATGTAGCTCCATTTTAGTGGCCTTTGCGTATAACGCACTAAGCTTTAACTTTTAAATCTTAACGCATATGGGCATTGATACAGAGTCACTGACCTAAACCTAGAATTCATGAATTAGGATTTTTGTTCTTCGTGTTTTGATACTTAGTTTTGTGACTGATTTATTCTATGCCCACGTTTCTTCTTGACGAGGAAAGAAAAACTGAAAGGCAATGAATGTGAGTATAACTGGTTGAATCCTCGACTGATAATATAATGACTATATCCGTTGAACATACTGATTAGTTGGTTGTGGGGCCTGGGTTGTCAAAGTGCTTAGATTGACAGCCCGTGTTCCCGCCCATGAATTACGAGGCAAAATGCATAAACTCGCGTTTCTACACTAAATTCTGTGGGGATACACAGAATTTTATTTCTGTAATATCCTATTAAGGCAGGAACCCCTCTGTGTGACCTTGGTTATCTTCTTCACTGCGTGATGTCATTCACTGGTTTCCAGCAGGCTCGATATTTTCTTTTTTGTCATCTTAACAAACCAGTGTTTAGATAGTCGAAATAAAACAAGCAGCTGAATTAACTTCATTCTCAATATCTCTGACTATTTACGGAAGGCAGAGTGAATTCTTACTCTTCGAAGTATTTAAGGTAATAGGGAAGTTCATTTCCCTTGCTTCAAATTCATTTTCAGACATAATCACCATTCTAAACAACAACAAAAAAAGGAAGACAGGAAAAAGGGAGGAAATAACTTAAATCACACACATCAATGGAATCCAAATATTCTCGTTGAACTGCAAGGTAAATCTTCCGTCAGACGCCGGTTCCGTCGACTTAGGCTCTTAATCTCCCTTCAGACGCTGTGTCCGTTGATTTAGGCTTTTAATCTCCCTCTTGCAGGCGATGTCTCCGTCGAGTTAGGCTGTTACGCTTACGGCAGACGCTGAGACCGTTTGATGCGATCATCGGAATGACTCCTCCAAAACAACGATGATGACAATGAGTGTAAGGCTTATATGGCTGGCTCTGTATCACTTTTACACTACAATCAGTGCAGGTATTGATAAATGGTTTATGTCAAAATCAACTGCTTGTATAGGGGATACATTTTAATGGGGCAATGGTTTTCAGTACTGCATAGTCTATATAAGGCAAAAAGTGACAGATCGCAATTTTTGCTGGAGTCGACATTAAGGTAATGGAATCCAAACAGAATCCATGCAGAATTGCATGTCTTTCACCGCTGTCGTTTACAAATGCATAACATGGAAATAGCGTAACTTAAAAAGGGCTACAGTTGATAGAACCTTAGCCATGAAGTAGAGAGAGAATACAACCGAAGGAAAGTAGGAAACGAAACAAGAGCCCGAAGTAATTGATATTAGAATGAAACACGAATTTCCCTCGCTGCATGGTTTTAATTGACTTGGTCCTCCTAATTCAGCTCTAATGAAAGTTGAGAAGTCAGTTTTTGCATTCACATTTTTATTCATAAAAACGAAAATCTCCGTTTATTTGAAGGAGTTGATGACGGCGAGCCCTCCTCAGAGCCGCCTTTATGTCACTACGGAGTTAATCATAACCATTACAATTTCCTCAAATGTGACTGGTGCTTTAGCTGATCTATTTTTCACTTATCATGTACAGTTATGAACAGACAGGTGGCCGTTATCGGACACCTGTAATGGGAGAGTTGAAGCATACAATTATACTAAAATACAAACAGAATTGATCAAAATAACCATAGCAACAACCACTTATTCTGAAAAACTGTGTTTTTTTCTAAAATAGAGGAATGTTATTTTAGACATTGTCCCTGCCGGAGATGTTTGTCCTAGGTGTATTTTTTCTCGGAAATTGAAACGGTTATGATTAATTGGTAACAGGACTCCGTGACGTCCAACTCTATCTGTAATCATACTCGTGATTGACAAATCGATTTTGTTAATCACTCGTCTGACTACTCGGTCCTATCACCATTATAATCAAAAAGTCATACAAATGGAACTTCCATAGCAAAGAACATTTTCATCTTATGGCATTAAAAGTGCTTCATTTTCTGACGGCGCTAGACTTTCTCATTCAGGCAAGCATCCTGGGGAGACCCCTGCCGGAAGGCGCAAATGAACGCAAAATAAACAACGGATCTTGGTAAATTGCGAAACTTCCAAATTTAGGAAAACATTTGCAATTTGAAAGTGTATTTTGTTTTTGCAAGGGGCATGAGAGAAATACATAACTTTAAAACGCTCGTGTAGATCGACATTTGCTCTCATGAAACCGTCTATCTGCTCCGACGTAAAGCAAACGCTTGAAAAAATCAGCTCTGAAATCCTTTAGGGTGGCAAATTTACATATTCAACTCAATCAATAAAACCAGATTATCTTGTAACATAATAATGAAGCTTTTTCTCGTATTTTTTGCATTGTCATCCTACTCCCCCCAAAAAAGGTATGGGCGCTGAAAACGTACACTGACGACTTGTTAGTTCTTTCAGCTTGTAAGTTAAAAACAAACACAAAACAAACGAAAGTAAATCTAGGAAAAGTACTTTCTACCCTACAATTGGATGTTTATATTCTCTACGACGTTCTCTGTCGAACAATTGAAAAAAAAAGGGAACCAGTAACCTGATGACAAGGTCTGAGAACTTGTTGTCATTCTCAGAGTACTTTGTAACTGATATGCCTTATCCATCGAACTCATTTCATTTCTTAGCAGCTGAAGAAGAATGCCGAGTACTGCTTTATTTTAAACCAATGAAAGACAGAACTCTCCTCAATCATGTTATGATAAGAATAGTTATACCAAGAGAAGATGTCTGCAGCATCCGATGTTTCCTTGAACCCAATTGCTTGTCTTATAATGTTGGACCGCTGGAACATAGCAACCGATACTTGTGTGAGATCAGCGACTCCACTGACGTACGACATCCGGGAGAGTTGGTTCAGCGGTTAGGATTTACCTACCAGGGAATAAAGGTCTGTTCTTCCGTGACCCACTCCCTAGGGAGTCGACTGAAATGTGTCTTACGTTCAAATCTCTTTTTTGTGCTTTTTACTGGAAGAGATTAGGTGTCTTAATGTAGCTAGCCGCCACTAGAGGTGTAAGCACAAGGAGGCCAATTAGGTGAGCTCGTCCACCTGAGCAGTGTTTTTAAATGTAACTTTAGGTGTATTACCTTTACTCAAAACTAAAATGTGCCACTTGAATAGACTCATTGTCAAATCATTACCAAGAGATTTATCATTTTACGACAAACCCCACCAAAAATGATGCATAAATCTGGAATCAATGGACTACCACTCGTTCATTCTACGTAGAACCAGTTTCGTTAATAGGGAACTTAAGCAAACCACGACGACGGCGGCAACAAGGACATGGAAAACAAAAGATCTTATTGGCAGAACAATAGCTCGGCACGTGTGTTTTAAAACTTTGTACATTTCTTAGCCGTCCTATGCAAAACAACAACGTGAAATCACCTCAATTTGCGAAGTCTGCGAACCGAAACCGCGTCGGCAAATTATTTTAATTTCCATTTGGAAGTCACCGCTTTTTTTATACGTTATGCTGAAGTTGAGGTGTGGCACAGTATGCAGCCATTTTTGAAATTCTAATTAAAGGCAGAAATTCAGCTTTTAATCGAAGTCTTCCGTGGCGTTGCCGTCCTGACTGCCTAAGATTTTGCGTTGGACCTAAGTCTATGGTATCTTTGACCAAAAAGACGATCCTCAGAGGATTTGGGTTGTGTCACATTAAAATATATCTTGTCTCCCCCACGAGGCTCTGTAAGATTCTTATGATCCTCCCTCCCCCCCTCATTTTCAGTCAATTTGCTGCAGACCACCTATTAGACTCTGCTGGTGACAACGCGACAACTACTTCCCCCCTCCCCCCCCCCTCCCCTCCTTACCCCAGGTAATAGATAATGACAGGTCCGTTAAAAAAGAGTGTTCGGAAGGGAATTCTCAGAAAATTATTGTCCTTGTATCATCAGAGTCCATGTAACACTGATGTTTGCGGGAAGAATATGACTTGTCAAGCGGGTTACACCAGCAAAGGATACCGTTGTATGAAAAACATCACGTCGACGCCATTAAACTTCAGCAACCTAGTTGCCAAAGAACATACGTATCTTCTCTCCTTAGGTTATTTCTCTTATGATAAAACACGACGACAACGACAACACTTACAATAAAAACACCATATTTGCTAATCGAGACGGATGGAAACTCTCATCGCGATTGCTCGTTTCTTCCAAATCCAAAGCGTCTAAGTTTTATTCCATGAGCGTATAATTATGTCGCGAGATGCTTTAAATTGCTTGACTGTTAATGGCGATCAAATAAATTTGATTTGGAAAAAGCGTAAATCTTCATTATTCACTAACTTGGCTTCATCATCTTATCATGTTATATCTAAAAGTTATCTATTCCGTTTCTTTCTGGTCATCATGACGAGGTTAAATTATACGGGACGCAGCCTCTGTGGTTTTTTTCTCTACTGTACTGATTCGATATAAATTGTTTTTCCTCAGACTTTCATAATTGTTCTGATGCACCCAACATAACGGGAGTTTACAATACGTCTCACCATGACTGGGGCCTTTTTCCTGTGTACTGTGATCAGACATATGATGGAGGAGGTATCTCATATTCTGTATGATCAGTACAAGTTACATAATGAAACGATAAAAGAAAAATTGGTCTCAATCTGTTCCCAGTCTTCGTTCAGTACTAACTTTTCCCTTGATCAGTGCAAATATAATTGGAGAGCGTAGTCAGTGCCTTGTGGAGACTCCGTCAGTAGCTTTTCGCTCGAGCGTATTCATGGAAATGCTAGATCGTCCATTCGTTTCACATGGACGATTGCATTTTTCCCACTGGTGTACGTGACTCCCTTTTCCTCTTTTTCCATCACCTGTTATTTCCATTCGCATTCTAAGCTGTCCAACACTGCTGTTGGATCAGATCAGTGATTCTTTTTTATTTTGTTCCATAAGCATTAGGTGATGGGAGATTTTTCGAGATGACTTAATTCTTAAAATCTTTGTCTAATAAAATTTTCACCTCACAGGCTGGACGATGGTATTAAAAGTTGTTAGTGGCCTCTCTCCATTGGACGTCGGTGGAATTTGGTTGTCACCCTCCCTATATCATGAAAATCTCAACGAAACCTTCGACCTAACGTCAGCTTATCCAACTCATTACAAGAATCGTATTGTACTGAACTGGAAAAATTTTAACCCTAAGAGGTGAGGAAGGTTAATGAATGAATTACCCCAAACATTCAGTAGTACACATGCCCAAGTAAAAGCATAAGCTTCATTACCTGCAAATGACGCTTGGTACTGAAAGAGCCTCTGCAATCATTTGGGATTAAAGGCGCATGAAAGACACTGCCAATTGAAATCCTTGAAAAATATTTGATTTATGTCGAAGCTGCCACAAATTCATATTTTACGCCGTTGAAAAGTAGTTCACCTTCTCAAATGTTCATGTTACTGAATACGGAACTTGTGCCGGGGGCAGTTTGAGAAACGCTTAGATCTACCATATAGTCAAGCAAGGCACCAAGGGTGAGCTTTTCGGATTACTAAAATACACTGTAAACATTTCTCTTGTACTTAACCCCAGTGTATACTGCTTAATACTTCCTTTACTTTTTGTAACTTCTTCGTGTAATCTTCTAGTCTACTAAAAGGATACAATCTTGCTACGAAAGGGCGACATGAGAGGGGCTGTCACCTGGTATCATTCCTTGACAATAAGGGTAAATTTAATACACTTGGTTATAGTTTATTACATCTGGGTAAGAATACTGTTGAGCGCAGTAGCTAATGGAGTAGTCAAAGGCATGCAGGAACTCAAGCCACCAGGAGATCGTTCAGCAGTCAGGGAACTAATGAAAATTGTGGACTTGTGAACTTTCTCAGAATTTGAAAGTAGCAAATGGATTAGAAACGAGTAATTACTTGAGTGATGAGTATGTTGACTATGATGCGAACTGTTACTAAGGATACAGTATGAAGATCCTATAACCTGGAAAATCTACTCATGTTTTGTGATATCGTAATGTTAAAGTTAACAAAAATTGTCTCTTTACAAAGGGTTAATTTCAGTCGATTTTAACTTCAATGAACCTCAGGTTCGCGTCGTTATATACAAGGACAGTCAACAAGTCACCTCCCTCAAGTTCAATGCCACTGGTACAGACAACTTGAATTGGTTTTCACATGAAAACCTAATTTACTCGCCATGGAGTGATCTCAAGATGTTCCCATCCGTAAATTTTGGCCTTCTGGGTCCCATAGTTTCCGATCGCTTCTTTGAGATAACTGGCCCTTACACTGGTTGTGAAAGTGATATCGGTTGGTTGGTAGTTACTAGTCACCCAGTATGTCCTTGGGACAGACGATCACCTCAGCCTAGTATCCAATACAGCAAGCAGCGCATGGCGTCGCGTATGGAAAATTACGGTAATTTTGATATTGAAATATTTTTGGCATTGTATTCCGTTGATAGGGTACCAATAACTAACAAAAAAATCTGTTGTTCAGGTATTACTTCACCTCATGCTATTCGAGACACCAGATTTCGTCGCCTGAGCAGTTTTTTTCTTCCTGACGTAGTCAAAGACGTTAAAAAGATGAACGAACATCTTTAAAAAAACGACAGTGGTGATCGTTTTAGAATATCTTGAATGGGGCTTGACCCCTTCCCTTCCCTCCCCTCCCCCCAGACTATTCTCTTAAATCATCAAAGGGCCACGGAAAAACGGTCGAGCAAAACACGAAACTCATGATCACGTCTTCTACTAGTTTGCATTTTCTTCCCATTTCCCGAAATAGAAAGGTCTTGTATGAACAATCCACATTTATTACCTGGTACATTGTTACTGTACCTGTTTGTTTCTGTTTGTTTCGTTTGTTTTTTAGTATTCACCAACGTACAGACGTACATCCGTACCATTGACTTTTCGCATGTGAAATTCTTACTTCTGAATGAATATCATTTTAACTAGAGAATCATTCAGCCTTTGAAAAAAAAGCCTCTGTTATGATTCCATCTCACAGGAAATGTTGGGATTGCAGACGTCCTCGCCGTGTTTGTTCGCTAACAACAAATCATTTGAAAGGCTCAGCGGAACCTTTTCTGCAATGAAGTCTTTACCGTTGGTAATAACTTTGTCTTTGGGTATCATGATCTCTTGGTTATATCTATAGTTAAAAAACTTAGGTTATAGTTTGTATACTAAATAGTTTAAACCCAAATGTTGCAACTGAAGTTGTCGAAACGTCAGTCATTACTGCCCACAACAGTTTAGTCCAGGACTACTCTCGCCTGGACGATCACAACATAAGATTACAGGTCGCAGTTTGAGCAAAACGCTTTTGAAATCAAAGAAAGCTTACTCCTTGAGATAAGATTTTATTGAACTCCTATTCTTTGCAAATCCACTGTATTCTTTAAACAGTAAAGAGGATTAATAAGCAATTAATTATAGCCCTTGTATCATAGATTTAATTCAAAACGAATCAGCTGTTAATCAAATCTACAACTCAAAGCATTAATCTGTCACCAGCTACATTTCTGTTGGGTACGAGCTCTCTAAATGTAACATAACATATCAAATAACCACTCATACAAATCCGTGTTACTTCTTTACAGTCTTAATTATAATTAATTAATTCACTGATTCTTTAAATCTGCCGGATAAACGTCCATACGAAATCAGGAGTACAAATATATTTAGAAGGAGTCCATATTATAATTTTGACCGAACTGTTACATTAAGAGGAAGGGTGAAGCCTCGTTATCAGCATATGCATATTCTCTATACTGCTCTCAATTTATTTCCTATGGTACTTAAAATGAGAATTTATTGAGAGTTTCTTACTTGCATTGATTTCCTTTTTTTCTTATTACCTTAATGTTTGAATCTGCAGTGATACTTTAAGGAGAAATTAGATGCTTAAGTTGAAAGGTAGGTCGGTCGGTCAGTCAGTTTGGAGGTCTAACAATCAATCAATCAATTTGTCGAGTTTTTTCGTAATTTAGTTACATTACGTTTCTTTGCTTTGTTTATTACTTGACTGGCATCTCTGGTCTTCAACGTATGTACACAATCATCACCTCAGCAACTCCAACATCAGCTTAAAAAAAAAAAAAGTTAAAATAAACATTGATAAGCAATACGTAGTAAATTATTTATCTAGATCTCAATAAACAAACCATGATCCTGATAGCTATCCATTTTTAAAGGTGAATAGTGTACAAAAACATAAAAAACCACGAATCGGATTTAGTTTGCTCTAGCCTTGTTAACATTTGCGAAGTTTTGTTATAGTTGACTCCCTCCATCATTGTACAACTTTCTCTTAAGTTTAAACTTGGATCTTGTCCTTGTAATTAACAATTATGGTTAATTACCTTAACCCCAGAATAACTGTGTGTAAAAACGTTCTTTAAAAATATCACTTTTTAATACGTTGTTTATTGAAGAAGAGGATTTTGTCGAATAATCCCAAGAAAATGTCGATTGAATAATTCGACAAATATATCATAATATCTGGAGAGGAAATTTGTTTCAGGTATTGTTATATCTCCATGGCCATTAATTTTAAAATCGAAAGAATATCTACGAAACCATTGGACAGGGTTTTTCAGGGCACATAATCATCACTAACAAACAAACAAACAGTTACAGGGGTATTACAGGATTTTCAGAGGCAATTTCTACCTTGATTATAATTCCATGTGATATTGTGAGTTTTCTTGCTGTATAGTATTCCTGGGACAACACCTTGTCTTCTTTCCCAGCCACAGTAAGGTCCAGTAATCACAAGCCATCCAGAGTCTAGCTCACATCCCCCGTAGCTGGCAGTAATTTCAAAGCTGCGCACCTTATAGTGGCCATTGATGTGAAAGGGAAATATGTTTTTTGCGTTCCTAAGATCAGTCCATGGTGATTGAATAAGATTTTTTTGTGAAAATCAGTTCAAGTGTGTTGTCCCTTTTGCACTGAATATGATAGACACGACCTCGGTTCCATTTGTGTAAAGTGCTACACGAGCCTACTGTGACATAAAAAATATATCTTTAACCCTTTTACTCCCAAGATCTAATTAGTGATTCTCCTTGCTATCTGCCATACAATTCTTATGATGTTAGGTCAGAGAATTTAGTATTGGATCAGCTACTAATCCCATAATTGATATTCTTCTCTATTCTCATCACCTGCCTGCTTGATATTGTATTGATATTGTAAGGAGAAATTCTGTCTTGGTCACTCGTGGGGTTGAAGGGTTAAATGAATAAAGGGGGTAAAGTTTCTATACAAACTGTGGTGCTGCGTCGGTGCGAGAGTATAACAAGGTAATTTGGTAATATCAACCGAGTTGATGACGTGAAGTGGCCACCGTTAAGAGTTTCAAAGCTGACGTTTCGAGCGTTAAAGATAACAATTCCTACCTGATAGATTTGAGTATTCTCATTACCAGTTTGCAAGATAATGTATGGATATTATGGGGAGAAGTTTCATGTTAATCACTTCAAGGGTTAAGGGAGCCTAGCCTAGCCATTCCCACATTTCACAGGTCTCAAGGCAAATGTAGCCAAATAGTACCCTGTGTTACTTCGATGCTCATTACAAACCGAGAAACGCGTTGCCTTTTAGCCAAGAATGCAACGTGTAATTACGCAGAGTGTAACATCTATAACCATTTTAGAAACTTAAAATTTCCGGGCAACAACTTTAGAAGGGAACAAACACTTTCTTCATGCAAGACTTAGAGTTTGAGTTCGAGCCTCGGCTTGGATCATTTCGCCGGGCTCTTTGTCAAGATACTAAACTCTCGCAGGGTAGCAGAAACCTGTCACGATCACTAAACGAAATTCTGGGTTTAGTTAACCACAAGTATAAAATGTCTCCACATGTGCAGGAATTGAGACGATGTTAAAAAGTGTCTTAAGAGGCGGCCCAACACAGATGTAGTTAATTCAGGCTAAAAAACCACAAAAACCTTTAGGCCACGATATTTAACCCTTTTACACCCTAACATCAGTATGCATATTCTACATACTGTTCACTCTACATTTCCAAAGGAGCTAACAAGGAGAATTTGTTTAATCAAGAGCTTCTTTATTCGATGATCATTTCTTTTATTCTTACGATCTTAATGTGCCATTGTGAAGTGATTATCTATGGAGAAATTAGGTACCAGTCACTCTCAGGGGTTAAAGGGTTGAAACCGTGAAGGTGTATAACAGCTTTGGTAAAGCACCAAAAAAAACTAAATCAACAGAATATTCGAAATCAAATATCCCCCTATGTTTTAAAAAGTCTTAAGGTTTCCTTTTCTTTACTTTACTTCCTTTTGCAGATCGCTGTTGAGCGGGAAATTGGCGCGCGGCCGGTCATACATCATCTATCTGCGCATGCCTCACACTTGACCAACCGCTGTGTTGAGTTTTCTATAATTATCTCACACCCTATCTAGGAAGATGTAACCCGTTAGGTCAGCACAGCGTGTTAAGCGGTATTTACCTCTTTAGGACTGAACATTTGCCAACTTTGTACTATACGGTTTTTGTAGTTTCCTCGGTAGGATGAAGTGGTATCTAGGACAGCGGTAACATTTTCTGAAAATGTGTCGGATGAATTCCAGAACTCCCCAGCAGAAAATGAAGAATTTATTCCACCAATAACTTTGAATATCATCATCCAACCTTGATTAAAGAACCAAAAAAAGTGGTTTTTAGAAATTGTAAGCTTCTTGCAATCCAAATTTTCCAATTTTGAATTATCTCCATGAAACCGCGATTTGAACGCGTTTTTAGTTTATTTTCTAACCGCTTTTGCCTCATGTTAATTTGTTCCAGCTTACCCTTTAATGGTCTTAAAATTTATGTAAAAGTAAAAACATGAAAGTTTTGCATTTAGAAACAGTTTCAGACTGAAACAGTCCTAAATACTAAAAACTGCCTACTTCATAGCCTTCTCTTGTTTTTTCCGCCTCAATAACTGGATATTACATTGTGACTGTTTTCTTTTGACACTAAAGTTTGCTGCCAAGCGACGCAAAAGACAGAAAGAACAGGATGAAGTCTATGTCGGGCAATTTTGAATAGGAATAGGAAAAAACCGGGCGCGCAGCAAACAAAGCGATTTATTGAGTTGAACCATTTGGTGCTTAAAAACCTTCTTGCTGTAAACTTCAGATTTTTGGTGGCGAGACTGTCTCCAATGCGCTGATTTATCTTGTAATGACTGTTTAGGTATCAACATTGACTATTAGCGAGACAGTGGGAAAGAGACGGAAAATCATCCACCTAGGAACTACAATATCTTAAATCCGAAGGTTTTCGTGACAAAGTCGCCTCACTACCTCAAAACAACGACTTCTACAAAAACCACTGAAGTATCTAATTCATGATCAGTGTGACACATACCTCCACCGTCCGTTGTCTGGTCGCAGTAGACAGGAAAAGGCCCTGATCCGTGATTGAAAATGTTGTAAATCCCAGTTTTCTTGGGAGCTTGAGAGCAGTTCTGAAGCTGAACGGCTGGAAATACTACAAAATACAAAAAAGAGGGGAATGAATCTTGCTATAGGATATTTGGTAAATTACCGGTTTTTTTGTTTGTTTGTTTGTTTGTTTGTTTGTTTTTTTATTTTGTACCATGAGATGAACTATGCCCAGGAGTGGGGAAAAATACATGGATAAAATTCTGTAAAGGCTGTTTTAACCATAAAATAAACTCAAGGAAAATCTGCAGATACTTTACAGACATGCAGCGCAATGGCGAATCTTGCATCAAATGATTTAAACTTACTTTTTTCACAAAATTCTCCAGAGTAACCGTTCTTACAGATGCACTCGAACATCTCCAATTTGTGTTTGGCGACAACGGAAGCTCCTCCGTTTTGGCATGGATTGGAAGAGCAAGGAAACTTTAAAGGAAAAAGAAACATCACTTACAGCAGCTATTTTTAAGTCATTTAATGTTGAAATGCTGTTTAATGATAGCGAAAGATCCTTACCTTAAAAGACGAATAGTGATGCCAACTCTTGCTTTCTTTGAGTTTGTCGGGGTCGTTAAACTTATTGGTGGACAGTAACTCACACCACTTTTTTCCTTCGGCGGCAACGTTCACAGAAACGCAGAGCGGATGGTCAAGACATTTTAAGATGCATTCAAAGTCGTCATATGGTGTAATTATGTCAATTCGGGGTACATTTAGAAAATGGAACTTGTCCACTGAAAGCAGATTCTGTCTTGAATTCTGCCCATACTCGGAATCGAAATTAGTACGAGTATCTGTCGGTTGAAGATAATTCTTAAAAGTTAGGATATTCTTAACTGTAATTATTTGGGGGAGAAAAGTACTGATTTCTGCAAACTAGAAACTTTGAATGGGAGTAACTGACGGTTTTGGGTAGATTCTTTCCTTTTACCCGAGAAACTGCTGAAATTAGTATTGTTTCTATCAATAACGAAAGTTTACCATGTTTGCCATTATATTACGTGTTCACGTTACCGTGGGAAATCCAGTCTCTGTCTTTGCTTTTAAGGTTACCCCTCATTTTGGCGAGTGCCTTCAGAAAAACAAGTTACACGCGATTTTTACATGAAACCAAAATAAACTAAATAACAATGAATAGGTTATGCAATGCAGAATTCGATTAAATTGTAGGCTATTCGACTTTGCCTCCTTTAAGGCGAATGAAGCCGGTTGACAGAAAAATGACCAAGCACTATTCTAGATGGTGCTCAGATATGAAACTAAGACATTTGGAGGCCAAATTTTGCGAAGTATTTCTCGTTTATTCTAAAGGAAATCAGTTTTTCTTTATACTTTGAACTCCTTTACAGCATCTTTAATCTTTTAAGGATGCTAAAAAATTGCCTCTTGATTGCAATCGAGGCAGATGTGATGTTTAGACCAAAGAAGTCATACGTTGTGTTGAAAACCGCTTCTGAACTTACGTGGTGAAAAAAAATATGTCAAAAAATTAGATTCCGTTAGAGATTAATCCAAAAATATGAATATCGTGGAGGCTTAACTTGTAATAATAAAGATGTTTTGTTTCGTTGATGGTAAATATCATTATAAGATGAAAACAGGATAATGTAAATTTTTTTTTTTTTTTTTGCAACCGTTTCGCGTACGTAAAAATTATCTGTTGAGGAAATGTTTGACTCGGTTTAGTCTAAATAGCCGCAGGTAACCAACGGTTTTGTTTAAAGTTGGAAAATGCGCATAAAGATGTTACACACCTGCGGGAATCACCTGAATTTGTACCCAAAATTGGCTTGAAAAGTTTTCTTTTCACCCTATTTCGGAATGATGATGTTCAATAACATGTTTATGTCAGGAGAGGAACTGCTTGCATTTTCTCCTAAAAATATTACTTAGTTACGAGACATCCATCTACAGAATTGAATGTTAATTACAAAATTGTTAACATGTTCTTTTAGGCTTAAGTGAGGTAGATATGATGTTTAGAGTAACGAAGTCATACGCTGTGTTGAAACACGCTTCTGATTTTAGTGGTGAAAAAAAAATATGTCCAAGTTAATAAAAGTTTATGACGCCCTAAAAATTAGATTCCGTTAATATTATTATTAGATATTAATCTAAAAAGGTGAGAAACGAAGAGGCTTCACTTGCTATAATAAAGATGTTCTGTTTTGATTGTGGTAAATAACATTATATGATAAGATAATGATAAGTTTTCTTTGCAACAGGTGACTCGGTAATTGCTTTTTCGTTTACGTAAACATTATTTCCTAAGGGAATTTTTGACTCGGTTTAGTTTAAATAGCTGCAGGTAACAAACGGTTCTGTTTAAAGTTGAAAAATAAGTATCCGGTGTTACTCACCGGCGGGAATTATCTGAATTTGTACCCAAAATCGGCTCGTAAAATTTTCCTTTTCACCCTATTTCAGTATGATGATGTTCAATAACATGTTCATGTCAGGAGAGGAACTACTTGAATTTTCTCATAAATACCTCACTTAGGTTACGGAGACATCCACCAACGAAATTGAATGTTAATTAAGAAACTGTTAACTTGTCCTTTTAGGCCTATATTAATTGTTTTTACAAGGCTTTCCTACGTTGCTGAGCCTTCAAGTATTGCAAAGTGGAATAATTGCCACCTCGGTAAATTCCTTCATTTGTGAGATTTGAAATTTTGCTTGTAGTACTCCTCGTAAAACTATTCTGGGTGAATGGCAGATAAAAGTTCGTCATGTTTTTTTTTTTTAAGTGCTTCCTAAGTGCTTTTTCGTGTATGTAAACATTAAATTTTGGGGGAATTTTCAACTCGTTTTATTTTAGATTGCCGCAGGCAACTAACGGTTCTGTTTGAGGCTGGAAAAAGCGTTCCCAGATGTTACTCACCGGTGGGAATCACCTGAATTTGTACCCAAAACTGAATTGGCTCGAAAATTTTTGCTTTTCTCCCTATTTCAGAATGATGATGTTCAATAACATGTATATGTCAGGAGAGGAGCTGCTTGCATTTTCTCATAAATATTTTACTTAGGTTACGACACATCCATCTACGAAATTGAGTGTTAATTAGGAAGCTGTCAACATGTCCGTTTAGGCTTATCTTATTTGTTTTTACAAGGCTTACCTACGGTGCTTTTAAGTTCCGCAAAGCGGAATAATTGCCCCTTTGGTAAATTTCTTCATTTGCAAGAGTTGAAATTTTCCTTGTAGTACGCCTCATAAAAATAATCTGGGTGAATGGCAGATAAGAGTTCGTCATGTTTTTTTAATGAGCAAATGAGGTAGCACACTTGGGCTCACAACTTCTCTAAAATTATTAAAATATACTATCCTCCAATTGTAAAAGATAAAACAGAAATGTCTGGATGTGCTCTTCGGTAATTTGTTGCGATTTCTTACGGTGCGATTTTATCGCATCGCACTTTAATTTTTCCCATCTTCAACTGTTCACGAAACACATACAGCTGGTTATTTAAACAAAGTTTATCCTTTGTTTAACAAAAGCGAGTTCTAAGCCATCTTCTATTTGGCCGAACCTTTCATCTGAACTTTCATTTTTGTAAACAGTGTCAAGAGGGCCGAAAGCGAATAGTGGAAGGACATTCATTCAATTAAATCAACCCCCCTATAGAGAATCCTCGAAATCCAATGATTAGGTAAAACCATGGTTTGGGTTAGTTTGGCATCGTGCAAATAACCGGCCCATTATGTCAAAGAACAAACAGCAGTAAATGCTAACGTGCTATTTCCATCAGAAAATTGAAAAGCCGCCATCTGTATCTTGCAGGAAACATTGAAAACACGATAACAATGACACCGTTCCTTTAATTTCTGTCAATCGCGCCTCTTTTTTTACGGTAGTAGTGAAAGAATCGATTTCTCAGTTTTCATTTGTCAAAGAACATACGTGAATAACCAACCTTGTGACCAGGCAATCTTGGGTATCATTGAACACAGCTCCAGTAACAGAAAACAGATCCAAGTGAAAGACATGGCACAAAGTCATACAGACATGGAGTACAAACTGAATTTTTCCCACCTGTACTAAGCGTGCTCTTAGCTTCATTTAACTTCATGTTTACTTTTCAACCTATAGCTGTCTAGAGTTCTGTCTATGGGCCTTTTATGGTATAATTTTATTGAACAAGAAGTCTACGCGAGGAATAAATATGAGGAAAATTCAAATATTAATTTTACAGAATGCCAAAGCGTAAACTCCGTTTCCATGGCCAGTTTCGCTAAATAAAGGCTGCAAGGATGAAAGGCCATTAATTTTCAAGGTTATTTCTCTCACTAACTTTACACCTACCCACCGTTATCGAACTTATACAAAGTTGTTTGAAATTCCCATCTTATTTAAAAACTAACACAACAACTATAACACTGTGTTAATTAACAATTTATTTGCGTTACGAAGCTAAGCAGATATTTTATTCCTGCACGTTCTGAATGGTAATGTGTGTTTATCAGTGAGTGTTTCGATATGTCTTAAGTTATGTGTTAACTAATTTGAATAACGGTATATAAGTGTTGAGTAATAAGAACTAAGAGTTAGTCCGTCGGGTCTGTGAACGCGTCTGGAAGGGCAACCATCAGCAACTTGATTATAGGTTTCAAGTTCTCTATAAGATGCATTAAGCCTCGAACGCCATGAAAAGTAGTTCTTTAGAGAGAGAGCGAAACGCGCGTCAAAAGAAAGTACTGCATTAGTATCGAAAAGAATAAAGGCCATTAAGCTATCTAATAAGAGCGAGTTTCGTTGGCAAGTTACGGTCAACGAATATCTATCTGACAAGCTCGCGTCAAATTCTGATGACGAAAAGAAAATGCCTCGAGCAGAGAGAATAGCGGATAAAGATAAGCGTCGTTGGCAGTAACAAGCTACTTCTTCTTCAAAACCAACGAGTTACAGTCAAGGACTTTGGTATGATTTTGCAGTCATTTTGCGTATAACGTTAAAGCAGAAGTTTTACTTCTCAACATTTCATTCAGATTATTCATTGGCTGGCATCCTTGGTCTTCAACGTACATACACAACCATAACCTCAGCGCTCCCGACGTCGGCTTGAGAAAAGAATATAACCAAAAAAACTAGCGATAAATAATACATAGTAAACTATTTATTGAGATCTCATTAAATAGATTGTTAACATAATACATAATCCATAATTAGAGGTAGATGGAGAAACGAAAACAAATAAAAATTTAGCAAAAGTGACCTTTTCCGAGTGAAACAGGATTTAGAGCACCGGCCTTTTAATCAACGGAGAGGTTAAATTTCAGATGACTCGTGCAGTCATTACACTTCTCCTCTTAATTTCCTACTGAGATTTTGCTCAGTTATTAACAATTGCAAATACATTCTGACACTCAGATGAAATAAAGAGGGGGAGGGGGAACGCTGAGGCGTCTTAAATATCACTATTACACCATATTTATGAAAGGTCGACATGGCAATCTGGCGAGTACTCTCCATTTGACACAGTGAGACCCTCCCCCCCCCCTCCCCTAACTCCATCCCGCTTCAAAAATCCTGGTCACGCCCCTGAAGAAGAAAAGGAGATTGCCGAGTTATCCAAGGAGGAGTCGACTAGAACAGTTACGACTATCTCAGCAAGTTATTACATACCATTATATCTGCTTTAATAAAAAAAAAGGAATAAAAAATGAATGGCAACGAAACCATTCCATTAGGCCTGTTTAGGAAATATCTCGTTATTTCCCTGATTTGATAACAAAAACAAACAAACAAACAAACAAAAACAGTAATAAAGGTGTTCCAAGATTTCATACATCAATTTTCACCATAACAGAAGTATTTCAAGATTTTTACAATCAATTTCTACCTTGGACATTATTCCATGTGATGTTGTGAGTTTTCTTGCTGTATAGAATTGCTGGCATAGGGTGAAATCTCTCCCAGGCACAGTGCGATCCCCCGATCATAAACCACCCAACATCATTAGGGCATCGGTTGTACTTAGCTGAGATTTCAAAGTTTCGTGCACTGTTATGGCCATTGATGCGAAAGGGATATATGTTTGCTGCACTCTTAAGATCTGTCCATGGTGATTGAAGTAGATTATTTTGTGTAAACCAGTCCACGTTAGTTGTTCCTCTGGCATTGAACTTCATAGATATAACTTCTGCCCCATTCGTGTAAAGCACTATACGAACCTAAAGTCACACAAGAAAATTATATGTTGTTTATATATCAAATACATAAGTATGGAATAAGATAAGTATCGTTACATCGGGGAATTTAAAGAATTGTTGATCAATTCTTATTGTGTTTTTACAAACTTATTTTCAGTACCACATGACATGGCTCTATGTAAACTCGAGAAGGCAAAGTTTTGAGCCCGAAGTTATTGTATCGGCTTGGTTCTAGTATCACTTTGTCTTTGGCACTGCAACCCTTGTTTTTCAATCGTCCTCGAAACATTAAAAGCTCCCTCACACCCTGAGTACTTTTTAACGTAATTTCGGATTGAGCAATTTTATTTCAGCTCAGAATTTTCTTTGAATATTTTATATCATTGTGGTTTGCATATTTTGTTGTGGTTTGACCTTGCGACCGGTCGTTGTTTCTCTTGCGAGAATTTCACAATTTTAAAACATAACTCCTTTTCTGAGAACTATTCTCCTACAAGGATAAATCATGAGCACTTTCCTTATACCTATTACCAAGAAGATACACTCTTAAGGTTTGGGAAGTAAGGTAAACAAAACAACGTAACAAAGAGAGATCTCATTGCATGTCCAGTGATATCACTCTTTGAAACAAATTGTTTTAGTTTATATTATTTTATATTATATATATTCCATTCTTTTCTATTCCTTAATTCTTCTCAAAGAGGCAAGAGCAGTTCAGAAAAGAGTCTGCTTGGTTTGGCTTTAGGAACATGAAGAACTGCATGTGGAAAAGTGTTTCGTGACAGACAATTTGAAGAAAAAATTTTTAAAAAAATCTTACTGATTTATTTTAACAGGCCATTTCTGAGGAAATGCATTAACATTTCATATGAAATTTGTAAACGAAGGTGCATTTAGCCAACCCTCTGTGATGTAGATGTTTTCTGGACGTACCTCTTGAGGGTTAAAAATTTGCCAACTTTGAACGATACGGTTTTTATAGTTTCCCTGGTAGGTTGAAGTGGTATCTAAGGCAGCGATAACATTTTCTGATAATGTGTCGGGTGAATTCCATAACACGTCAGCAGTCGGAGAGGAAGAATCTCCTCCAATATATTTGAATATCATCGTCCAACCTTAAAATAAAAAAAGGGCAGAGATAGTCTAGTTTCGTGAAAATTGCTTGTTCCTTTCGAAAACTCTAGAAATGGTTTTTTTCGAATTGACTGAATGGTTATGGACCTAAGTCGACGGACCTTCATAGCCAAGTGAGTTAACCACCTCTAAATCAACTACTTATTTGGAAAAAGCGGGTTAGTTTCAGAGAAACTGTGGTGCTGCGTCGGTGGGAGAGTATCACAGGGTAATCTTTTGTTATCACCTGAGTTGAAAACGTAAATTGGCCACCGTAAAGAGTTTAAAGGCTGACGTTTCGAGCGCTAGCCCTTCGTCAGAGAGATACTGATGACCCTTACTCGAGGGTCTCCATGTGTTTATGGCTTTTACGGCTAAAGGTTAAACTTTGGCCTATTTTGCAGTTAATGGCTAATATCTTTCCATTGTGGTCACAAGAAAACACTTTGACATTGATTTTTTTTACGACTAACGGTTTAAATCTGACGATTTTATACGCCTAACGGCTGAATTTTTGGCCGGTTTAAGCCTAACGGTTAACCCATCGAGATCCTCTTATTTAGTTTGACGTACCACCTCCATCACTTGTCTGGTCGCAGTACACTGGGAATGAGTCTGATCCATGATTGGAAATTTCGTAGACCCCTGTTTCCTTTGGGGTTTGGGAACAGTTCTGAGGCAGAATGACTGGAAAAACAAAAGTAAAAAAGATGCCTATACGAGTCCTTACACGCGATACAGAGATTTATAGGTCTCTGTGCTGAACTAGACTGTCCTCGCATTCTCATTTTACAAATCGGAAATGAAATGAGTGGCTTCCTTGGCAGTGTAGATAAAAATGTATTTTCATCAAATTCGAATACTTTTTGTGTAAAGCTCTTATATATGATTTCGATAGGTTGGCACGAATGACTCACTCACTACAAGTCGTAACATAATAAATCTTGTTCACTAAATTGCAATGAGTCGGTTTGGGAAAACCAAAACCATGCTAAATTGTGTTAGAAGTTAAAGATTCCCCAAGCCGCAAAACGGATTGGCCATCGAAAATCTAAGTAAAACGGAGGTTTTTCGTTATACACAACTAACACATTTCAACATAAAGTCAACGACTTTGGAGAATTTCGGAAATTTTCTTATGCAGAAAAACAAGAATACCACTGAAGCATAATCAAAGTGCTCTGTGAGCAAACTCGTGAATTGACACATGATTTTTGAGATTATGTTTAATGTTATCTGGTTTAGGGAATTTTGTGGTTGATTGTCATCTAGAGTACGAGCAGTAGTTCAGTGTTCGCTAATGTAGCAAAGAAACAAAGTAACGTTGGGGCAAGAAGGCATTACAATTGAAATGATCATGCTATTACATTTAACAAGGTGGATGATGTCATGTGTTTTAAACGTCTATCATTTTTGTTTCTGGTTCAAAAGAAAAGGTTGGAAGTAAATGTGGGTGAAAAGTGAAATTTACTGTCTTTCGTTGTAAATATTAGAAAATCAAGGCAATACTGTCTTAATGAAAACATTAACGATTCCCTCTTTATCAAATGAGACAAACGGGAACGAGTTTTGAGTGATATAACTAAGCCAAGCCTGCCACCGTCATTTTAGATCTCCGCCTGGGTAGATTTAAGTCACGTGCTAGGCAACGTATAATCAATAACAAGATTGAATTTCATTTCAGGCCTATTTATCAATTTTGTGGTGGGTAACTTTCGCATTTTAGTACGTTGTATATATGTTGAATCTTCAAATTGTCTTGAAACTTACGAGAAAATTGTTCTTTGAAAATTCACTGAAAATCGGTAGCTAAAATTGTTTGTCTAAGTGTTATTTGATTTTCGTGTTAACTTGTTATTTAGTCAGTCGCCGGCATCTTTTGTTGCTTCACACAGGAAAAACACACGCGACGAAACGTAATGATCAATTTTGTCCTCAATCTCACGCTATAACAAAAAAAGCTTTTGAACATCTGTAAACTCCGAGCGCTTCGCAGTAAGTGATATTTTCACTGAATCTTCGGATTGTTTTCAAGTTCAAGGATTGTAAATTACAATTTTATGAAAAACGAAGGTTGTTGTTATTTCAGTGTGAATCCTTGAATGCTTGCCAGTCGCTGGCGCGGCTTGTTGAAACTAAAACGAAAAAAAAAACTCTTTTAAGATTATCATTGGCTTCTTTTTCACCCCACCACTATTCTTAGCAACAAAGGTCGCCATTTCGTCTGTTTATTGCTCGCCAAAAACTATCAAATGTACTCAAAAGCCTAAAATCTAAAAAAAGTTTACAGGAATCGACCAATCGAGCGAGCGAGCGAGCGAATGCTATTCCCCACATCGTATCTATAACTCGCTCTTGCGCATGCGCGCAATTCACGAGTTAAAAAGGCAAGAATATTTGCATTATTTGATGAATAAGCTACAAAATACCTTTGTTACAATTCTCTCCTCCGAGTCCTTGTGGACAGACACAACGGTATCCTTTTGAAATAAACCCAGCTTGACAAGTAGAATTTTTCTGACATGGGATTCTGTAATTAAAAAAATAGAAAGGACACAGTGCCTTTCGTTTGTTGTATGCTAAGAGCACGTGTGCTTCTTGAGGGATTAGTATCATTATTACTGAACTTACTGCAGTTATTTTTAAGTCATTTAAAGTTGAAATACTTTTTAATGATAACAAAAGATTCTTACCTTAAAATACGAATAGTGATTCCAACTCTTGCTTTCTTTGAGTTTGTCGGGGTCGTTGAACTTGTTGGAGGACAGTAACGCACACCACTTTTTTCCTTCGGCGGCAAAGTTCACAGAAACGCAGAGAGGATGATCGAGACATTTCAAGATACATTCAAAGTCATCATATGGTATGATCATGTCAATTTGGGGTACATTTAGATAATGGAACTTGTCTACTGAAAGTAGACTCTGTCTTGAATTCTGCCCATAATTGGAATCCAAATTAGTACGAGTTTCTGTGGATTGAAGACAGTGACTATAAGTTGGAATATTCTTAACCGTAATTATTTAGGGAAGAAACGTATTGATTCCTGCAAACTAGAAACTTTGAATGGGAGTAACTGACGTTTCTGGATAGATTCTTTCCTTTTACCCGAGGAAGTGATGAAATAAGTGTTGTTGTTTCTTCTTATATTATGTGTTCGCGTAACTGTGGGAGATCCAATTTCTGTCGTTGCCTTTAAGGTTACTCCGCACCTTGGCGAGTGCCCTTAGAAAAAACATTTACACGCGATTTTTCTCATGAAACCAAAATAGATTAAATGACAATAAATAGATTATTAATACACAACACGATAAAACTGTAAGCTACTCGACTTTGCCTCCTTTAAGGCGAATGAAGCCGGTCAACAGAAAAATGACCGAGCGCCATTCCAGCGAATTAATTACCGTACAATTCGCTGGAATGGCAGTTAGTTATTAAATTGAGGCCAAATGCTGCGAAATTTTCTCCTTTCATTCTCAAGGAAATCCATTTTTTCTTTATACTTTTGAACACTATCTTTAGTCTTTTGCTGCTAAAAATTGCCTCTTGATCACAATTGAAGCAGATGTCATGTTTTGTCTAAAGAACTGATACGCTATGTTAAAAAAGCGTTATGATGCCCTTAAAATTAGAATCCGTTAGAGATTAATCCAAAAAGATAAAAATCGTGGAGGCTGAACTTGCAATAAGAAAGATGTTCTGTTTCATTGGTGGTAAATATCAATAGAAGATGAAAACAGGAAAATGTAAATATATATGTGTATATATATATAATAGCCGTAGGTAACTAACGCTTCTGTTTGAAGTTGGAAAACGCATATACAGATGTTACACACCGGCGGGAATCACCTGAATTTGTACCCAAAGAACATACTCGAATAACCAACCTTGTGACCGGGCAATCTCGGGTATCACTGAACACAGCTCCAGTAACAGAAAACAGATCCAAGTGAAAGACATGGCACAAAGTCATACAGACATGGAGTTGTACAGTCTGAATGTTTCCCAGCTGTACTCGGCACGAGATTAGCTTCAATTAACTTCCTGTTTACTTTTCAACCAATGGCTGTCAAGAGTTTTGTCTATTTGCATTTTATGGTACAATTTCGTTGCACAAGAAGTCTGTGCAAGGTATTAAATAAATATGAGGAAAATTTTAAATATATTTTTAACAGAATAGAAAAGCGTTTAAACTCCGTTTCCATGGCCAGTTTTGCTTAATAGAGGCTGCAACGATGAAAGGCCGTCAATTGTTATGGTTATTTCTCCCGCTAACTTCACACGTAACCACCGTCATCGAACTTATACAAAGTTGTTTGAAATTCTCATCTTATTTAAAAGAAACCAACTACAGCGCTTTGTAAATGAACAAATTGAAGATGAGTAGATATTTTATTCCTGCATTTTCTGAATGGCAATGTGTATTTATTAGCGAGTGTTTCGATATGACTAAAGGTATGTGTTAAGTTATTTGAATAACGGTATATAAGCATTGAGTAGTAAAAATTGAGAGTTAGTCCGTCGGGTCTGTGAACACCTGCGCACAGGCAGTTAATTTTAAGATAGACGAACTTTTAGCATCTCGCCTCACAAACGCATCAGAATATCTTGTAGTTGTATTGGATCCATCTCGATCCATTCATTATTCAAGCAATCAGATCTGCTATTTCGACGTCGATTGGTTCATTAACAGAAAAATTACATTGATAAAATCTAGGGCAGCTAACCGCAGGTAACTAACGGTTCTGTTTGAAGTTGGAAAACGCAACATACAGATGTTATACACTTGCGGAAATTACCTGAATTTGTACACAAAATTGTCTCGAAAAGTTTTCCTTTTCACCCTAATTCGGAATGATGTTCGATAACATGTTCATGTCAGGAGAGGAACTGCTTGCATTTTCTCATAATTAGCTAACTTAGGTCACGAGACATGAATGTTAATTAGGAAACCGTTAACATGTCCGTTCAGGCTTATCGTATTTGTTTTGAGGCTTTCCTACGATACTTAGCTTTTAAGTTCCGCGCAAAGCGGAATAATTGCCGCTCTGGTAGATTCCTTCATTTGTGAGAGTCGAAATTTTGTTTGTAGTACGCCTCGTCAAATTATTCTGGGTGAACGGCAGACAAAAGTTTGTCATGATTTTTTAATGAGCAAATGAGTTTATACACTAAGGGCCCCCAACTCCTCTAAACTTGTTAAAATATACGACCCCCCAACTGTAAAAGATTAAACAGAATCGTCTGGATGTGGTAAAACCGTGGTTTGGATAAGTTTGGCCTCGAGCAAATAACTGGCCCATAATGTCAAAGGACAAGCAGCGGTAAATGCTAACGTGCTATTTCCATCAGAAAATTTAAAAGTCGCCATCTGTCGCTTGCAGCAAACATTTAAAACACAATAATGATGACATCGTTACTTTATTTTTCTGTCAATCTTACTTTATCTTTTTTTTTTTTTTTTTTTTTTTTTTTTTTTTACGGCAGCAGTAAAACAATTGATTTCTCAGTTTCATGTTGTCAAAGAACATACTTGAATAACCAGCCTTGTGACCAGGCGATCTTGGATATCATTGAACACAGCTCCAGTAACAGAAAACAGATCCAAGAGAAAGACATAGCACGAAGTCATACAGACATGGAGTTGTACAAACTGAATGTTTCCCAGCTGCTCTAAGCGTGAGATTAGCTTCAATTAACTTCCTGTTTACTTTTCAACCAATGGCTGTTGAGAGTTCTGTCTATTTGCCTTTTACGGTACAATTTCGTTGCACAAGAAGTCTGTGCAAGGTATTAAATAAATATGAGGAAAATTTAAAATACATTTTTAACAGAATAGCAAAGCGTTTAAACTCCGTTTCCATGGCCAGTTTAGCTCAATAGAGGCTGCAAGGATGAAGGCCGTTAATCGTTAAGGTTATTTTTGTTTCTTTCAACGTACCCACCTTTGTCGAACTTCTGCGAAGTTTTATGAAATTCTCATCTTAATTAAAAACACAACACAACAACTATAACACTGTGTAAGTGAACAAATTGATAAGAATATTAAGATATCTGCGTTTCGAAGCTGAGAAGATAATTTTTTTTCAGCACGTTTTGAATGGCAATGTGTGTTTATTAGTGAGTGTTTCGGTATGTGTTAAGTTATTTAAATAACGGTATATAATTATTGAGTAATAAAAATTGAGAGTGCGTCCGTCGGGTCTATGAACACCCCTTCACAGGCAGTTAATTTTAAGATGGACGAACTTTTAGCATCTCACCTCACGAACGCATCAGAATATCGTGTAGCTGTATTGGATCCATCTCGATCCATTCATTATTCAAGCAATCAGATCTGCTATTTCGACGTCGATCGGTTCACTAACAGAAAACTTAACGTGGTCGAATCTAGGCTAACCAGGTCTGCTCAAAGCTTTTCTGAAAGTAACGGCGCTGCAGTTGACCAAGCCGTAAAAAAGGCTCGTCGTGAGAACCATGCTTGCATCTGGAAGGGCAACTATCAGTAACTTGATCATTAGTTTCAAGTCCTCGATAAGATGCATGACGCTTTGAACGCTCTGGAAAATAGTTCCTTAAAAAGAGCGGAACGCGCCTTAGGAGAAGGTACTGCTTTAATATCGAAAAGGATAAAAGCCATAAAGCTATCTAATAATAGCGAGTTTCGTTGTCGAGTTACGGTCAACGAATGTCTATCTGGCAAGCTCGCGTCAAATTCTGATAAGGAAAAGAAAATGTCTCGAGCAGAGAGGATAGCGGTTATTAAGTGTCGTTGGCAGTAACGAGCCAGTTCTTCTTGGAAATCATCAAGGTCAACAGTCAAGCACTTCGATATGATTTGTGGGATCTTGCGGTCATTTTGCGTGAAACGTTAAAGCAGAAGTTTTACTTCTCAACATTTCATTCAGATTATTCATTGCTTGGCATCCTTGGTCTTCAACGTACATACACAACCATAACCTCAGCGCCTCCGACATCGGCTTGAGAAAAGAATAAAACAAAAAAATTAACCGATAAATAATACATAGTAAACTATTTATTGAGATCTCACTAAATAAACGATTATCAAAATCCATATTTAGAGAAAGATGGAGAAGAAGAAAACAAATGAAAAGTTGGAACTTTCCTGAGTGAAACCGGTTTTTGAGCACCAGTCTTGTAATCATGGGAGACGTTAAATTTCAGTTGACTTGTGCAGTTATTACGTTTCTCCTCTTAATTTCCTACCGAGGTTTTGCCCCAGTAATTAACAATTGCAGCTAAATTCTGACACCCAGACGAATAAAGAGAGGGGGGAGGGGGACAGGGTGTCTTAAAATGTCACTATAACCTATTCATGAAAGGTCTACATGGCAATCTGGTGAGTACTCTCTATTTGACACAGTGTGACATCCTTCCTCCTCCCCTCCCTCCCTTTGAAAAATCCAGGTCATGCCCCTAAAGAATAAAACGAAATGGCCGAGTTATCCGAGAAGGTGTCGACTAGATCAGTTCGATGATTATCTCAGCAAAACAAACACAGAATTATTATTCCATACCGTTTTATCTGCCTGAATAAAAAGGAATAAATGAATGGAAAAGAAACCATTCATGAGGACTGTTTAGGAAATATCTTGTTATTTCTCTGATTTGATAACAAAAATATCAAACAAACAAACAAACAGACAAAAATAGTAACAGAGGTCTCTCAAGATTTTAAAATAAATTTCTACCTTGGGCATTATTCCATGTGATTTTGTGAGTTTTCTTGCTGTATAGAATTGCCGCCACAGGGTAAAATTTCTCCCAGTCACAGTAAGCTCCTCCGATTATAAACCACCCAGCATCGTTCGGGCATCCTCCGTAATTAGCTGTAATTTCAAAGTTTCGTGTACCGTGATGGCCATTGATGCGAAAGGGTTTTAAAGTTATCGCATGCTTAAGATCTGTCCATGGTGATTGAAGTAGATTATTTTGTGTAAACCAGTCCACGTTATTTGTTCCTCTGGCATTGAACTTCATAGACATAACTTCTGCTCCATTCGTGTAAAGCACTACACGAACCTACAGTCACACAAGAAAATTATCTGTTGTTTACATATCAAATACATAAGTATGGGGTAAGATAAGAGTCATTACATCGGGGAATTTAAAGAATTGTTGATCAATTTTTTATTGTCTTTTTACAAACATATTTGGAGGATATCGATCAATCAATACCACATAACATGACTATATGTAAACTCGAGAAGGCAAAGTTTTGAGCTAGAAGTTATTGTATCGGCTTGGTTCTAGTATCACTCTGTCTTGGGCACGGCAACTTTGGTGTTTCAATTGTCTTTGAAGCATTAAAAGTTCCCTAGCACCCTGAGTACTTTTTAAAGTTATTTCTGATTAAGCACTTTTGTTTCTGCTCAGAATTGTCTTTGAATATATAATATCATTGTGGTTTACATATTATAACAGTCACAGTTTCTTTTGAGAATTCAAGAATTCAAGAACACCATCTGGAAAAGCGTTTCGTGACAGACAATTTGAAGACAAGTTTCCATAAGGTAGAAACCTTAGGCTTATACAAAAAAATCCAAAAAAAGTCCAACTAATTTATTTTTTCAGGCTATTTCTAAGGAAATATATGAACATTACATAAGAAATTTGTGCATGGACCAAGGTGTATTTAGCCTAACCCTCTGTGATGTAGATATTTTCCGGACTTACCTCGTGAGGGTTAAAAGTTTGCCAGCTCTGAACGATACGGTTTTTGTAGTTTCCCTGGAAGGTTGAAGTGGTATCTAAGGCAGCGATAATATTTTCTGATAATGTGTCGGATGACTTCCACAACACGTCAGCAGTAGGAGAGGAAGAATCTCCTCCAATGTATTTGAATATCATCGTCCAACCTTAAAATAAAAAAGAAAAAGTCAGAAATAGTCTAGGTTCGTGAAATTGCTTGTTCCTTTGGAAACTCTAGAAATTGTTTTTTTCGAATTGACTGAATGGTTATGGACCTAAGTCCTGGGACCTTCCTAGCCAAGTGAGTTAGCCACCTCTAAATCAATTGGAAAAAGAGGGTAAGTTTCTAAAGAAACTGTGGTGCTGCGTCGGTTGGAGAGTATAACAGGGTAATTTAGTTAACGGTTAGGCTTTGGCCTATTTACGGTTAACGGCTAATATGTTTCCATTGTGGTCATCATAAAACACTTTGGGGTTTTAACGGTTTAAATTTGTCAATTTCATTCGCCAAACGGCTGAATCTTTTAGCCGTTTTACGCCTAACGGTTAACCCCATTGAGATTCTTGTAATAAAATATGTGTTTATTGTTTATCATATTGTAAGAGAGGAGATGAACTTTGTTCGTTTGTCTCACGACACAGTCACTTTTGATGTAGATCGCGACGTTTCGAACGGCAATACTGCTAGTCTTAATCAGGCAACGAGGTCGATTGTTTACGTGTTTACATGGAAGAACTTGAGGAACAGGCGATAACAAATGCGACTTGAAAACCTAAGATCTGGAAACGATATGTAGATGACACTTTCACAGTCTTGGACCGGGACAATGTCGATGGCTTTTTTACAACATCTAAACAGTCAACAGCCTACCATTCGTTTTACCATGGAAATCGAGAAAGATAACACCAGTCCTTCGTATCAAGAAATGGGCCATTGTTGTGGGTTAAATTCGACTTCACAAGTTCAAACAAAAGCCTTTTGTTGTTTGTTGCGCTGAGGAAATTGTGCCGAGACTCGACGAAGATGAATTTCAAATCGTCGCAAAATTGTCGGCGTGTCAAATTAGCGGCACTTGGGGAGAGGGGTTGGAAAAGTTGCTCATAAGCGTGCTGTTCACACAGGGGTACCCAAGGGAGAAAATACCCTTCACTATGCTTGGTCTCTCAGTATATTTTTTTCATCAGCGAACCAGTTGATTATAAATTTATTAACACAATAAGGATGCTTTGTTGTTAACAACATTCACGAACTTTACTCGGCAAGAGGACGAGAGGAAAAAAAGCAACAATTCACTATTGTTATTAACCCCAAACAAGATACCTGGAAATGCTGAATTCTTTATACAGTACTTTGGATCAGTTGAAAATAGCGCACAGCACAACGCCGCAAAACGATGAAGCTTTTATCGATGGTTTCACTTGGTCAAGAGTTTTGTTTCTCTTATCAAAGAAGCGCTAGTCTTTAGCGCTAGTCTTTAGCGCTAGTCTTTAGTGCTAGTCTTTAGCGCTAGTCTTTAGCGCTAGTCTTTAGCGCTAGTCTTTAGCGCTAGTCTTAATACTATCACGCTTTCACTCTCGTAACGTAAAGAAAAGAGAAGAAAATTTTGTGTTGGGGAAAATACCACTTAGGAATTAAAAAAACGCTAAACTTAAGTGGTTGGATTTAAAATGATCTTTAAAGGTTAATGTTCTAATTTAGTCTTGCAGTGAAAACACTGGCGGCGCGCGCGGCTTTTAACAAAGAGGTGATAGTTTTAAAACTATCTAGTTTTAGTCGTAACGTAAAACAAAATAGAAGAAAGAATTGGCATTTGGGAAAATACTTCTTAGGAATTAAGAATAACGCCGAGTTAAATCGCTGGACTAAATAAATCAGTGATATTTGCGGGTTGTCGTTCTACTTTAGTCTTCCAGTGAAAACTCTGGCGGCGTGCGCGGCACTTAACAAAGAGGTGATAGTTTTAAACTGCTCTGCCTTCCTTTTTGTCGACAATAGAACATCGCATAATTAACGTTACTATTGTTGCCGTATGATAATTTTATGTTCTTTCAGTGCGTGGCCATAAAGACAGCTATTTTTCAGTGATCATTAAGTGAGCTTTGTCAAAGTTAGATCTCGTTATTGCGAAAAAAATGTCGAAGTACTACGAAGTCGCAAAAATTCTGGCTGTGCGTTCCATTGACAGACGTAAAGATTATCGGGTGAGATGGAAGGGTTTCGGAAGCAAGGACGATACTTGGGTGCAGGAAGACGATTGCAACAGCGCAATGAAGAACTATGCGCGATCTTCACTTAAAGGTGAGTAGATTACAACAGGAATGAATTTACTTTGCTTGAAGGCTAGTTTGTTCGAGACTAAACGTTTCTCTTGGTATTTTTTTCAGGAAAAGAAAAAATGATCGATTATCTCGTCGGTGAGATTGGACAGAAGCTCTCCGTTCGAACCGCCCCAGAAAAGGGATACATTCGACGCACCACCATCAGAGTTCCCATGGATCTAGAGGACTTTGACGACCTGTTCAGTGGTCTGAGTCGTGGTAGGAGAAGGTTTGATGTAACGGCCGAGGACCTCGACAACCTTCTGCCTGATGGATGGTCCGAACGAGCGTTCCGCACCACCACCAGATGTGTTGTTAGTCGACAGCAGCCCATAACCATCCGGTTCGCCAATCAAAGTTTTCTCGACACAACAGTTACAAGGGAAACAGACGGTCTTCTCACTACTACTGTCTACAGAAAGCCCACCCACACTGTCCAGTACCTAACCTATGATTCACACCACCCTCAGTCAGTAAAGCGTGGTTTTGTTAAGTGTCTATAAGACCGAGCCAAACACCTCACAATGACACCGTCGGTTATCTCTGAGCGAAAAAACCCTTGTCATCAGTACTTGTTTCTAATGGTTATATTTCTTCATTTTTTATGAAGACTCGCAAAGACAACAAGGGTAACAGCCAACAAAGGCCGCTCAGGAATTTAAATCTACTGACATTCTCGCTTACATAAAGGGTGTATCAGTAGTTCTTCGCCGTTGCCTACAACAACAAGGCATATATACGAACCGTATAGCAGTCGAAACGCCGCGATCTACATCAAAAGTGACTCTATCGTGAGACAAACGAACAAAGTTCATCTCCTATCGAGATCCTCCTATTTAGTTTGACGTACCACCTCCATCACTTGTCTGGTCGCAGTACACTGGGAATGAGTCTGATACGTGATTGGAAATTTCGTAGACTCCTGTTTCCTTTGGGGCTTGGGAACAGTTCTGAGGCAGAATGACTGAAAAGATGAAAATCTGTTTTCATCAAATCCGAATACTTTTATTATAAAGCTATCAAATATGATTTCAATAGGTTGGCACGAATGACTCCCTCACTACAAGTCGTAACATAGTAACTCTTGTTCTCTAAATAACAATGAGACGATTTTGAAAAAAACATAAACATGCTAAATTGTGTTAGATGTTAATGATTCCTCAAGCCGCAAAACGGACTGGCCATAGAAAACCTAAGATAATTATGATGTAAACAAATACTTGCTAAGAGATGAGAAGGAGGTTTTTCGTTATACTCAACTAACATATTTAAACATGAGGTCAATGACTTTAGAGAACTTCGAAAATTTTCTGAAGCAAAAAAAAATAAGAAAACCAAGAAGTATAAAAAGGCGGGAATATTTGCATTACTTGATGAATAAGCTACAAAATACCTTGGTCACAATTCTCTCCCCCGAGTCCTTGTTGACAGACACAACGGTATCCTTTTGAAGTAAACCCAGCTTGACAAGTAGAATTTTTCTTACATGGGCTGCTTCCACATGGATTCTGTGATAAAAAAAAAAGGAAACAGTGCCTCTCCTTTTTTGTATATATGCTAAGAGCACGTGTGTTTCTTGAGGGATTACTATCACCATTATTATTATTATCGTTGTAATTTTGAAAAGAGATCATCAGAGTCATTCTTTCGAAAAAGCATTAAACCCCAAGAAGATTTCACCTGGTCTCCAACATTTGGGAAATTAATTTCGCCATGGACGAGGTCTGTTGTATACCTCACTGCGTCCCACTGATTTAAAATTACCGAATTAAAGAGTTCAGGTAATCATCCCAGAACATAGCTACCTTTTCTTTCTGTTTACATTTCTGTAGTCAACTGAGTCAGTCGTGTCAAGTGAAGTTTCAAGGAAAAAAAAAAATTGTTGTTTTTAGGTTGTAAGGCTTACCTCAATTCCTCGGTAGCTGTAGCCATTTCTGGTAATGAAATTCACGCTGGTGACTTGTAAATGAGTGCTGTTATTCAGGTCGCATAACGGAATATCACCTCGTAGTGGCCCGTAGTTGTAAGACACACAGTCGGGATCCCCATAACAGATGAGTTCACAGCCTACTTCACTTTCAACTGGCAGAGATTTGATTATGTGATTAAGTAAATATTTGTCTTTGGTGACTGGGTTAAATAGAATGGCTCTGCATTCATCTGAATTTGCTGTCACAACTAAAAATAACAAAAATTTATCATTATTCGTAACTGATCAACATTAGCGATATGTGTCGATGAAAATTTATTTCATCCCTCGAGGCTCCTGGTAATTGCCCTCTATCCCCCTTAAATAATGCGAGTTCCTTTCATCTACAGCAAGTACTAGCATTTGGAAAACTTATAGTGACGCATTTGGGAACGAATAGTCATGCGAACTCTTGCTTTCTTTGAGTTTTTTCAGGGTTGTTGAACTTGTTACATGACAATAACGCACACCACTTTTTTCCTTTGGCGGCAAATTTCACAGAAACGCAGAGAGGATCGGTCAGGACATTTTAAGATACATTCAAAGTCATCATATAGTGTGATCATGTCAATTCGGGGTACATTTAGATAATGGAACTTGTCCACTGAAAGTAGATTCTGCCTATACTCAGAATTAAAATCATTACGAGTTTCTGTGGGTTGAAGATAATTACTATAAGTTAGAATATTCTTAACTGTAATTATTTGGGGAAGAAACGTATTGATTCCTGCAAACTAAAAAACTTTGAATGAGGGTTTTAGGATAGATTCCTTCCTTTTACCCGAGTGACGAATGAAAGTGGTCTTGTATCTATCAATAACAAAAGTTTACTATTCTTGCCATTGTTTCTGTCTTTGCCTTTAAGGTTACTCCGCACCTTAGCGAGTGCCTTCAGAGAAAAAAATTTACACGCGATTTTTCTCATGAAACCAAAATAGAGTAAATAAAAATAAATAGATTATCAAATACACAACACGATAAAACTGTAAATGGCAAATGAAGCCGGTCAACAGAAAAATGACCGAGCGCCATTCCAGCGAATTATTTACCGATCAATTCGCTGGAATGGCGGTTAGTTATTAAATTGAGGCCAAATGTTGCGAAATTTTCTCCTTTCATTCTCAAAAGCGATGTTTCGCATGAAACTAAAATAAAGTTAATAACAATAAATAGTTTATTAAATGCAGAATACGATAAAATTGTAGGCTATTCGACTTTGCTTCCGTTAAGGCAAATGAAGCCGGTCAACAGAAAAATAAGCGAGTGCCATTTCAGAGAATTTATTACTGATTAATTCGCTGGAATAGCGCTCAGATATTAAATTGAGGCCTAATGTTGCGAAATATTTTTCGTTTATTGTTATGGAAATGCATTTTTTCATTATACTTTGAACTTCCTCCACAGAATCTTTAGTCTTTTAGGATGCTAAAAAATTGCCTCTTAATTGCAATTGAGGCAGATATGATGTTTAGACAAAAGAAGTCATAGGCTGTGTCAAAAAAGGCGTTTGTTTTCTCTTGGTGAAAAATAATATGTCAACGTTTATAAAAGTTTATGATGCCCTAAAAATTAGATTCCGTTAAAAATTAATCCAAAAAGATAAAAACCGTGGAGGCTTAACATGTTATGGCAAAGATGTTCTTTTGTTTCGTTGGTGGTTAATTTCATATTAGGAAAATGTTAATTTTTCTTCTTTTCTTTTTGACAACAGGTGACTCGGTAATTGTTTTTCGCGTATGTAAAATTTGAACAAAATGTTCTGGAACTCGGTTTAATTTAAATAGCCGCGGGTAATTAACGGTTCTGTTTGAAGTTGGAAAACGTGTATACAGATATTGCCCACCTATGGGAATGACCTGAATTTGTAAGCAAAATTGGCTCGAAAAGTTTTTCTTTTCACCCTACTTCGGAATGATAATGTTCAATAACATGTTTATGTCAGGAGAGGAACTGCTTCCATTTTCTCATAAATACCTTAGTTAGGTTACGAGACATGAATGTTAATTAGGAAACTGTTAACTTATCTTATTTAGTTTTACAAGGCTTTTCTACGGCGCTTAGCTTTTAAGTTCCGCGCAAAGCGGAATAATTGCCACTCTGGTAAATTCCTTTATTTGTGAGAGTCGAAATTTTGTTTGTGATACGCCTCGCAAAACTATTCTGGGTGAAAGGCAGATATAAGTTCGCCATGTTTTTTTAATGAGAAAATTAGTAAGTACATTAAGGGCCCACAACTTCTCTTAACATATTAAAATATACTATCCTACAACTTTAAAAGATTAAACAGAAACGTTTGGATGTGGTAAAATCGTGGTTTGGATTACTCTGCCCTTGAGTAAATAACCGGCCCATAATGTCAAAGAGCAAACAGCGGTAAATGCTAACGTGCTATTTCCATCATGAAATTGAAAAGCCGCCACCTGTAGCTTACAGCAGACGATGCAAACACAATAACGATGACACCGTTGCTTCATTTTCTGTCAATCGTGCTTTTTTTTATGTTTTTTTGCTTTTTGAAAGAATCGATTTCTCAGTTTTCATTTTTTCAAAGAACATACTTGAATAACCAACCTTGTAACCAGGCAATCTTGGGTATCATTGAACACAGATCCAGTAACAGAAAACAGATCCAAGTGAAAGACATGGCACAAAGTCATACAGACATGGAGTTGTACAAACTGAATGTTTCCCAGCTGTACTACGCATGAATAAAGGAGTAAGTTTCTAAAGAAACTGTGGTGCTGCGTCGGTGGGAGACTATAGCAGGTGATTTAGTGTTAACAACTGAGTTGAAAACGTTAATTAGCCACCGTAAATGGTAAAAAAGCTGTCGTTTCGAGCGTTAGTCCTTCGTCAGAGCTGTACTACGCATGAGATTAGCTTCAGTTAAATTCCTAGTTACCTTTTAACCAATAGCTGTCGAGAGTTCTGTCTATTTGCCTTTTACGGTACAATTTCGTTAAACATGAAGCCTATGCAAGGTATGAAATAAATATGAGGAAAATTTAAATATATTTTTAATAGAATACCAAGGCGTTTAAACTCCGTTTCCATGGCCAGTTTTGCCCAATAAAGGCTGTAAGGATGAAAGGCCGTCAATTGTTAAGGTTATTTCTCCTGCTATTTCACACATAACCACCGTTATCGAACTAATACAAAGTTGTTTAAAATTACCATCCTATACTCATTTGTGAGAGTCGTAATAATGTTGTTTTGGCCTTGCACAAATTACAGGCCCATAATGTCAAAGAGCAAACAGCGGTTAATGCTAACGTGCTATTTCCACGAGGAAATTGAAAAGCCGCCACCTGTAGCTTGCAGCAGACACTGAAAACACAATAACGATGATACCGTTACTTTATTTTCTGTCAATCGCGCTTTTTATTTTTTATTTTATTTAATGGTACAGTTTTGTTAAACAATAAGTCCATACAAGGTATTAAATAAATATAAGGAAACTTTAAAAATATTTTTTAAAAGAACACCAAGGCGTTTAAACTCCGTTTAACACAACAACTATAACACTGTGTAAATGAACAAATTGACAAGAACACGAACATATCTGCTTTACAAAGCTGAGCAGATATTTTTTTTCCTTCACGTTCTGAATGGCAATGTGTGTTTATTGGTGAGTGTTCCGATATGTCTTAGTTATGTGTTAAGTTATTTGAATAACGGTATATAAGTGTTGAGTAATAAAAATTGAGAGTTGGTCCGTCGGGTCTGTGAACACCGCCACACAGGCAGTTAATTTTAAGATAGACGATCTTTTAGCATCTCGCCTCACAAACGCAGAAGATGATGGTGTAGCCATATTGGATCCATCGCGATCCATCCATTATTCAAGTTTGCCAAATTTTGTTTGTTCAAAGTTTTTCTGTAAATAACGGCACTGCAGTTGACCAAGCCGTAAAGAAGGCTCGTCTGAGAACTACACCTGCGTCTGTAAGGGCGACTAACAGCAACTTAATCATTAGTTTTCAAGTCCTCGATAAGAGGCATGACGCTTCGAACGCCCTGAAAAGTAGTTCCTTAGAGAGAGCGAAACGCGCCAGGAGAAGGTACTACTCTAATATCGAAAAATATAAAGGCCATAAAGCTATCTGATAAGAGCGAGTTTCGTTGGCAAGTTATGGTCGACGAACATCCATCTGACAATGACGAAAAGAAAATGTCTCGAGTAAAGAGGAAAGCCGTTTAGGATAGACTTCGTTGGCAGCAACGAGCCCTTTCTTCTCGAAAACCATCAAGGTCAGTAGCAAAGCACTTCGATATGATTTGTAGGATCTTGCAGTCATTTTGCGTATAACGTTAAAACATAATTTTTACTTCCCAACATTTCATTCAGATTATTCATTGCCTGGCATCCTTGGTCTTCAACCTACGTACACAACCATAACCTCAGCAGCGCCTCCGACGTCGGCTTCAGAAAAGAATATAATACAAAAAAAAACTAGAAATAAATAATACATAGTAAACTATTTATTGAGATCTCATCAAATAGACTATTAAAATGATGCGTAATCCATAATTAGAGATACGGGAGCTGTTCTTTATAACAAAAAGTTGTGCTCATGCTTAGAGCCACTTTTACTGCACATATGTGTCAGTGCAAGTTATTGTACAATCTCCAAACCTCAGAGCATAACTGATTGAAGGGCAGATAACTATATCCAAAGGATAAGTAGCTATCCACGCAAACCTGAGAACAACCGCAAGAACAACACAATTTTCAACGTGTGAATTTCGGAATGTCTCGATTTTTACATGATAAAAGATGCCATTAGCAGGTGGATTTTGTGTCTCAAATGAGTTTCCCTTGGCAAAAGTTCATTTCCCTTGCTTCAAATTCATTTTCAGACATAATCACCATTCTAAACAACAACAAAAAAAGGAAGGCAGGAAAAAGGGAGGAAATAACTCAAATCACACCCATCAATGGAATCCAAATATTCTCGTTGAACTGCAAGGTAAATCTTCCGTCAGACGCCGGTTCCGTCGACTTAGGCTCTTAATCTCCCTTCAGACGCTGTGTCCGTTGACTTAGGCTTTTAATCTCCCTCTTGCAGGCGATGTCTCCGTCGAGTTAGGCTGTTACGCTTACGGCAGACGCTGAGACCGTTTGATGCGATCATCGGAATGACTCCTCCAAAACAACGATGATGACAATGAGTGTAAGGCTTATATGGCTGGCTCTGTATCACTTTTACACTACAATCAGTGCAGGTATTGATAAATGGTTTATGTCAAAATCAACCGCTTGTATAGGGGATACATTTTAACGGGGCAATGGTTTTCAGTACTGCATGTTCTATATAAGGCAAAAAGTGACAGATCGCAATTTTTGTTGGAGTCGACATTAAGGTAATGGAATCCAAACGGCGATTCTTGCAGAATTGCATGTCTTTCACCGCTGTCGTTCACAAATGCATAACATGGAAATAGCGTAACTTAAAAAGGGCTACAGTTGATAGAACCTTAGCCATGAAGTAGAGAGAGAATACAACCGAAGGAAAGTAGGAAACGAAACATTGTGTCCATTAATAAGGGCCCGAAGTAATTGATATTAGAATGAAACACGAATTTCCCACGCTGCATGGTTTTAATTGACTTGGTCCTCCTAATTCAGCTCTAATGAAAGTTGAGAAGTCAGTTTTTGCATTCATCTTTTTATTCATAAAAACGAAAATCTCCGTTTATTTGAAGGAGTTGATTACGGCGAGCCCTCCTCAGCCGCCTTTATGTCACTACGGGGTTAATCATAACCATTACAATTTCCTCAAATGTGAATGGTGCTTTAGCTGATCTATTTTTCGCTTATCATGTACAGCTATGAACAGACAGTTGGCCGTTATCGGACACCTGTAATGGGAGAGTTGAAGCATACAATTATAATAAGTCCACTCGACTCGATCCACCAATTACAGAATTGATCAAAATAACCATAGCAACAACCACTTATTGTGAAAGAAAAAGTGTTTTTTTCTAAAATAGAGGAATGTTATTTTAGACATTGTCCCTGCCGGAGATGTTTGTCCTAGGTGTATTTTTTCTCGGAAATTGTAACGGTTATGATTAATTGGTAACAGGACTCCGTGACGTCCAACTCTATCTGTAATCATACTCGTGATTGACAAATCGATTTTGTTAATCACTCGTCTGACTACTCGGTCCTATTACCATTATAATCAAAAAGTCATACGACAAACAAATGAAACTTCCATGGCAAAGAACATTTTCATCTTATGGCATTGAAAGTGCTTCATTTTCTGACGGCGCCAGACTTTCTCCTTTAGGCAAGCATCCTGGGGAGACCCCTGCCGGAAGGCGAAAAATTTGATGAGTTTGCTTGACAAAATTGATAAAAAAAAAAGGCATAGAAAGAATGCAAAATAAACAACGGATCTTGGTAAATTGCGAAACTTCCAAATTTAGGAAAACATTTGCAATTTGAAAGTGTATTTTGTTTTTGCAAAGGGCATGAGAGAAATACAGAACTTTAAAACGCTCGTGTAGATCGACATTTGCCATCATGAAACCGTCTATCTGCTCCGACGTAAGCAAACGCTTGAAAAAATCAGCTCTGAAATCCTTTACGGTGGAAAATTTACATATTCAACTCAATCGATAAACCAGATTATCTTGTAACATAATAATGCAGCTTTTTCTCGTATTTTTTGCATTGTCATCCTACTCCCCCCAAAAAAGTATGGGCGCTGAAAACGTACACTGACGACTTGTTAGTTCTTTCAGCTTGTAAGTTAAAAACAAACAAAACAAAACGAAAGTAAATCCAGGAAAAGTACCATTACCCTACAATTGGATGTTTATATTCTCTACGACGTTCTCTGTCGAACAATTGAAAAAAAAGGGAACCGGTAACCTGATGACAAGGTCTGAGAACTTGTTGTCATTCTCAGAATACTTTGTAAGATATGCTTTATTCATCGAACTCATTTCATTTCTTAGCAGCTGAAGAAGAATGCAGACTACTGCTTTATTTTAAACCAATGAAAGACAGAACTCTCCTCAATCATGTTATGATAAGAATAGATATACCAAGAGAAGATGTCTGCAGCATCCGATGTTTCCATGAACCCAATTGCTTGTCTTATAATGTTGGACCGCTGGAACGAAGCAACCGATACTTGTGTGAGATCAGCGACTCCACTGACGTACGACATCCGGGAGACTCGGTTCAGCGGTTAGGATTTACCTACCAGGGAATAAAGGTCTGTTCATCCGTGATTCACTCCCTAGGGAGTCGACTGAACTGTGTCTTACGTTCAAATCTCTTTTTTGTGCTTTTTACTGGGAAGAGAAATACAAAGTAGGTGTCTTAATGTAGCTAGCCGCCACTAGAGGTGTAAGCACAAGGAGGCCAATAAGGTGAGCTCGTCCACCTGAGAAGTGTTTTTAAATGTAACTTTAGGTGTATTACCTCTACTCAAAACTAAAATGTGCCACTTGAATAGACTCATTGTCAAATCATTACCAAGAGATTTATCATTTTACGACAAACCCCACCAAAAATGATGCATAAATCTGGAATCAATGGACTTCCACTCGTTCATTCTACGTAGAACCAGTTTCGTTAATAGGGAACTTAAGCAAACCACGACGGCGGCGGCAACAAGGACATGGAAAACAAAAGATCTAATTGGCAGAACAATAGCTCAGCACATGCGTTTTAAAACTTTGTACATTTCTTGGCCGTCCTATGCAAAACAACAACGTGAAATCACCTCAATTTGCGAAGTCTGCGAACCGAAACCGCGACGGCAAATTATTTTAATTTTCATTTGGAACTCACCGCTTCTTTTATACGTTATGCTGAAGTTGAGGTGTGGCACAGTATGCAGCCATTTTTGAAATTCTAATTAAAGGCAGAAATTCAACTTTTAATCGAAGTCTTCCGTGGCGCTGCCGTCCTGACTGCTTAAGATTTTGGGTTGGACCTAAGTCTATGGCATCTTTGACCAAAAAGACGATCCTTAGAGGATTTGGGTTGTGTCACATTAAAATCTATCTTGTCTCCCCCACGAGGTTCTGTAAGATTCTTATGATCCTCCCTCTCCCCCTCATTTTCAGTCAATTTGCTATAAACCACCTATTAGACTCTGCTGGTGACAACGCAAAGACTACTTCTCCATCCTTTTCCCCCTCCCCCCCCCCCCTCCTTACCCCAGGTAATAGATAATGACAGGTACGTTAAAAAAGAGTGTTCCGAAGGGTTTTCTGAGAAAATTATTGTCCTTGTATCATCAGAGTCCATGTAACACTGATGTTTGCGGGAAGAATATGACTTGTCAAGCGGGTTACACCAGCAAAGGATACCGTTGTATAAAAAACATCACGTCGACGCCATTAAACTTCAGCAACCTAGTTGCCAAAGAACGTACGTATCTTCTCTCCTTAGGTTATTTCTCTTATGAAAAAACACGACGACAACGACAACACTTTCACTAAAAACACAATATTTGCTAATCGAGAAGGATGGAAACTCTCATCGCGATTGTTCGTTTCTTTCAAATCCAAAGCGTCTAAGTTTTATTCCATGGGCGCATAATTATGTCGCGAGATGCTTTAAACTGCTTGACTGTTAATGGCGATCAAATAAATTTGATTTGGAAAAAGCGTAAATCTTCATTATTCACTGACTTGGCTTCATCATCTTACTATGTTATATCTAAAAGTTATATATTCCGTTTCTTTCTGCTCATCATGACGAGGTTAAATTGTACGGGACGCAGCATCTGTGTTTTTTTCTCTACTGTTCTGATTCGATATAAATTGTTTTTCCTCAGACTTTCATAATTATTCTGATGCACCCAACATAACTGGAGTTTACAATACATCTCAACATGACTGGGGCCTTTTTCCTGTGTACTGTGATCAGACATATGATGGAGGAGGTATCTCATATTCTGTATGTTCGGTACAAGTTACGTAATGAGACGATAAAAGAAAAAATTGGTCTCAATCTGTTCCCAGTCTTCGTTCAGTACTAACTTTTCCCTTGATCAGTGCAAATATAATTGGAGAGCGTAGTCAGTGCCTTGTGGAGACTCCGTCAGTAGCTTTTCGCTCGAGCGTATTCATGGAATTGCTGGATCATCCATTCGTTTCACATGGACGATTGCATTTTTTCCACAGGTGTACGTGACTCCCTTTTCCTCTTTTTCCATCACCTGTTATTTCCATTCGCATTCTAAGCTGCCCATCACTGCTGTTGGATCAGATCAGTGATTCTTTTTTATTTTGTTCCGTAAGCGTTAGGTGATGGGAGATTTTTCGAGATGACTTAATTCTTAAAATCTCTGTCTAATAAGATTTTCACCTCACAGGCTGGACGATGGTATTCAAAGTTGTTAGTGGCCTCTCTCCATTGGACGTCAGTGGAATTTGGTCGTCACCCTCCCTATATCATGAAAATCTCAACGAAACCTTCTACTTAACGTCAGCTTATCCAACTCATTACAAGAATCGCATTGTACTGAACTGGAAAAATTTTAACCCTAAAGAGGCGAGGAAGGTTAATGAATGAATTACCCCAAACATTCAGTAGTACACATGCTCAAGTAAAAGCATAAGCTTCATTACCTGCAAATGACGCTTGGTACTGAAAGAGCCTCTGCAATCTTTGGGATTTAAGGCGCATGAAAGACACTGCCAATTGAAATCCTTGAAAGATATTTGATTCATGTCGAAGCTGCCACAAATTCATATTTTACGCCGTTGAAAAGTAGTTCACCTTCTCAAATGTTCATGTTACTGAATACGGAACTTGTGCCGGGGGCAGTTTGAGAAACGCTTAGATCTACCATATAGTCAAGCAAGGCACCAAGGATGAGCTTTTCGGATTACTAAAATACACTGTAAACATTTCTTGTGTACCTAACCCCAGTGTATACTGCTTAATATTTCCTTTACTTTTTGTTACTTCTTCGTGTAATCTTCTAGTCTACTAAAAGGCTACAATCTTGCTACGAAAGGGCGACATGCGAGGGGCTGTCACCTGGTACCATTCCTTGACAATGAGAGCAAATTTAATACACTTGGTTATATTTTATTACATCTGGGTAAGAATACTGTTGAGCGCAGTAGCTAATGGAGTAGTCAAAGCCATGCAGGAACTCAAGCCACCAGGAGATCGTTCAGCAGTCAGGGAACTAATGAAAATTGTGGACTTGTGATCTTTTTCAGAATTTGAAAGTAGCAAATGGATTCGAAACGAGTAATTACTTGAGTGATTAGTATGTTGACTATGATGCAAACTGTCACTAGGGATACAGTATGAAGATCCTATAACCTGGAAAATCTACTCATGTTTTGTAATATCGTAATGTTAAAGTTAACAAAAATTTTTTCTTTACAAAGGGTTAATTTCAGTCGATTTTAACCTCCTTGCACCTCAGGTTCGCGTCGTTATATACAAGGACAGTCAACAAGTCACCTCCCTCAAGTTCAATGCCACTGGTACAGACAACTTGAATTGGTTTTCACATGAAAACTTAATTTACTCGCCATGGAGTGATCTCAAGATGTTCTCAACCGTAAATTTTGGCCTTCTGGGTCCCATAGTTTCCAATCGCTTCTTTGAGATAACTGGCCCTTACACTGGTTGTCAAACTGATATCGGTTGGTTGGTAGTTACTAGTCACCCAGTATGTCCTTGGGACAGACGATCACCTCAGCCTAGTATCCAATACAGCAAGCAGCGCGTGGCGTCGCGTATGGAAAATTACGGTAATTTTGATATTGAAATATTTTAGGCATTGTATTCTGTTGATAGGGTACCAATAACTAACAAAAAAATCTGTTGTTCAGTTATTACTTCACCTCATGCTATTCGAGACACCAGATTTCGTCACCTGAGCAGTTTTTTTCTTCCTGACGTAGTCAAAGACGTCAAAAAGATGAACGAACATCTTCGAAAAAACGACAGTGGTGATCGTTTCAAAATATCTTGAATGGGGCTTGACCCCTTCCCTTCCCTCCCCTTCCCCCCAGACTATTCTCTTAAATCATCAAAGGGCCACGGAAAACGGTCGAGCAAAACACGAAACTCATGATCACGACTTCTACTAGTTTGCATTTTCTTCCCATTTCCCGAAATAGAAAGGTCTTGTATGAACAATCCACATTTATTACCTGGTTCATTGTTACTGTACCTGTTTGTTTCTGTTTGTTTCGTTTGTTTCTTAGTATTCACCAACGTACAGACGTACATCCGTACCATTGACTTTTCGCATGTGAAATTCTCACCTCTGAATGAATATCATTTTAACTAGAGAATCATTCAGCCTTAAAAAAAAAGCCTCTGTTATGATTCCATGTCACAGGAAATGTTGGGATTGCAGACGTCCTCGCCGTGTTTGTTCGCTAACAACAAATCATTTGAAAGGCTCAGCGGAACCTTTTCTGCAATGACGTCTTTACCGTTGGCAATAACTTTGTCTTTGGGTATCATGATCTCTTGGTTATATCTATAGTTAAAAAACTTAGGTTACAGTTTGTATACTAAATAGTTTAAACCCAAATGTTGCAACTGAAGTTGTCGAAACGTCAGTCATTACTGCCCACAACAGTTTAGTCCAGGACTACTCTCGCCTGGACGATCACAACATAAGATTACAGGTCGCAGTTTGAGCAAAACGCTTTTGAAATCAAAGAAAGCTTACTCCTTGAGATAAGATTTTATTGAACTCCTATTCTTTGCAAATCCACTGTATTCTTTAAACAGTAAAGAGGATTAATAAGCAATTAATTATAGCCCTTGTATCATAGATTTAATTCAAAACGAATCAGCTGTTAATCAAATCTACAACTCAAAGCATTAATCTGTCACCAGCTACATTTCTGTTGGGTACGAGCTCTCTAAATGTAACATAACATATCAAATAACCACTCATACAAATCCGAGTTGCTTCTTTACAGTCTTAATTATAATTAATTAATTCACTGATTCTTTAAATCTGCCGGATAAACGTCCATACGAAATCAGGAGTACAAATATATTTAGAAGGAGTCCATATTATAATTTTGACCGAACTGTTACATTAAGAGGAAGGGTGAAGCCTCGTTATCAGCATATGCATATTCTCTATACTGCTCTCAATTTATTTCCTATGGTACTTAAAATGAGAATTTATTGAGAGTTTCTTACTTGCATTGATTTCCTTTTTTTTCTTATTACCTTAATGTTTGAATCTGAAGTGATACTTAAAGGAGAAATTAGATGCTTAGGTTGAAAGGTAGGTCGGTCGGTCAGTTTGGAGGTCTAACAATCAATCAATCAATTAGTCAAGTTTTTTCTTAATTTAGTTACATTACGTTTCTTTGCTTTGTTTATTACTTGACTGGCATCTCTGGTCTTCAACGTATGTACACAATCATCACCTCAGCAACTCCAACATCAGCTTGAAAAAAAAAAAGTTAAAATAAACATTGATAAGCAATACGTAGTAAATTATTTATCTAGATCTCAATAAACAAACCATGATCCTGATAGCTATCCATTTTTAAAGATGAATAGTGTACAAAAACATAAAAAACTACGAATCGGATTTAGTTTGCTCTAACCTTGTTAACATTTGCGAAGTTATTTTAAATTTGACACCTACCATCATTGCACAACTTTCTCTTAAGTTTAAACTTGGATCTTGTCCTTGTAATTAACAATTATCTGATTATGGTTAATTACCTTAACCCCAGAATAACTGTGTGTAAAAACGTTCTTTAAAAATATCACTTTTTAATACGTTGTTTATTGAAGAAGAGGATTTTGTCGAATAATCCCAAGAAAATGTCGATTGAATAATTCGACAAATACATCATAATATCTGGAGAGGAAATTTGCTTCAGGTATTGTTATATCTCCATGGCCATTAATTTTAAAATTGAAAGAATATCTACGAAACCATTGGACAGGGTTTTTCAGGGCACGTAATCATCACTAACAAACAAACAAACAGTTACAGGGGTATTACAGGATTTTCAGAGGCAATTTCTACCTTGATTATCATTCCATGTGATATTGTGAGTTTTCTTGCTGTATAGTATTCCTGGGACAACACCTTGTCTTCTTTCCCAGCCACAGTCAGGTCCAGTAATCACAAGCCATCCAGAGTCTAGCTCACATCCCCCGTAGCTGGCAGTAATTTCAAAGCTGCGCACCCCATGGTGGCCATCGATGTGAAAAGGAAATATGTTTTTTGCGTTCCTAAGATCAGTCCATGGTGATTGAATAAGATTTTTTTGTGAAAACCAGTCCAAGTGTGTTGTCCCTTTAGCATTGAATATGATAGACACGACTTCAGTTCCATTTGTGTAAAGTGCTACACGAGCCTACAGTGACATAAAAAAATATATATCTTTAACCCTTTCACTCCCAAGATCTTATTAGTGATTCTCCTTACTATCTGCCATACAATTCTTATGATGTTAGTTCAGAGAAGTTGGTATTGGATCAACTAATAATTCCATAATTGATATTCTTCTCTATTCTCATCACCTACCTGCTTGATATTGTATTGATGTTGTAAGGAGAAATTCTGTCTTGGTCACTTGTGGGGTTGAAGGGTTAAATGAATAAAGGGGGTAAAGTTTCTATACAAACCGTGGTGCTGCGTCGGTGCGAGAGTATAACAAGGTAATTTGGTAATATCAACCGAGTTGATAATGTGAAGTGGCCACCGTTAAGAGTTTCAAAGCTGACGTTTCGAGCGTTAGCCCTTCGTCAAAGCGTCCTGACGAAGGGGTAACGCTTTAGACGTCAGCTTTGCAACTCTTAAAAATAACTTCAATTAAGGTCGGTAATTATTGAAATTTATTTTTTCTTATCTTTTTATTGATTTTACTTCGTGTTTCTTTTGATGTTTTAATTCCTTAATTTTTCTTTTTTTGTCTGTTGTTGTCCCTACATACGCGCAAGCAGCCAAGATCTGGGATCTGCACCCAACAAATATGATCATAATTGTTAATTCTGCCCTCTTGCTGCCTAGCCTTTCCTTGTAAATTAATTACGAGAATTTAAGATAAGATAACAATTCCTACCTGATAGATTTGAGTATTCTCATTACCAGTTTGCTGGATAATGTATGGATATTATGGGGAGAAGTTTCATGTTAATCACTTCAAGGGTTAAGGGAGCCTAGCCTAGCCATTCCCACATTTCACAGCTCTCAAGGCAAAAGTAGCCAAATAGTACCCTGTATTACTTCGATGCTCATTATAAACCGAGAAACACGTTACCTTTTAGCCAAGAATGCAACGTGTAATTACGCTGAGTGTAACATCTATAACCATTTTAGAAACTTAAAATTTCCGGGCAACAACTTTAGATGGAAACAAACACTTTCTTCGTGCGAGACTTATAGTTTGGGTTCGAGCCTCAGCCTAAGTCATTTCCCCGGGTTCCTCGACAAGATACTAAACTCTCGCAGGGTAGCAGAAACCTGTCACGATCACTAAACAAAATTCTGGGTTTAGTTAACCACAAGTATAAAATGTTTCCACGTGTGCAGGAATTGAGACGATGTTAAAAAGAGTCTTAAGAGGCGGCCCAACACAGATGTAGTTAATTCAGGCTAAAAAAATCACAAAAACCTCTAGGCTACGATACTAAACCCTTTTACACCCTAACATCAGTATGCATATTCTCCATACTGTTCTCTCTACATTTCCAAAGGTGCTAACAAGGAGAATTTGTTTAAAAATCAAGAGCTTCTTTAGTTGATGATCATTTCTTTTATTCTCATGACCTTAATGTGCCATTGTGGAGTGATTTTCTATGGTAAAATTAGATACTAGTCACTCTCAGGGGTTAAAGGGTTGAAACCGTGAAGGTGTATAACAGCTTTGGTAAAGCACCAAAAAAATTAAATCAACAGATTATTCGAAATCAAATATCCCCCTATGTTTTAAAAAGTCTTAAGGTTTCCTTTTCTTTACTTTATTTCCTTTTGCAGATTGCTGTTGAGCGGGAAATTGGCGCACGGCCGGTCATACATCATCTATCTGCGCATGCCTCACACTTGACCAACCGCTGTGTTGAGTTTTCTATAATTATCTCACACCCTATCTAGGAAGATGTAACCCGTTAGGTCAGCACAGCGTGTTAAGCGGTATTTACCTCTTTAGGACTGAACATTTGCCAACTTTGTACTATACGGTTTTTGTAGTTTCCTCGGTAGGATGAGGTGGTATCTAGGACAGCGGTAACATTTTCTGAAAATGTGTCGGATGAATTCCAGAACTCCCCAGCAGAAAATGAAGAATTTATTCCACCAATAACTTTGAATATCATCATCCAACCTTGATTAAAGAACCAAAAAAAGTGGTTTTTAGAAATTTTAAGCTTCTTGCAATCCAAATTTTCCAATTTTGAATTATCTCCATGAAACCGCGATTTGAACGCGTTTTTAGTTTATTTTCTTACCGCTTTTGCCTCGTGTTAATTTGTTCCAGCTTACCCTTTAATGGTCTTAAAATTTATGTAAAAGTAAAAACATGAAAGTTTTGCATTTAGAAACAGTTTCAGACTGAAACAGTCCTAAATACTAAAAACTGCCTACTTCATAACCTTCTCTTGTTTTTTCCGCCTCAATAACTGGATATTACATTGTGAATGTTTTCTTTTGACACTAAAGTTTGCTGCCAAGTGACGCAAAAGACAGAAAGAACAGGATGAAGTCTATGTCAGGCAATTTTGAATGGGAATAGGAAAAAAACCGGGCGCGCAGCAAACAAAGCGATTTATTGAGTTGAACCATTTGGTGCTTAAAAACCTTCTTGCTGTAAACTTCAGATTTTTGGTGGCGAGACTGTCTCCAATGCCCTGATTTATCTTGTAATGACTGTTTAGGTATCAACATTGACTATCAGTGAGACAGTGGGAAAGGGACGGAAAATCATCCACCTAGGAACTACAATATCTTAAATCCGAAGGTTTTCGTGACAAAGTCGCCTCACTACCTCAAAACAACGACTCCTACAAAAACCACTCAAGTATCTAATTCATGATCAGTGTGACACATACCTCCACCGTCCGTTGTCTGGTCGCAGTAGACAGGGAAAGGCCCTGATCCGTGATTGAAAATGTTGTAAATCCCAGTTTTCTTGGGAGCTTGAGAGCAGTTCTGAAGCTGAACGGCTGGAAATACTACAAAATACAAAAAAGAGGGGAATGAATCTTGCTATAGGATATTTGGTAAGTTACCGGTTTTTTTGTTTGTTTGTTTGTTTGTTTTTTTATTTTGTACCATCGGATGAACTATGCCCAGGAGTGGGGAAAAATACATGGATACAATTCTGTAAAGGCTGCTTTAACCATAAAATAAACTTAAGGAAAATCTGCAGATACTTTACAGACATGCAGCGCAATGGCGAATCTTGCATCAAATTTAATAATTTAAACTTACTTTTTTCACAAAATTCTCCAGAGTAACCGCTCTTACAGATGCACTCGAACATCTCCAGTTTGTGTTTGGCGACAACGCAAGCTCCTCCGTTTTGGCATGGATTGGAAGAACAAGGAAACTTTAAAGGAAAAAGGAAAAAGAAACATCACTTACAGCAGTTATTTTTAAGTCGTTTAATGTTGAAATGCTGTTTAATGATAGCGAAAGATCCTTACCTTAAAAGACGAATAGTGATGCCAACTCTTACTTTCTTTGAGTTTTTCGGGGTCGTTAAACTTGTTGGTGGACAGTAATTCACACCACTTTTTTCCTTCGGCGGCAACGTTCACAGAAACGCAGAGCGGGTGGTCAAGACATTTTAAGATGCATTCAAAGACGTCATATCGTGTAATTATGTCAATTCGGGGTACATTTAGATAATGGAACTTGTCCACTGAAAGCAGATTCTGTCTTGAATTCTGCCCATACGCGGAATCGAAATTAGTACGAGTATCTGTCGGTTGAAGATAATTCTTAAAAGTTAGGATATTCTTAACTGTAATTATTTGGGGGAGAAGAGTACTGATTCCTGCAAAATAGAAATTTTGAATAGGAGTAACTGACGTTTTTGGATAGATTCTTTCCTTTTACCCGAGAAACTGCTGAAATTAGTATTGTTTCTATCAATAACGAAAGTTCACCATGTTTGCCATTATATTACGTGTTCACGTTACCGTGGGAAATCCAGTTTCTCTCTTTGCTTTAAAGGTTACCCCTCATTTTGACGAGTGCCTTGAGAAAAACAAGTTACACGCGATTTTCACATGAAACCAAAATAAACTAAATAACAATGAATAGGTTATGCAATGCAGAATTCGATTAAATTGTAGGCTATTCGACTTTGCCTCTGATCCTTTAAGGCGAATGAAGCTGGTTTACAGAAAAATGACCAAGAGCTATTCTAGCGAATTAATCACAGATTAATTGTGTGGAATGGTGCTCAGGTATTAAACTAAGACATTTGGAGGCCAAATTTTGCGAAGTACTTCTCGTTTATTCTAAAGGAAATCAGTTTTTCTTTATACTTTGAACTCCTTTACAGCATCTTTAGTCTTTTAAGGATGCTAAAAAATTGCCTCTTGATTGCAATCGAGGCAGATGTGATGTTTAGACCAAAGAAGTCATACGTTGTGTTGAAAACCGCTTCTGAATTTCCGTGGTGAAAAAAACTATGTCAAAAAATTAGATTCCGTCAGAGATTAAATCCAAAAATATAAATATCGTGGAGGCTTAACTTGTTATAATAAAGATGTTTTGTTTCGTTGATGGTATCACTATAACATGAAAACAGGATAATGTAAATTCTTTTTTTTTGTTTTTTTTTTTGTTTTTGCAACCGTTGACTTGCTGAGTGCTTTTACGCGTATGTAAGAATTATTTGTTGAGGAAATGTTTGACTCGGTTTAGTCTAAATAGCTGCAGGTAACCAACGGTTTTGTTTAAAGTTGGAAAATGCGCATACAGATGTTACACACCTGCGGGAATCACCTGAATTTGTACCCAAAATTGGCTTGAAAAGTTTTTCTTTTCACCCTATTTCGGAATGATGATGTTCAATAACATATTTATGTCAGGAGAGGAACTGCTTGCATTTTCTCCTAAAAAATATTACTTAGTTACGAGACATCCATCTACAGAATTGAATGTTAATTATAAAATTGTTAGCATGTTCTTTTAGGCTTAAGTGAGGCAGATGTGATGTTTAGAGTACGTGGTGAAAAAAAAAAATATGTCCAAGTTAATAAAAGTTTATGACGCCCTAAAAATTAGATTCCTTTAGATATTAATCTAAAAAGGTAAGAAACGAAGAGGCTTCACTTGCTATAATAAAGATGTTCTGTTTTGATGGTGGTAAATAACATTACATGACAATAAGATAATGATAAGTTTTTTTTGCAACAGGTGACTCGGTAATTGCTTTTTCGTTTACGTAAACAGTATTTCCTAAGGGAATTTTTGACTCGGTTTAGTTTAAATAGCCGCAGGTAACAAACGATTCTGTTTAAAGTTGGAAAATAAGTATCCGGTGTTACTCACTGGCGGGAATTACCTGAATTTGTACCCAAAATCGGCTCGTAAAGTTTTCCTTTTCACCCTATTTCAGTATGATGATGTTCAATAACATGTTCATGTCAGGAGAGGAACTACTTGCATTTTCTCATAAATACCTCACTTAGGTTACGGAGACATCCACCAACGAAATTGAATGTTAATTAAGAAACTGTTAACTTGTCCTTTTAGGCCTATATTGATTGTTTTTACAAGGCTTTCCTACGTTGCTGAGCCTTCAAGTACTGCAAAGTGGAATAATTGCCACCTCGGTAAATTCCTTCATTTGTGAGATTTGAAATTTCGCTTGTAGTACTCCTCGTAAAACTATTCTGGGTGAATGGCAGATAAAAGTTCATTATGTTTTTTTTTTAAGTGCTTCCTAAGTGCTTTTTCGTGTATGTAAACATTAATTTTTGGGGGAATTTTTATCTCGTTTTATTTTAATAGCCGCAGGCAACTAACGGTTCTATTTGAGGCTGGAAAAAGCGTTCCCAGATGTTACTCACCGGTGGCAATCATCTCAATTTGTACCCAAAACTGAATTGGCTCGAAATTTTTTTCTTTTCACCCTATTTCAGAATGATGATGTTCAATAACATGTCTATGTCAGGAGAGAAGCTGCTTGCATTTTCTCATAAATATTTTACTTAGGTTACGACACATCCATGTACGAAATTGAGTGTTAATTAGGAAGCTGTCAACATGTCCGTTTAGGCTTATCTTATTTGTTTTTACAAGGCTTACCTACGGTGCTTAGCTTTTAAGTCCCGCAAAGCGGAATAATTGTCCCTTTGGTAAATTCCTTCATTTGCAAGAGTTGAAATTTTGCTTGAAGTACGCCTCATAAAAATAATCTGGGTGAATGGCATATAAGAGTTCGTCATGTTTTTTTAATGAGCAAATGAGGTAGCACACTTGGGCTCACAACTTCTCTAAAATTATTAAAATATACTATCCTCCAATTATAAAAGATAAAACAGAAATGTCTGGATGTGCTCTTCGGTAATTTGTTGCGATTTCTTACGGTGCGATTTTATCGCATCGCACTTTAATTTTTCCCATCTTCAATAGTTCACGAAACACATACAGCTGGTTATTTAAACAAAGTTTATCTTTTGTTTAACAAAAGCGAGTTCTAAGCCATCTTCTATTTGGCCGAACCTTTCATCTGAACTTTTATTTTTGTGAACAGTGTCAGAGGGCCGAAAGCGAATAGTGGAAGGACATTCATTCAATTAAATCAACCCCCCTATAGAGAATCCTCGAAATCCAATGATTAGGTAAAACCGTGGTTTCGGTTAGTTTGGCATCGTGCAAATAACCGGCCCATTATGTCAAAGAACAAACAGCAGTATATGCTAACGTGCTATTTCCATCAGAAAATTGAAAAGCCGCCATCTGTATCTTGCAGGAAATATTGAAAACACGATAACAATGAAACCGTTGCTTTATTTTCTGTCAATCGTGCCTCTTTTTTTACGGTAGTAGTGAAAGATTCGATTTCTCAGTTTTCATTTGTCAAAGAACATACGTGAATAACCAACCTTGTGACCAGGCAATCTTGGGTATCATTGAACACAGCTCCAGTAACAGAAAACAGATCCAAGTGAAAGACATGGCACAAAGTCATACAGACATGGAGTACAAACTGAATTTTTCCCACCTGTACTAAGCGTGATATTAGCTTCATTTAACTTCTTGTTTACTTTTCAACCTATAGCTGTCTAGAGTTCTGTATATGTGCCTTTTATGGTATAATTTTATTGAACAAGAAGTCTATGCAAGGAATAAATATGAGGAAAATTCAAATATTAATTTTACAGAATGCCAAAGCGTAAACTCCGTTTCCATGGCCAGTTTCGCTAAATAAAGGCTGCAAGGATGAAAGGCCATTAATTTTCAAGGTTATTTCTCTTACTAACTTTACGCCTATCCACCGCTATCGAACTTATACAAAGTTGTTTGAAATTCCCATCTTATTTAAAAACTAACACAACAACTATAACATTGTGTTAATTAACAAATTGACAAGAATATTAATTATTTGCGTTACGAAGCTAAGCAGATATTTTAGTCCTGCACGTTCTGAATGGCAATATGTGTTTATCAGTGAGTGTTTCGATATGTCTTAAGTTATGTGTTAACTAATTTCAATAACGGTATATAAGTGTTGAGTAATAAGAACTAAGAGTTAGTCCGTCGGGTCTGTGAACACATCTGGAAGGGCAACTAGCAGCAACTTGATTATTAGTTTCAAGTTCTCGATAAGATGCATTAAGCCTCGAACGCCATGAAAAGTAGTTCCTTAGAGAGAGCGGAACGCGCGTCAAAAGAAGGTATTGCATTAGTATCGAAAAGAATAAAGGCCATTAAGCTATTTAATAAAAGCGATTTTCGTTGGCAAGTTATGGTCAACGAATATCTATCTGACAAGCTCGCGTCAAATTCTGATGACGAAAAGAAAATGTCTCGAGCAGAGAGAATAGCGGATAAAGATAAGCGTCGTTGGCAGTAACAAGCCACTTCTTCTTCAAAACCAACGAGTTACAATCAAGCACTTTGGTATGATTTTGCAGTCATTTTGCGTATAACGTTAAAGCAGAAGTTTTACTTCTCAACATTTCATTCAGATTATTCATTGGCTGGCATCCTTGGTCTTCAACGTACATACACAACCATAACCTCAGCGCTCCCGACGTCGGCTTGAAAAAAGAATATAACCAAAAAAACTAGCGATAAATAATACATAATAAACTATTTATTGAGATCTCATTAAATAGATTGTTCACATAATACATAATCCATAATAAGAGATAGATGGAGAAAAGAAAACAAATAGAAATTTAGCAAAAGTGACCTTTTCCGAGGGAAACCGGATTTAGAGCACCGGCCTTTTAATCAACGGAGAAGTTAAATTTCAGATGACTCGTGCAGTCATTACACTTCTCCTCTTAATTTCCTACTGAGATTTTGCCCAGTAATTAACAATTGCAAATAAATTCTGACACTCAGATGAAATAAAGAGGGGGAGGGGGAACGCTGAGGCGTCTTAAATATCACTATTACACCATATTTATGAAAGGTCGACATGGCAATCTGGTGAGTACTCTCCATTTGACACAGTGAGACCCTCCCCCCCCCCCTCCCCCCACTCCATCCCGCTTCAAAAATCCTGGTCACGCCCCTGAAGAAGAAAAGGAGATTGCCGAGTTATCCAAGGAGGAGTCGAGTAGAACAGTTACGACTATCTCAGCAAGTTATTACATACCATTATATCTGCTTTAATAAAAAAAAAAGGAATAAAAAATGAATGGCAACGAAACCATTCCATTAGGCCTGTTTAGGAAATATCTCGTCATTTCCCTGATTTGATAACAAAAACAAACAAACAAACAAACAAAAACAGTAATAAAGGTGTTCCAAGATTTCATACATCAATTTTCACCATAACAGAAGTATTTCAAGATTTTTACAATCAAGTTCTACCTTGGACATTATTCCATGTGATGTTCTGAGTTTTCTTGCTGTATAGAATTGCCGGCACAGGGTGAAATCTCTCCCAGGCACAGTAAGATCCCCCGATCATAAACCACTTAACGTCATTAGGGCATCCGTTGTGCTTAGCTGAGATTTCAAAGTTTCGTGCACTGTTATGGCCATTGATGCGAAAGGGATATATGTTTGCTGCACTCTTATGATCTGTCCATGGTGATTGAAGTAGATTATTTTGTGTAAACCAGTCCACGTTAGTTGTTCCTCTGGCATTGAACTTCATAGATATAACTTCTGCCCCATTCGTGTAAAGCACTATACAAACCTAAATTCACACAAGAAAATTATATGTTGTTTACATATCAAATACATAAGTATGGGATAAGATAAGAATCGTTACATCGGGGAATTTAAAGAATTGTTGATCAATTGTTATTGTGTTTTTACAAACTTATTTTCAGTACCACATGACATGGCTCTATGTAAACTCGAGAAGGCAAAGTTTTGAGCCCGAAGTTATTGTATCGGCTTGGTTCTAATATCACTTTGTCTTTGGCACTGCAACCCTTGTTTTTCAATCGTCCTCGAAGCATTAAAAGCTCCCTCACACCCTGAGTACTTTTTAACGTAATTTCGGATTGAGCAATTTTATTTCAGCTCAGTATTTTTTTGAATATTTTATCTCATTGTGGTTTGCATATTTTGTTGTGGTTTGACCTTGCAACCGGTCGTTGTTTCTCTTGCGAGAACTTTTCCTTTTCTGAGAATTATTCATGAGCACTTTCCTTATACCTATTACCAAGAAGATACACTCTTAAAGTTTGGGAAGTAAGGTAAACAAAACAACGTAACAAAGGGAGATCTCATTGCATGGCCAGTGATATCTCTCTTTGAAACAAATTGTTTTAGTTTATATTATTTTATATTATTTATATTCCATTCTTTTCTATTCCTTAATTCTTCTCAAAGAGGCAAGAGCAGTTCAGAAAAGAGTCTGCTTGGTTTGGCTTTAGGAACATGAAGAACTGCATGTGGAAAAGTGTTTCGTGACAGACAATTTGAAGAAAAAATTTTTAAAAAAATCTTACTGATTTATTTTAACAGGCCATTTCTAAGGAAATACATTAACATTTCATATGAAATTTGTAAACGAAGGTGCATTTAGCCTAACCCTCTGTGATGTAGATATTTTCTGGACGTACCTCTTGAGGGTTAAAAGTTTGCCAACTTTGAACAATACGGTTTTTGTAGTTTCCCTGGTAGGTTGCAGTGGTATGTAAGGCAGCGATAACATTTTCTGATAATGTGTCGGATGAACTCTATAACGCGTCAGCAGTCGGTGAGGAAGAATTTCGTCCAATGTATTTGAATATCATCGTCCAACCTTAAAAAAAAAAAAGGGCAGAAATAGTCCAGTTTCGCGAAAATTGCTTGTTCCTTTCGAAAACTCTAGAAATTGTTTTTTTCGAATTGACTGAATGGTTATGGACCTAAGTCCACGGACCTTCATAGCCAACTGCGTTAGCCACCTCTAAATAAACTACTTATTTGGAAAAAGCGGGTTAGTTTCAGAGAAACTGTGGTGCTGCCTCGGTAGGAGAGTATCACAGGGTAATCTTTTGTTATCACCTGAGTTGAAAACGTAAATTGGCCACCGTAAAGAGTTTAAAGGCTGACTTTTCGAATGCTAGCCCTTCGTCAGAGAGATACTGATGACCCTTACTCGAGGGTCTCCATGTGTTTATGGCTTTTACGGCTAAAGGTTAAACTTTGGCCTATTTTGCAGTTAACGGCTAATATCTTTCCATTGTGGTCACCATAAAACACTTTGGGGTTTTTACGGTTTAAATTTTTCAATTTTATTCGCCAAACGGCTGAATCTTTTGGCCTTTTTACGCCTAACGGTTAACCCCATTGAGATTCTTGTAATAAAATATGTGTTTATTGTTCATCGTGGTGTAAGAGAGGAGAGGAACTTTGTTCGTTTGTCTCACGACATAGTCACTTTTGATGTAGATCGCGACGTTTCAGTCTTCATCAGGAGACGCCAGCTGAAGAAGAAGATAAATGACAGCAAATCAGCCAGACTTCGAGAGAAGTATAGAGCGGCTTACACAGAAACCAACAGGCGTGTCAAAAGAAAGATCAGAACAGATAAGAGAGCGTATATGGAAGATCTAGCAAAAGAAGCAGAGGAAGCCGCACGAAAGGGAGAGCAGAGAAATGTTTATAAAGTCACTAAACTGATCTGTGGAAAATATAATGGCAATAGAAATGTCCCCATACGAGATAAACAAGGACAGCTCCTCAACTCTGAAAAAGACCAAGAAGCACGTTGGGTAGAGCATTTTAATGAAATCCTCAACAGACTACCACCAGAAGAGGAGCCTGATATACCAGAAGCTGAGGAGGACTTAAGTGTTGACACCGGACCACCAAAAAAAGAAGAGATCATTGCAGCCATTAATTCTCTAAAAAACCACAAGGCACCTGGCAAAGTCCGCCTCAATGCTGAACTGTTCAAGGCAGACGCTATGACTACGGCAAGCATATTGCAGCCACTTTTCAACACCATATGGGACAGAAGGAAAATTCCTGACGATTGGAATAAGGGTGTCATCATCAAGATACCAAAGAAAGAAGCTCTGTCTGACTGTAACAACTGGCGCGGCATTACACTATTATCCACCCCTAGCAAGATCTTAGCGAAGGTCATCATGAAGCGCTTATCACTGGCTGTGGACCATAGACTTCGTGAAGAACAGGCAGGTTTCAGGAGAGGAAGGGCCTGTATTGATCATATTTTCACACTGAGAAATATTATTGAACAGAGTACCGAATGGCAGCGAACTATCTATATGAACTTTGTAGATTTCGCCAAGGCCTTTGACAGTGTACACCGGCGCAGCCTCTGGAAGTTATTACGAGCATATGGAACCCCCTTCCACCTTGTTGAGATCATCAAAAGCTTCTATGACAACTTTACCTGCTGTGTTGGTGATGGTGACATCTTATTTGAAGTTCACACTGGTGTCAGGCAGGGGTGTGTAATGTCTACATTTCTTTTCAACCTTGTTGTGGACTGGATCATGCATCGCACCACTGAAGATCAGGTCAGGGGAATCAGATGGACACCTTTCTCCTACCTGGAAGACCTGGACTACGCAGACGATCTTGCCTTACTATCACACACCCACACCCACATACAAGAGAAGACGCATCGCCTCAAGACCTTTGCAAAGCAAGCTGGCCTGAACATCAGCAGCAAGAAGACTGAAATTATGGCACTGAACGCTACCAACACACGACCAGTCCAGATTGATAACGAAGAGCTTCCTTACACAGACAGATTTACCTACCTCGGCAGTATCACCAGCAGAGATGGAGAAACTGACCTGGACATCCAGAGCCGTCTCAACAAGGCCAGAAATTCGCTCAATATGATGAATAAGGTACGGCGTTCTTCCACCTATAGTACTCGTACCAAGCTGAAGCTCTATCATAGCTGCGTCCTTACAACCCTCCTGTATGGCTCAGAATATTGGCGCTTAACGGAGAAGGATCCATCAAAACTCTCCACTTTTCACACCAAAAGCCTTCGGCGTATTTTACGCATCTTTTGGCCTAATGTCATTTCCAACAAAGATCTTTTTGAACGGTGTGGAACCGAACCAATGGCTACCATCCTGATGAGGAGACGCTGGAGGTGGATTGGCCATGTCACCCGCCAAGAAGCTTCCATTGCAAAAACTGCTATGCATTGGACGCCAGAAGGGAAACGCAAGCGGGGTCGCCCCAAGATCACATGGCGACGGACAGTTGAGAAGGAAATAAAGGAGATGGAGAAGACCTGGGAGGGCATCAAGTTCACGGCAAGGGATCGCCAGATGTGGAGGGAACACATTGCTGCCCTACATGCCTGTTAGGCGTAAAGGACATGAGAGAGGGAGAGAGTGGTCACCAGTAAACACTTTGAGATTGATTTTTTTTTACGACTAACAGTTTAAATCTGACGATTTCATACGCCTAACGGCTGAAATAAGCCTAACGGTTAACCCATCGAGATCCTCTTATTTAGTTTGACGTACCACCTCCATCACTTGTCTGGTCGCAGTACACTGGGAATGAGTCTGATCCATGATTGGAAATTTCGTAGACTCCTGTTTCCTTTGGGGTTTGGGAACAGTTCTGAGGCAGAATGACTGGAAAAACAAAAGTAAAAAAGATGCCCTAACCCTAACCCTATACGAGTCCTTACACGCGATACAGAGATCTATAGGTCTCTGTGCTGTACTAGACTGTCCTTGCATTCTCATTTCAAAAATCGGAAATGAAATGAGTGGCTTTCTTGGCAGTGTAGATAAAAATGTATTTTCATCAAATTCGAATACTTTTTGTGTAAAGCTCTTATATATGATTTCGATAGGTTGGCACGAATGACTCACTCACTACAAGTCGTAACATAATAAATCTTGTTCTCTAAATCGCAATGAGTAGGTTTGGGAAAACCAAAAACATGCTAAATTGTGTTAGAAGTTAAAGATTCCCCAAGCCGCAAAACGGATTGGCCATCGAAAATCTAAGTAAAACGGAGGTTTTTCGTTATACACAACTAACACATTTCAACATAAAGTCAACGACTTTGGAGAATTTCGGAAATTTTCTTTAGCAGAAAAACAAGAATACCACTGAAGCATACAAAGGCAGGAATATTTGCATTATTTGATGAATAAGCTACAAAATACCTTTGTTACAATTCTCTCCTCCGAGTCCTTGTGGACAGACACAACGGTATCCTTTTGAAATAAACCCAGCTTGACAAGTAGAATTTTTCTGACATGGGCTGCTTCCACAAGGATTCTGTAATTAAAAAAATAGAAAGGACACAGTGCCTTTCGTTTGTTGTATGCTAAGAGCACGTGTGCTTCTTGAGGGATTACTATCATTATTACTGAACTTACTGCAGTTATTTTTAAGTCATTTAAAGTTGAAATACTTTTTAATGATAGCAAAAGATCCTTACCTTAAAATACGAATAGTGATGCCAACTCTTGCTTTCTTTGAGTTTGTCGGGGTCGTTGAACTTGTTGGAGGACAGTAACGCACACCACTTTTTTCCTTCGGCGGCAAAGTTCAAAGAAACGCAGAGAGGATGATCGAGACATTTCAAGATACATTCAAAGTCGTCATATGGTGTGATCATGCCAATTCGGGGTACATTTAGATAATGGAACTTGTCTACTGAAAGCAGATTCTGTCTTGAATTCTGCCCATAATTGGAATCCAAATTAGTACGAGTTTCTGTGGATTGAAGACAACGACTATAAGTTGGAATATTCTTAACCGTAATTATTTGGGGAAGAAACGTACTGATTCCTGCAAACTAGAAACTTTGAACGGGAGTAACTGACGTTTCTGGATAGATTCTTTCCTTTTACCCGAGGAAGTGATGAAATTAGTGTTGTTGTTTCTTCTTATATTATGTGTTCGCGTAACTGTGGGAGATCCAATTTCTGTCGTTGCCCTTAAGGTTACTCCGCACCTTAGCGAGTGCCCTCAGAAAAACAATTTACACGCGATTTTTCTTATGAAACCAAAATAGAGTAAATAACAATAAATAGATTATTTAATGCGCAACACGATAAAACTGTAAGCTATTCGACTTTGCCTCCTTTAAGGCGAATGAAGCCGGTCAACAGAAAAATGACCGAGCGCCATTCCAGCGAATTAATTACCGTACAATTAATTACCGTACAATTCGCTGGAATGGCGTTAGTTATTAAATTGAGAAATTTTCTCCTTACATTCTCAAGGAAATCCATTTATTCTTTATACTTTTGAACACTATCTTTAGTCTTTTGCTGCTAAAAATTGCCTCTTGATCACAATTGAAGCAGATGTCATGTTTTGACTAAAGAACTGATACGCTGTGTTAAAAAGGCGTTATGATGCCATAAAAATTAGAATCTGTTAGAGATTAATCCAAAAAGATAAAAATCGTGGAGGCTGAACTTGCAATAAGAAAGATGTTCTGTTTCATTGGAGGTAAATATCATTAGAAGATGAAAACAGGAAAATGTAAATATGTATGTGTATATATATATACAATAGCCGTAGGTAACTAACGCTTCTGTTTGAAGTTGGAAAACGCATATACAGATGTTACACACCGGCGGGAATCACCTGAATTTGTACCCAAAATTGGCTTGAAAAATTTTTCTTTTCACCCTATATCGGAATGATGATGTTAACTAACATGTTTATGTCAGGAGAGAAACTGCTTGCATTTTCTCATAAATACCTTACGTATTGGAAACTGTTAACATGTCCGTTTAAGCTTATCTTATTTGTTTTTACAAGGCTTTTCTACGGTGCTTAGCTTTAAGTTCCGCGAAAAGCGGAATAATTTCCGCTTTTATAAATGCCTTTATTTGTGAGAGTCGAAATTTTGTTTGTAGTACGCCTCGTCAAACTATTCTAGGTGAAAGGCAGAGAAAAGTCCGTCATGTTTTTTTAATGAGCAAACGAGTTAGTACAGTAAGGACCTACAACTTCTTTAAACTTATTAAAATATACCATCCTTCAACTGTAAAAGGTGCTATTTCCATCAGGAAATTGAAAAGCCGCCATCTGTAGCTTGCAGCAAACATTGGAAACACGATAACAATGACACCGTTGGTTTATTTTCTGTCAATCGCGCCTTTTTTCTTTTTTGAAAGAATCGATTTCTCAGTTTTCATTTTGTCAAAGAACATACTTGAATAACCAACCTTGTGACCAGGCAATCTCGGGTATCACTGAACACAGCTCCAGTAACAGAAAACAGATCCAAGTGAAAGACATGGCACAAAGTCATACAGACATGGAGTTGTACAGTCTGAATATTTCCCAGCTGTACTCGGCACGAGATTAGCTTCAATTAACTTCCTGTTTACTTTTCAACCAATGGCTGTCAAGAGTTCTGTCTATTTGCATTTTATGGTACAATTTCGTTGCACAAGAAGTCTGTGCAAGGTATTAAATAAATATGAGGAAAATTTTAAATATATTTTTAACAGAATAGCAAAGCGTTTAAACTCCGTTTCCATGGCCAGTTTTGCTTAATAGAGGCTGCAACGATGAAAGGCCGTCAATTGTTATGGTTATTTCTCCCGCTTACTTCACACGTAACAACCATCATCGAACTTAAACAAAGTTGTTTGAAATTCTCATCTTATTTAAAAGAAACCAACTACAGCGCTTTGTAAATGAACAAATTGAAGATGAGCAGATATTTTATTCCTGCATGTTCTGAATGGCAATGTGTATTTATTAGCGAGTGTTTCGATATGACTAAAGATATGTGTAAAGTTATTTGAATAACGGTATATAAGCATTGAGTAGTAAAAATTGAGAGTTAGTCCGTCGGGTCTGTGAACACCTGCGCACAGGCAGTTAATTTTAAGATGTACGAACTTTTAGCATCTCACCTCACAAACGTATCAGAATATTGTGTAGTTGTATTGGATCCATCTCGATCCATTCATTATTCAAGCAATCAGATCTGCTATTTCGACGTCGATTGGTTCATTAACAGAAAAATTACATTGATAAAATCTAGGGCAGCTAACCGCAGGTAACTAACGGTTCTGTTTGAAGTTGGAAAACGCAACATACAGATGTTATACACTTGCGGAAATTACCTGAATTTGTACACAAAATTGTCTCGAAAAGTTTTCCTTTTCACCCTAATTCGGAATGATATTCGATAACATGTTTATGTCAGGAGAGGAACTGCTTGCATTTTCTCATAATTAGCTAACTTAGGTCACGAGACATGAATGTTAATTAGGAAACCGTTAACATGTCCGTTCAGGCTTATCGTATTTGTTTTGAGGCTTTCCTACGATACTTAGCTTTTAAGTTCCGCGCAAAGCGGAATAATTGCCGCTCTGGTAGATTCCTTCATTTGTGAGAGTCGAAATTTTGTTTGTAGTACGCCTCGTCAAATTATTCTGGGTGAACGGCAGACAAAAGTTTGTCATGATTTTTTAATGAGCAAATGAGTTTATACACTAAGGGCCCCCAACTCCTCTAAACTTGTTAAAATATACGATCTCCCAACTGTAAAAGATTAAACAGAATCGTCTGGATGTGGTAAAACCGTGGTTTGGATAAGTTTGGCCTCGAGCAAATAACCGGCCCATAATGTCAAAGGACAAGCAGCGGTAAATGCTAACGTGCTATTTCCGTCAGAAAATTGAAAGGCCGCCATCTGTCGCTTGCAGCAAACATTGAAAACACAATAACGATGACGCCGTTACTTTATTTTTCTGTCAATCTTGCTTTTTCTTTTTCTTTTTTTTTTTTTTTTTTTTTTTACGGCAGCAGTAAAAGAATCGATTTCTCAGTTTCATTTTGTCAAAGAACATACTTGAATAACCAGCCTTGTAACCAGGCAATCTTGGGTATCATTGAACACAGATCCACTGACAGAAAACAGATCCAAGCGAAAGACATGGCACAAAGTCATACAGACATGGAATTGTACAAACTGAGTGTTTTCCAGCTGCTCTAAGCGTGAGATTAGCTTCAATTAACTTGCTGTTTACTTTTCAACCAATGGCTGTCGAGAGTTCTCTCTATTTACCTTTTACGGTACAATTTCGTTAAACAAGAAACCTACGCAAGGTATAAAATAAATCTGAGGAAATTTAAAATATATTTTTAACAGAATAGCAAAGCGTTTAAATTCCGTTTCCATCGCCAGTTTTGCTCAATAGAGGCGACAAGGATGAAATGCTGTCAATTGTTAGGGTTATTTCTCTTGCCAACGTATTTTTTTACAGATTACCAAAGCGTTTAAACTCCGTTTCTATGGCCAGTTTAGCTCAATAGAGGCTGCAAGGATGAAGGCCGTTAATCGTTAAGGTTATTTTTGTTTCTTTCAACGTACCCACCGTTGTCGAACTTATGCGAAGTTTTATGAAATTCCCATCTTAATTAAAAACACAACAACTATAACACTGTGTAAGTGAACAAATTGATAAGAATATTAAAATATCTGCGTTACGAAGCTGAGAAGATAATTTTTTTCCAGCACGTTTTGAATGGCAATGTGTGTTTATTAGTGAGTGTTTCGGTATGTGTTAAGTTATTTAAATAACGGTATATCATTGTTGAGTAATAAAAATTGAGAGTACGTCCCTCGGGTCTATGAACACCCCTGCACAGGCAGTTAATTTTAAGATTGACGAACTTTTAGCATCTCGCTTCACGAACACAGCAGAAGATGGTGTAACCATATTGGATACATTGCGATCCATTCATTATTCAAGCAATCAGATCTGCTATTTCGACGTCGATCGGTTCACTAACAGAAAACTTAACGTGTTTGAATCTAGGCTAACCAGATCTGCTCAAAGCTTTTCTGAAAGTAACGGCACTGCAGTTGACCAAGCCGTAAAAAAGGCTCGTCGTGAGAACCATGCTTGCATCTGGAAGGGCAACTAACAGCAACTTGATCATTAGTTTCAAGTCCTCGATGGGATGCATGACGCTTTGAACGCTCTGGAAAATAGTTCCTTAAAAAGAGCGGAACGCGCCTTAGGAGAAGGTACTGCTTTAATATCGAAAAGGATAAAAGCCATAAAGCTATCTAATAAGAGCGAGTTACGGTCAATGAGTTTCTATCTAGCAAGCTCGCGTCAAGTTCTGATAACGAAAAGAAAATGTCTCGAGCAGAGAGGATAGCGGCTATTAAGTGTCGTTGGCAGTAACGAGCCAGTTCTTCTTGGAAATCATCAAGGTCAACAGTCAAGCACTTCGATATGATTTGTGGCATCTTGCGGTCATTTTGCGTGAAACGTTAAAGCAGAAGTTTTACTTCTCAACATTTCATTCATATTATTCATTGCTTGGCATCCTTGGTCTTCAACGTACATACACAACCATAACCTCAGCGCCTCCGACGTCGGCTTGAGAAAAGAATAAAACAAAACCGATAAATAATACATAGTAAACTATTTATTGAGATCTCATTAAATAAACGATTATCATATTCAGAGAAAGATGGAGAAGAAGAAAACAAATGAAAAGTTGGAACTTTCCTGAATGAAACCGGTTTTTGAGCATTAGTCTTGTAATCATGGGAGACGTTAAATTTCAGTTGACTTGTGCAGTTATTACGTTTCTCCTCTTGATTTCCTACCGAGGTTTTGCCCCAGAAATTAACAATTGCAGTTAAATTCTGACACCCAGACGAAATAAAGAGAGAGGGGAAGGGGACAGGGTGTCTTAAAATGTCACTATAACCTATTCATGAAAGGTTGACATGGCAATCTGGTGAGTACTCTCTATTTGACACATTGTGACATCCTTCCTCCTCCCCTCCCTCCCTATAAAAAATCCAGGTCATGCCCCTAAAGAATGAAATGAAATGGCCGAGTTATCCAAGAAGGTGTCGACCAGATCAGTTTGATGATTATCTTAGCAAAACAAACACAGAATTATTATTCCATACCGTTTTATCTGCCTGAATAAAAAGGAATAAATGAATGGAAAAGAAACCATTCACGAGGTCTGTTTAGGAAATATCTTGTTATTTCTCTGATTTGATAACAAAAATAAACAAACAAAACAGACAAAAATAGTAACAGAGGTATTTCAAGATTTCTTAAATCAATTTTTATCATAACAGAGGTCTCTCAAGATTTTAAAATAAATTTCTACCTTGGGCATTATTCCATGTGATTTTGTGAGTTTTCTTGCTGTACAGAATTGCCGGCACAGGGTAAAATCTCTCCCAGTCACAACCAGTTCCCCCGATTATAAACCACCCAACATCCTTCTGGCATCCTCCGTATTTAGCTGTAATTTCAAAGTTTCGTGCACTGGAATGGCCATTGATGTGAAAGGGATATATGTCTGCCGCATCCTTAAGATCTGTCCATGGTGATTGAAGTAGATTATTTTGTGTAAACCAGTCCACGTTAGTTGTTCCTCTGGCATTGAACTTCATAGACATAACTTCTGCTCCATTCGTGTAAAGCACTACACGTACCTAAAGTCACACACGAAAATGATCAGTTGTCTACATATCAAATACATAAGTATGGGGTAAGTAAGAGTCATTACATCGGGGAATTGAAAGAATTGTTGATCAATTTTTTATTGTCTTTTTACAAACATATTTGGAGGATATCGATGAATTAACACCACATAACATGACTATATGTAAACTAGAGAAGGCAAAGTTTTGAGCTAGAAGTTATTCTATCGGCTTGGTTCTAGTATCACTCTGTCTTGGGCACGGCAACTTTTGTGTTTCAATTGTCTTTGAAGCATTAAAAGTTCCCTAGCACCCTGAGTACTTTTTAAAGTTATTTCTGATTAAGCACTTTTGTTTCTGCTCAGAATTGTCTTTGAATATATAATATCATTGTGGTTTACATATTATGACAGTCACAGTTTCTTTTGAGAATTAAAGAATTAAAGAACATCATTTGGAAAAGCGTTTCGTGACAGACAATTTGAAGACAAGTTTCCATAAGGTAGAAACCTTAGGCTTATACAAAAAAAATCCAAAAAAAGTCCAACTAATGTATTTTTGCAGGCTATTTCTAAGGAAATATATTAACATTACATAAGAAATTTGTGTATGGACTAAGGTGTATTTAGCCTAACCCTCTGTGATGTAGATATTTTCCGGACTTACCTCGTGAGGGTTAAAAGTTTGCCAACTCTGAACGATACGGTTTTTGTAGTTTCCTTGGTAGGTTGAAGTGGTATCTAAGGCAGCGATAATATTTTCTGATAATGTGTCGGATGAATTCCATAACACGTCAGCAGTCGGAGAGGAAGAAATTCCTCCAAGGTATTTGAATATCATCGTCCAACCTTAAAAAAAAAAAGAAAAAGTCAGAAATAGTCTAGGTTCGTGAAATTGCTTGTTCCTTTGGAAACTCTAGAAATTTTTTTTTTCGAATTGACTGAATGGTTATGGACCTAAGTCCTGGGACCTTCCTAGCCAAGTGAGTTAGCCACCCCTAAATCAATTGGAAAAAGAGGGTAAGTTTCTAAAGAAACAGTCGGTGCTGCATCGGTTGGAGAGTATAACAGGGTAATTTAGGGTTATCAACTGGTTTGAAAACGTAAATTGGCCACCGTAGAGAGTTTAAAGGATGACGTTTCGAGCGTTAGCCTTTCGTCAGAGAGATACTGATGACTCTTACTCGAGGGTTTCAATATGTTGATGGCTTTTACAGCTAACGGTTAGGCTTTGGCCTATTTACGGTTAACGGCTAATATGTTTCCATTGTGGTCACCATAAAACACTTTGGGGTTTTAACGGTTTAAATTTGTCAATTTTATTCGCCAAACGGCTGAATCTTTTAGCCGTTTTACGCCTAACGGTTAACCCCATTGAGATTCTTGTAATAAAATATGTGTTTATTGTTTATCATATTGTAAGAGAGGAGATGAACTTTGTTCGTTTGTCTCACGACATAGTCACTTTTGATGTAGATCGCGACGTTTCGACTGCAATACTGCTAGTCTTCATCAGGCAACGAGGTCGATTGTTTACGTGTTTACATGGAAGAACTTGAGGAACAGGCGATAACAAATGCGACTTGAAAATCTAAGATCTGGAAACGATATGTAGATGACACTTTCACAGTCTTAGACCGGGACAATGTCGATGGCTTTTTTACAACATCTAAACAGTCAACAGCCTACTATTCGTTTTACCATGGAAATCGAGAAAGATAACACCAGTCCTTTTCTCGACACAACAGTTACAAGGGAAACAGACGGTCTTCTCACTACTACTGTCTACAGAAAGCCCACCCACACTGTCCAGTACCTAACCTATGATTCACACCACCCTCAGTCAGTAAAGTGTGGTTTTGTTAAGTGTCTATAAGACCGAGCCAAACACCTCACAATGACACCGTCGGTTATTTCTGAGCAAAAAACCCTTGTCATCAGTACTTGTTTCTAGTGGTTATCTTTCTTCATTTTTTATGAAGACTCGCAAAGACAACAAGGGTAACAGCCAACAAAGGCCGCTCAGGAATTTAAATCTACTGACATTCTCGCTTACATAAAGGGTGTATCACTAGTATTCGCCGCTGCCTACAACAACAAGGCATATATACGAACCGTATAGCAGTCGAAACGCCGCGATCTACATCAAAAGTGACTCTATCGTGAGAAAAACGAACAAAGTTCATCTCCTATCGAGATCCTCCTATTTAGTTTGACGTACCACCTCCATCACTTGTCTGGTCGCAGTACACTGGGAATGAGTCTGATACATGATTGGAAATTTCGTAGACTCCTGTTTCCTTTGGGGCTTGGGAACAGTTCTGAGGCAGAATGACTGAAAAGATGAAAATCTGTTTTCATCAAATCCGAATACTTTTTTTTATAAAGCTATCAAATATGATTTCAATAGGTTGGCACGAATGACTCCCTCACTACAAGTTGTAACATAGTAACTCTTGTTCTCTAAATAACAATGAGACGATTTTGGAAAAAACATAAACATGCTAAATTGTGTTAGATGTTAATGATTCCTCAAGCCGCAAAACGGACTGGCCATAGAAAACCTAAGATAATTATGATGTAAACAAATACTTGCTAAGAGGTGAGTAGGTTATACAGAACTAACATATTTAAACATGAGGTCAATGACTTCAGAGAAATTCGAAAATTTTCTGATCTGTCCATGGTGATTGAAGTAGATTATTTTGTGTAAACCAGTCCACGTTAGTTGTTCCTCTGGCATTGAAATTCATAGACATAACTTCTGCTCCATTCTTGTAAAGCACTACACGGACCTAAAGTCATACAAAAAAATGATCTGTTGTCTACATGTCAAATACATGAGTATGGGGTAAGATAAGAATCGTTACATCGGGGAATTTAAAGAATCGTTAGTCAATTTTTGATTGTCTTTTTACAAACTTATTTTGAAGGATTCCGACAGTTTATCAATCAATATCAATCAATCAATACCACATAACATGACTATATGTAAACTCGAGAAGGCAAAGTTTTGAGCAAGAAGCTGTTTTATCGGCTTGGTTCTAGTATCACTCTGTCTTTGGCACGGCAACCCTTGTTTTTTCAATCATCCTCGAAGCATTAAAAGCTAACACCCTGAGTACTTTTTAACGTAATATCTGAATGAGAACTTTTGTTTCAGCTCAGAAATCCCACGACCATTCATCCTAAAGGTTTGGGAAGTAAGGTAAACAAAAGAACGTAACAAATAGAGATCTCATTGCATGGCCAGTGATATCACTCTTTGAAACAAATTGTTTTAGTTTATGTTCTTTTATATTATTTATATTCCATTCTTTTCTATTCCTAATTCTTCTCAAAAGAGGCAAGCAGTTCAGAAAAGTGTCCGCTTGGTTTGTCTTTAGGAACATGATGAAAAGCATCTGGAAAAGTGTTTCGTGACAGACAATTTGAAGACAAGTCTTTCATAAGATGGAAAGCTCGATCAGGCTCCGCAAAAACGAAAAAATGATTTCACAGAAATATTTCTTAAGTTTTCCTTATCAGAAAAAAGCAATGATTTTCTCGTTTATGAAATATGCTTTATGTTTTGTTTGTTTGTTTTGCCAAAATTTGACGGTGCTGTTTCTTTTCGCCGTGTAGTATCTTTAGAGGATATGACTTCATGTTGCTTCCTTCTTCCTTCATGTTACGGGAGCTGTTCTTTATAACAAAAAGTTGTGCTCATGCTTAGAGCCACTTTTACTGCACATATGTGTCGGTGCAAGTTATTGTGCACGACGGCTTTTTTCTTGTGAAAATGTCACGTATTCATTATTCACCTCAGTAAATTTTGTTTTGTTTGATTTTTTTTTTTGCCTTATTCCTTTTTTATATAGGAAATGGACGAAGAACAGCAGAAACACTAAGAAGAACTCGGTTTGTGGAAGAAGGAGGCCAAGGCTGCACAAGACAGAGTACGTAGGATACTGCTCCAGTTATTTAATATCTGTTTATAATTATGTCCTCTCCCATGCAAGTAGTTATGAAACGAAAAGAAAACAAAATTGACGAATAAACTCATAGTTTTGCCGAAACTGCACGGTGAGTAACTTAAACAGAAATGATACTGAACTTTAATTGTTATCTGACGATTGTTTGGATAGACTATGTAGATTTCCTTTACCCTTGCACGAGAAGCGAACGGCCAAGAATGAGTCGCTTTGCTATCTCAATGATTAAATCTGGTCACTTCGCTTAAACACTTCTTTTGCACTTCCCTGTATGTAGTTTAAAGAGGACATCACCACCATGAACCGAAGACACCGTGAGGATATCAAACGTCTGGAACGGGAATTGACTGAAGCTAAAGTAAGTGAACTCTTGATTCTCACGAGCGCTTTTCGATCGAGTGTCGAGACACCTAAATCAAAGTAACTATAGCCAATCAGCATAAAAGCGGGTAATCTCGAGGAGCCAATAAGAACTCAGAACAAAAACACGAAAACGACCTTAAACGCGGGGAAACGCGAGTGACCTAGGCGCGATTGGTTCAGTTTTTGGATCTGATTGGTTGGAGAGGGTTGCGCTAATCACAGAGACTAATCACGCATCATGGTAATACGAAACCAAAGCAATCTCGATTTCTGCGTAAACTTAGTTCAAATAATTCGTGACCTCTTTTCAGCTCGTTGTCATTGCACAGTGTGGGCTAACTAAGGTGAAGGTGAAGCCTATCTCTTCAGGTAATGAACCTCTTTTATGTAGTCAAATCATACCGGCATAATTATAATTATAATAAAGTTCGGATATAACGCGCGCTGTCATTGGTTGAAAGAGCTTGCTCTATGAGAGTATAGAGCATAGAGCTGAGCTAAAGCTGTCACGCCATCTGCAGATTGTACTATGTTCGACCTTTTCCGGGACTTCTTTTTAGCTTTTTTCCGATAATTGAAAGTGAAATTTCGGAACTGAAGCGAGCCGGCAAGTAGTAACAGAAGAATCAAACAAAGGTTTGTAAACATACCAGGCGCCGTAATTTACGTTATTAAAACGTGAGCAGATACGAAAATCCTTAATGGAAAAACAAAATAAACATTCCGAGTTTTAAAGACTTTCACGCTCAGTTAGATTGCAAGCTTACGAACGGTAATAAAAATCAAACACAGCTAACACTCGTATAGTATATAAAGTTCAGTGTTAAAAACAAAACAGAACAAAACAGAAGTGATGAAAAATATAACCAAACTGGCATAACTGTTAAAAATTCTTACTAATCATGACGGTGTCTGAGCGAATATGATCATGCTGAAGTTCATCGCGGCTCGCTCATCATGGCGATCTCCGGTCATCATAGGAAAGCAAGACTCAGAAACTACATCGGCTGCCCTTCGAGTGAAAAAATAAGAGCTTGCTCTCATATCCTTTCCGATACGTTGAATGGAAAGTCACATCAGTCACTTCAGCCGAGTTTTGCGGCGCTGTCATCACGAGCGTCTTCATATTCTGGTAAATTCGGCTGTCGTTCATTCAAAAAACACTTGCCTTGAACAGTTTGTTTTCTACCTTGTCATGTGAAAAAACTCGCGTGTTTTTATGAACCATAATTCGGCTGAAGTTCACTGAACATTTCACTTCAAGATTCTGTATTACAGACTTAAAAACTTCAGGCAAAAGTATTAAATTCGACTTGCCGAACTATTTTAGTTTGTAAACTATCGTAGAAAGTGAACTTTGATGGTTTTTGAACTTTGATGGTTTGACACTTTTGACAGCTTTAGTCTTGTACAGCCAATCAGATTATTTGAACCGTTCCAACAGGAATTCTGATTGGCCTATTGTAGCGTGCTTTATGAGAGTATAGAGCATGCTGACGACACTGTTGTTCGCTTTGTTCAAAAATCAAGAAGTGGGAAGAAACACTCGACTACGTCTCGTGTTTCTCCCTACACTTCTTTCGTGCTCTAGCCGCTTCCTGCGTGCTTTATAACAGAACAGAGCACAGTCAAGGCTTCTCTATTTGTTAAATAGAGGTAGTTTGGAAAGAAATTCTGCAGTCTCTGATTATGAAAGTTCCTTTTCCCAAAATGTTGTATTTTCCGTAATCTTTCCGAGTAATTCTTTGTCCTGAGGTTTTGTAAGTTTTTGTACACTGTTAGGTTATCTTGAGACGACTTACATTTACGAAGGTTACTCTTTTTCTAGGAGAAAAGTGGACAAACAAAAAATGCCGATGACTCGCTCGTACAAAATCTGGAAGCGAAAATCGTAGATTTGGAGAATCGCTTGCGTCAGCCGTTAGCAGACTCCGAAGAAGTTCTAAGATTAAGAACCAGGCTTCAGGAGTCGGATAAGATGCTCCAAAGTGTCGAGCAGCAGATAAACGAACTGGAAACGAGAAGTGAATCTTGGAGACAAGAGGTACCAGGTTCTTTATTCCTGAATGTCGTGTCATACATGGTCCCTTCTGGTTTGCGTGAAGGAAGCGTAGACGATAGTCGAAAGCGAATCGCCGCGGCCGTTCGGTAATCGGGGACAAAGAGCCGTTTGGGGGGAAATTTTAGCAGTTGAAAGATTCCAAATATTTGGGAAAAAGGGAGAAACTTGTAGATCTGAGTTGATGGCAGATGGGTATCGACAAGGAGACCAGAGAACTCTGGATAGAGATCGGGGAAACGCCTGCCAGCTGTCACAACCGCTGAGAAACTTTTTTCGAGCGAAGAGAAGAGCAAGATTTTAACAAGCATCGATTTGATTATCGTAGCGACCGTAGTACGCACCCAAGACGCATCATAGTACGTCTTATTTATGTATATTTGTATGTAGCTCCATTTTAGTGGCCTTTGCGTATAACGCACTAAGCTTTAACTTCTAAATCTTAACGTATATGGGCATTGATACAGAGTCACTGACCTAAACCTAGAATTCATGAATTAGGATTTTTGTTCTTCGTGTTTTGATACTTAGTTTTGTGATTGATTTATTCTATGCCCACGTTTCTTCTTGACGAGGAAATAAAAACTGAAAGGCAAAGAATGTGAGTATAACTGGTTGAATCCTCGAATGATAATATAATGACTATATCCGTTGAACATACTGATTAGTTGGTTGTGGGGCCTGGGTTGTCAAAGTGCTTAGATTGACAGCCCGTGTTCCCGCCCATGAATTACGAGGCAAAATGCATAAACTCGCGTTTCTACACAAAATTCTGAGGGGATACAAAGAATTTTATTTCTGTAATATCCTATTAAGGCAGGAACCCCTCTGTGTGAACTTGGTTATCTTCTTCACTGCGTGATGTCATTCACTGGTTTCCAGCAGGCTCGATATTTTCTTTTTTGTCATCTTAACAAACCAGTGTTTAGATAGTCGAAATAAAACAAGCAGCTGAATTAACTTCATTCTCAATATCTCTGACTATTTACGGAAGGCAGAGTGAATTCTTACTCTTCGAAGTATTTAAGGTAATAGGGAAGTTCATTTCCCTTGCTTCAAATTCATTTTCAGACATAATCACCATTCTAAACAACAACAAAAAAGGAAGACAGGAAAAAGGGAGGAAATAACTCAAATCACACACATCAAAGGAATCCAAATATTCTCGTTGAACTGCAAGGTAAATCTTCCGTCAGACGCCGGTTCCGTCGACTTAGGCTCTTAATCCCCCTTCAGACGCTGTGCCCGTTGACTTAGGCTTTTAATCTCCCTTTTGCAGGCGATGTCTCCGTCGAGTTAGGCTGTTACGCTTACGGCAGACGCTGAGACCGTTTGATGCGATCATCGGAATGACTCCTCCAAAACAACGATGATGACAATGAGTGTAAGGCTTATATGGCTGGCTCTGTATCACTTTTACACTACAATCAGTGCAGGTATTGATAAATGGTTTATGTCAAAATCAACTGCTTGTATAGGGGATACATTTTAATGGGGCAATGGTTTTCAGTACTGCATAGTCTATATAAGGCAAAAAGTGACAGATCGCAATTTTTGCTGGAGTCGACATTAAGGTAATGGAATCCAAACAGAATCCATGCAGAATTGCATGTCTTTCACCGCTGTCGTTTACAAATGCATAACATGGAAATAGCGTAACTTAAAAAGGGCTACAGTTGATAGAACCTTAGCCATGAAGTAGAGGGAGAATACAACCGAAGGAAAGTAGGAAACGAAACAAGGGCCCGAAGTAATTGATATTAGAATGAAACACGAATTTCCCTCGCTGCATGGTTTTAATTGACTTGGTCCTCCTAATTCAGCTCTAATGAAAGTTGAGTAGTCAGTTTTTGCATTCACATTTTTATTCATAAAAATGAAAATCTCCGTTTATTTGAAGGAGTTGATTACGGCGAGCCCTCCTCAGAGCCGCCTTTATGTCACTACGGAGTTAATCATAACCATTACAATTTCCTCAAATGTGACTGGTGCTTTAGCTGATCTATTTTTCACTTATCATGTACAGTTATGAACAGACAGGTGGCCGTTATCGGACACCTGTAATGGGAGAGTTGAAGCATACAATTATACTAAGTCCACTCGACTCGATCCACCAATCACAGAATTAATCAAAATAACCATAGCAACAACCACTTATTCTGAAAAACTGTGTTTTTTCTAAAATAGAGGAATGTTATTTTAGACATTGTCCCTGCCGGAGATGTTTGTCCTAGGTGTATTTTTTCTCGGAAATTGAAACGGTTATGATTAATTGGTAACAAGACTCCGTGACGTCCAACTCTATCTGTAATCATACTCGTGATTGACAAATCGATTTTGTTAATCACTCGTCTGACTACTCGTTCCTATCACCATTATAATCAAAAAGTCGTACAAATGGAACTTCCATAGCAAAGAACATTTTCATCTTATGGCATTGAAAGTGCTTCATTTTCTGACGGCGCCAGACTTTCTCCTTCAGGCAAGCATCCTGGTGAGACCCCTGCCGGAAGGCGCAAATGAATGCAAAATAAACAACGGATCTTGGTAAATTGCGAAACTTCTAAATTTAGGAAAACATTTGCAATTTGAAAGTGTATTTTGTTTTTGCAAAGGGCATGAGAGAAATACATAACTTTAAAACGCTCGTGTAGATCGACATTTGCTCTCATGAACCCGTCTATCTGCTCCGACGTAAAGCAAACGCTTGAAAAAATCAGCTCTGAAATCCTTTAGGGTGGCAAATTTACATATTCAACTCAATCAATAAAACCAGATTATCTTGTAACATAATAATGCAGCTTTTTCTCGTATTTTTTGCATTGTCATCCTACTCCCCCCAAAAAAGTATGGGCGCTGAAAACGTACACTGACGACTTGTTAGTTCTTTCAGCTTGTAAGTTAAAAACAAACATACGAAACAAACGAAAGTAAATCTAAGAAAAGTACTTTCTACCCTACAATTGGATGTTTATATTCTCTACGACGTTCTCTGTCGAACAATTGAAAAAAAAAGGGAACCGGTAACCTGATGACAAGGTCTGAGAACTTGTTGTAATGTAATGTAAGATATGCCTTATTCATCGAACTCATTTCATTTTTTTAGCAGCTGAAGAAGAATGCCGAGTACTGCTTTATTTTAAACCAATGAAAGACAGAACTCTCCTCAATCATGTTATGATAAGAATAGATATACCAAGAGAAGATGTCTGCAGCATCCGATGTTTCCTTGAACCCAATTGCTTGTCTTATAATGTTGGACCGCTGGAACATAGCAACCGATACTTGTGTGAGATCAGCGACTCCACTGACGTACGACATCCGGGAGACTTGGTTCAGCAGTTAGGATTTACCTACCAGGGAATGAAGGTCTGTTCTTCCGTGATCCACTCCCTAGGGAGTCGACTGAAATGTGTCTTACGTTCAAATCTCTTTTTTGTGCTTTTTACTGGGAAGAGAAATACAAAGTAGGTGTCTTAATGTAGCTAGCCGCCACTAGAGGTGTAAGCACGAGGAGGCCAATTAGGTGAGCTCGTCCACCTGAGCAGTGTTTTTAAATGTAACTTTAGGTGTATTACCTTTACTCAAAACTAAAATGTGCCACTTGAAGAGACTCATTGTCAAATCATTACCAAGAGATTTATCATTTTACGACAAACCCCACCAAAAATGATGTATAAATCTGGAATCAATGGACTACCACTCGTTCATTCTACGTAGAACCAGTTTCGTTAATAGGGAACTTAAGCAAACCACGACGGCGGCGGCAGCAAGGACATGGAAAACAAAAGATCTTATTGGCAGAACAATAGCTCGGCACGTGCGTTTTAAAACTTTGTACATTTCTTAGCCGTCCTATGCAAAACAACAACGTGAAATCACCTCAATTTGCGAAGTCTGCGAACCGAAACCGCGTCGGCAAATTATTTTAATTTCCATTTGGAACTCACCGCTTCTTTTATACGTTATGCTGAAGTTGAGGTGTGGCACAGTATGCAGCTATTTTTGAAATTCTAATTAAAGGCAGAGATTCAACTTTTAATCGAAGTCTTCCGTGGCGTTGCCGTCCTGACTGCTTAAGATTTTGCGTTGGACCTAAGTCTATGGTATCTTTGACCAAAAAGACGATGATCCTTAGAGGATTTGGGTTGTGTTACATTAAAATATATCTTGTCTCCCCCACGAGGCTCTGTAAGATTCTTATGATCCTCCCTCCCCCCCTCATGTTCAGTCAATTTGCTGTAGACCACCTATAAGACTCTGCTGGTGACAACACGACAACTACTCCCCCCCCCCCCCCCTCCTTACCCCAGGTAATAGATAATGACAGGTCCGTTAAAAAAGAGTGTTCCGAAGGGTTTTCTGAGAAAATTATTGTTCTTGTATCATCAGAGTCCATGTAACACTGATGTTTGCGGGAAGAATATGACTTGTCAAACGGGTTACACCAGCAAAGGATACCGTTGTATGAAAAACATCACGTCGACGCCATTAAACTTCAGCAACCTAGTTGCCAAAGAACGTACGTATCTTCTCTCCTTAGGTTATTTCTCTTATGATAAAACACGACGACAACGACAACACTTTCAATAAAAACACAATATTTGCTAATCGAGACGGATGGAAACTCTCATCGCGATTGTTCGTTTCTTCCAAATCCAAAGCGTCTAAGTTTTATTCCATGAGCGCATAATTATGTCGCGAGATGCTTTAAATTGCTTGACTGTTAATAGCGACCAAATAAATTTGATTTGGAAAAAGCATAAATCTTCATTATTCACTAACTTGGCTTCATCATCTTATCATGTTATATCTAAAAGTTATATATTCCGTTTCTTTCTGCTCATCATGACGAGGTTAAATTATACGGGACGCAGCCTCTGTGGTTTTTTCTCTACTGTACTTATTCGATATAAATTGTTTTTCCTCAGACTTTCATAATTGTTCTGATGCACCCAACATAACGGGAGTTTACAATACATCTCACCATGAATGGGGCCTTTTTCCTGTGTACTGTGATCAGACATATGATGGAGGAGGTATCTCATATTCTGTATGATCGGTACAAGTTACATAATGAAACGTTAAAAGAAAAATTGGTCTCAATCTGTTCCCAGTCTTCGTTCAGTACTAACTTTTCACTTGATCAGTGCAAATATAACTGGAGAGCGTAGTCAGTGCCTTGTGGAGACTCCGTCAGTAGCTTTTCGCTCGAGCGTATTCATGGAATTGCTAGATCATCCATTCGTTTCACATGGACGATTGCATTTTTTCCACTGGTGTACGTGACTCCCTTTTCCTCTTTTTCCATCACCTGTTATTTCCATTCGCATTCTAAGCTGTCCAACACTGCTGTTGGATCAGATCAGTGATTTTTTTTTTATTTTGTTCCGTAAGCGTTAGATGATGGGAGATTTTTCGAGATGACTTAATTCTTAAAATCTTTGTCTAATAAAATTCTCACCTCACAGGCTGGACGATGGTATTAAAAGTTGTTAGTGGCCTCTCTCCATTGGACGTCGGTGGAATTTGGTCGTCACCCTCCCTATATCATGAAAATCTCAACGAAACCTTCGACCTAACGTCAGCTTATCCAACTCATTACAAGAATCGTATTGTACTGAACTGGAAGAATTTTAACCCTAAAGAGGTGAGGAAGGTTAATGAATGAATTACCCCAAACATTCAGTAGTACACATGCCCAAGTAAAAGCATAAGCTTCATTACCTGCAAATGACGCTTGGTACTGAAAGAGCCTCTGCAATCATTTGGGATTAAAGGCGCATGAAAGACAATGCCAATTGAAATCCTTGAAAAATATTTGATTTATGTCGAAGATGCCACAAATTAATATTTTACCCCGTTGAAAAGTAGTTCACCTTCTCAAATGTTCATGTTACTGAATACGGAACTTGTGCCGGGGGCAGTTTGAGAAACGCTTAGATCTACCATATAGTCAAGCAAGGCATCAAGGGTGAGCTTTTCGGATTACTAAAATACACTGTAAACATTTCTCGTGTACTTAACCCCAGTGTATACTGCTTAATACTTCCTTTACTTTTTGTAACTTCTTCGTGTAATCTTTTAGTCTACTAAAAGGATACAATCTTGCTACGAAAGGGCGACATGAGAGGGGCTGTCACCTGGTATCATTCCTTGACAATAAGGGCAAATTTAATACACTTGGTTATAGTTTATTACATCTGGGTAAGAATACTGTTGAGCGCAGTAGCTAATGGAGTAGTCAAAGGCATGCAGGAACTCAAGCCACCAGGAGATCGTTCAGCAGTCAGGGAACTAATGAAAATTGTGGACTTGTGAACTTTCTCAGAATTTGAAAGTAGCAAATGGATTAGAAACGAGTAATTACTTGAGTGATTAGTATGTTGACAATGATGCGAACTGTTACTAAGGATACAGTATGAAGATCCTATAACCTGGAAAATCTACTCATGTTTTGTGATATCGTAATGTTAAAGTTAACAAAAATTGTCTCTTTACAAAGGGTTAATTTCAGTCGATTTTAACTTCAATGAACCTCAGGTTCGCGTCGTTATATACAAGGAGAGTCAACAAGTCATCTCCCTCAAGTTCAATGCCACTGGTACCGACAACTTGAATTGGTTTTCACATGAAAACCTAATTTACTCACCATGGAGTGATCTCAAGATGTTCCCATCCGTAAATTTTGGCCTTCTGGGTCCCATAGTTTCCGATCGCTTCTTTGAGATAACTGGCCCTTACACTGGTTGTGAAACTGATATCGGTTGGTTGGTAGTTACTAGTCACCCAGTATGTCCTTGGGACAGACGATCACCTCAGCCTAGTATCCAATACAGCAAGCAGCGCATGGCGTCGCGTATGGAAAATTACGGTAATTTTGATATTGAAATATTTTCGGCATTGTATTCTGTTGATAGGGTACCAATAACTAACAAAAAATTCTGTGGTTCAGGTATTACTTCATCTCATGCTATTCGAGACACCAGATTTTATCGCCTCAGCAGCTTTTTTCTTCCTGACGTAGTCAAAGAAGTCAAAAAGATGAACGAATATCTTCAAAAAAACAAAAGTGGTGATCGTTTCAAAATATCTTAAATGGGGCTTGACCCTTTCCCTTCCCTCCCCTCCCCCCCACACTATTCTCTTTAATCATCAAAGGGCCACGGAAAAACGGTCAAGCAAAACACGAAATTCATGATCATGTCTTCTACTAGTTCGCATTTTCTTCCCATTTCCCGAAAATTAGTCTTTACTTATGGAAAGGTCTTGTATGAACAATCCACATTTACTACCTGGTACGTTGTTACTGTACCTGTTTGTTTCTGCTTGTTTTGTTTGTTTCTTAGTATTCACCAACGTACAGACGTACATCCGCACCATTGACTTTTCACATGCGAAATTCTCACTTCTGAATGAATATCAATTTAATTAAAGAATCATTCAGCCTTTGAAAAAAAAGCCTCTGTTATGATTCCATCTCACAGGAAATGTTGGGATTGCAGACGTCCTCGCCGTGTTTGTTCGCTAACAACAAATCATTTAAAAGGCTTAGCGAAACCTTTTCTAATAACGTCTTTACCGTTGTAGAAAATATTCCTGTGTTGGCATTAACTTTGTCTTTGGGGATCGTGATCTCTTGATTATATCTATAGTTGAAAAATTTAGGTTACAGTTTGTACAGTAAATAGTTTAAACCCAAATGTTACAGTTGAAGTTGTCGAAATGTCAGTCATTACTGCCCACAACAGTTTTGTTCAGGACTACTCTCACCCGGACGATCACAACATAAGATCACAGGTCGCAGTTTGAGCAAAACGCTTTTGAACTCAAAGAAAGCTTACTCCTTGAGATACGATTTTATTGAACTTTTATTCTTTGCAAATCCACTGTATCCTTTAAACAGTAAAGAGGATTTATAAGCAATGAAGTACAACCCTTGTAACAGGTTTAATTCAAAACGAATCAGCTGTTAATCAAGTCTACAACTCAAAGCATTAATCTGTCACCACTTACATTTCTGTTCGGTACGAGCTCTCTAAATGTGACATAACATATCAAATAACCACTCATACAAATCCGAGTTGCTTCTTTACAGTCTTAATAATTATTTCAGGATTCTTTTAATCTAACGGATAAACGTCCATACGAAATCAGAAGTAAAAATGTACTTAGAAGGAGTTCATATTATAATTTTGACCGAACTGTTACATTAAGAGGAAGGGTGAAACCTCGTTATCAGCATATGTATATTCTCTATACTGCTCACAATATTTCCTATGATACTTAAAATGAGAATTTATTGAGATTTTATTAATTGCATTGATTTCCTTTTTTTTTCTCATTACATTAATGTTTGATTCTGCAGTGATACTTTAAGGAGAAATTAGATGCTTAAGTTGAAAGGTAGGTCGGTCGGTCAGTCAGTTTGGAGGTCTAAAAATCAATCAATCAATTAGTCAAGTTTTTTCTTAATTTAATTAGATTACGTCTGTTTGCTTTGTTTATTACTTGACTGGCATCTCTGGTCTTCAACGTATGTACGCAATCATCACCTCAGCAACTCCAACATCAGCTTGAAAAAAAAAAGTTAAAATAAACATTGATAAGCAATACGTAGTAAATTATTTGTTTAGATCTCACTAAACAAACCATCATCGTAATAACTATCCGTTCTTAAAGATAAATAGTGTACAAAAACATTAAAAAATCACAAATCAGATTTAGTTTGCTCTAGCCTTGTTAACATTTGCGAAGTTTTGTTATAGTTGACTCCCTCCATCATTGTACAACTTTCTCTTAAGTTTAAACTTGGATCTTGTCCTTGTAATTAACAATTATGATTAATTTCCTTAACCCCAGAATAACAGTGTGTAAAAACGTTGAAGAAGAGGATTTTGTCGAATAATCCCAAGAAAATGTCGATTGGATAATTCGAAAAATATATCATAATATCTGGGGATCAGGTATTGTTATATCTCCATGGTCATTAATTTTAAAATTGAAAGAATATCTACGAAACCATTGGACAGGGTTTTTCAGGGCACATAATCATCACTAACAAACAAACAAACAGTTACAGGGGTATTACAAGATTTTCAGAGGCAATTTCTACCTTGATTATCATTCCATGTGATATTGTGAGTTTTCTTGCTGTATAGTATTCCTGGGACAACACCTTGTCTTCTTTCCCAGCCACAGTCAGGTCCAGTAATCACAAGCCATCCAGAGTCTAGCTCACATCCCCCGTAGCTGGCAGTAATTTCAAAGCTGCGCACCCCATGGTGGCCATCGATGCGAAAGGGAAATATGTTTTTTGCGTTCCTAAGATCAGTCCATGGTGATTGAATAAGATTTTTTTGTGAAAACCAGTCCAAGTGTGTTGTCCCTTTAGCATTGAATATGATAGACACGACTTCAGTTCCATTTGTGTAAAGTGCTACACGAGCCTACAGTGACATAAAAAAATATATATCTTTAACCCTTTCACTCCCAAGGTCTTATTAGTGATTCTCCTTACTATCTGCCATACAATTCTTATGATGTTAGTTCAGAGAATTTGGTATTGAATCAACTAATAATCCCATAATTGATATTCTTCTCTATTCTCATCACCTACCTGCTTGATATTGTATTGATATTGTAAGGAGAAATTCTGTCTTGGCCACTTGTGGGAGTGAAAGGGTTAAATGAATAAAGGGGGTAAAGTTTCTATACAAACCGTGGTGCTGCGTCGGTGCGAGAGTATAACAAGGTAATTTGGTATTATCAACCGAGTTGATGATGTAAAGTGGCCACCGTTAAGAGTTTCAAAGCTGACGTTTCGAGCGTTAGCCCTTCGTCAAAGCGTCCTGACGAAGGGGTAACGCTTGAGACGTCAGCTTTGCAACTCTTAAAAATAACTTCAATTAAGGTCGGTAATTATTGAAATTTATTTTTTCTGATCTTTTTATTGATTTTACTTCGTGTTTCTTTTGATGTTTTAATTCCTTAATTTTTCTTTTTTTGTCTGTTGTTGTCCCTACATACGCGCAAGCAGCCAAGATCTGGGATCTGCACCCAACAAATATGATCATAATTGTTAATTCTCCCCTCTTGCTGCCTCGCCTTTCCTTGTAAATTAATTACGAGAATTTAAGATAAGATAACAATTCCTACCTGATAGATTTGAGTATTCTCATTACCAGTTTGCTGGATAATGTATGGATATTATGAGGAGAAGTTTCATGTTAATCACTTCAAGGGTTAAGGGAGCCTAGCCTAGCCATTCCCACATTTCACAGGTCTCAAGGCAAAAGTAGCCAAATAGTACCCTGTATTACTTCGATGCTCATTATAAACCGAGAAACACGTTACCTTTTAGCCAAGAATGCAACGTGTAATTACGCTGAGTGTAACATCTATAACCATTTTAGAAACTTAAAATTTCCGGGCAACAACTTTAGATGGAAACAAACACTTTCTTCGTGCGAGACTTATAGTTTGGGTTCGAGCCTCAGCCTAAGTCATTTCCCCGGGCTCCTCGACAAGATACTAAACTCTCGCAGGGTAGCAGAAGCCTGTCACGATCACTAAACGAAATTCTGGGTTTAGTTAACCACAAGTATAAAATGTTTCCACGTGTGCAGGAATTGAGACGATGTTAAAAAGAGTCTTAAGAGGCGGCCCAACACAGATGTAGTTAATTCAGGCTAAAAAAATCACAAAAACCTCTAGGCTACGATACTAAACCCTTTTACACCCTAACATCAGTATGCATATTCTCCACACTGTTCTCTCTACATTTCCAAAGGTGCTAACAAGGAGAATTTGTTTAAAAATCAAGAGCTTCTTTAGTTGATGATCATTTCTTTTATTCTCATGACCTTAATGTGCCATTGTGGAGTGATTTTCTATGGAGAAATTAGATACTAGTCACTCTCAGGGGTTAAAGGGTTGAAACCGTGAAGGTGTACAACAGCTTTGGTAAAGCACCAAAAAAAACTAAATCAACAGAATATTCGAAATCAAATATCCCCCTATGTTTTAAAAAGTCTTAAGGTTTCCTTTTCTTTACTTTATTTCCTTTTGCAGATTGCTGTTGAGCGGGAAATTGGCGCACGGCCGGTCATACATCATCTATCTGCGCATGCCTCACACTTGACCAACCGCTGTGTTGAGTTTTCTATAATTATCTCACACCCTATCTAGGAAGATGTAACCCGTTAGGTCAGCACAGCGTGTTAAGCGGTATTTACCTCTTTAGGACTGAACATTTGCCAACTTTGTACTATACGGTTTTTGTAGTTTCCTCGGTAGGATGAAGTGGTATCTAGGACAGCGGTAACATTTTCTGAAATTGTGTCGGATGAATTCCAGAACTCCCCAGCAGAAAATGAAGAATTTATTCCACCAATAACTTTGAATATCATCATCCAACCTTGATTAAAGAACCAAAAAAAGTGGTTTTTAGAAATTTTAAGCTTCTTGCAATCCAAATTTTCCAATTTTGAATTATCTCCATGAAACCGCGATTTGAACGCGTTTTTAGTTTATTTTCTAACCGCTTTTGCCTCATGTTAATTTGTTCCAGCTTACCCTTTAATGGTCTTAAAATTTATGTAAAAGTAAAAACATGAAAGTTTTGCATTTTAGAAACAGTTTCAGACTGAAACAGTCCTAAATACTAAAAACTGCCTACTTCATAACCTTCTCTTGTTTTTTCCGCCTCAATAACTGGATATTACATTGTGAATGTTTTCTTTTGACACTAAAGTTTGCTGCCAAGTGACGCAAAAGACAGAAAGAACAGGATGAAGTCTATGTCAGGCAATTTTGAATAGGAATAGGAAAAAACCGGGCGCGCAGCAAACAAAGCGATTTATTGAGTTGAACCATTTGGTGCTTAAAAACCTTCTTGCTGTAAACTTCAGATTTTTGGTGGCGAGACTGTCTCCAATGCGCTGATTTATCTTGTAATGACTGTTTAGGTATCAACATTGACTATCAGTGAGACAGTGGGAAAGGGACGGAAAATCATCCACCTAGGAACTACAATATCTTAAATCCGCAGGTTTTCGTGACAAAGTCGCCTCACTACCTCAAAACAACGACTCCTACAAAAACCACTGAAGTATCTAATTCATGATCAGTGTGACACATACCTCCACCGTCCGTTGTCTGGTCGCAGTAGACAGGGAAAGGCCCTGATCCGTGATTGAAAATGTTGTAAATCCCAGTTTTCTTGGGAGCTTGAGAGCAGTTCTGAAGCTGAACGGCTGGAAATACTACAAAATACAAAAAAGAGGGGTATGAATCTTGCTATAGGATATTTGGTAAGTTACCGGTTTTTTTGTTTGTTTGTTTGTTTGTTTGTTTTTTTATTTTGTACCATCAGATGAACTATGCCCAGGAGTGGGGAAAAATATATGGATACAATTCTGTAAAGGCTGCTTTAACCATAAAATAAACTTAAGGAAAATCTGCAGATACTTTACAGACATGCAGCGCAATGGCGAATCTTGCATCAAATTTAATAATTTAAACTTACTTTTTTCACAAAATTCTCCAGAGTAACCGCTCTTACAGATGCACTCGAACATCTCCAGTTTGTGTTTGGCGACAACGCAAGCTCCTCCGTTGTGGCATGGATTGGAAGAACAAGGAAACTTTAAAGGAAAAAGGAAAAAGAAACATCACTTACAGCAGTTATTTTTAAGTCGTTTAATGTTGAAATGCTGTTTAATGATAGCGAAAGATCCTTACCTTAAAAGACGAATAGTGATGCCAACTCTTGCTTTCTTTGAGTTTTTCGGGGTCGTTAAACTTGTTGGTGGACAGTAACTCACACCACTTTTTTCCTTCGGCGGCAACGTTCACAGAAACGCAGAGCGGATGGTCAAGACATTTTAAGATGCATTCAAAGTCGTCATATCGTGTAATTATGTCAATTCGGGGTACATTTAGATAATGGAACTTGTCCACTGAAAGCAGATTCTGTCTTGAATTCTGCCCATACGCGGAATCGAAATTAGTACGAGTATCTGTCGGTTGAAGATAATTCTTAAAAGTTAGGATATTCTTAACTGTAATTATTTGGGGGAGAAGAGTACTGATTCCTGCAAACTAGAAACTTTGAATGGGAGTAACTGACGTTTTTGGATAGATTCTTTCCTTTTACCCGAGAAACTGCTGAAATTAGTATTGTTTCTATCAATAACGAAAGTTTACCATGTTTGCCATTATATTACGTGTTCACGTTACCGTGGGAAATCCAGTTTCTCTCTTTGCTTTAAAGGTTACCCCTCATTTTGACGAGTGCCTTGAGAAAAACAAGTTACACGCGATTTTTACATGAAACCAAAATAAACTAAATAACAATGAATAGGTTATGCAATGCAGAATTCGATTAAATTGTAGGCTATTCGACTTTGCCTCTGATCCTTTAAGGCGAATGAAGCTGGTTTACAGAAAAATGACCGAGAGCTATTCTAGCGGATTAATCACAGATTAATTGTGTGGAATGGTGCTCAGGTATTAAACTAAGACATTTGGAGGCCAAATTTTGCGAAGTATTTCTCGTTTATTCTAAAGGAAATCAGTTTTTCTTTATACTTTGAACTCCTTTACGGCATCTTTAGTCTTTTAAGGATGCTAGAAAATTGCCTCTTGATTGCAATCGAGGCAGATGTGATGTTTAGACCAAAGAAGCCATACGTTGTGTTGAAAACCGCTTCTGAATTTACGTGGTGAAAAAAAATATGTCAAAAAATTAGATTCCGTCAGAGATTAAATCCAAAAATATAAATATCGTGGAGGCTTAACTTGTTATAATAAAGATGTTTTGTTTCGTTGATGGTATCACTATAACATGAAAACAGGATAATGTAAATTCTTTTTTTTTGTTTTTTTTTTTGTTTTTGCAACCGTTGACTTGCTGAGTGCTTTTACGCGTATGTAAGAATTATTTGTTGAGGAAATGTTTGACTCGGTTTAGTCTAAATAGCTGCAGGTAACCAACGGTTTTGTTTAAAGTTGGAAAATGCGCATACAGATGTTACACACCTGCGGGAATCACCTGAATTTGTACCCAAAATTGGCTTGAAAAGTTTTTCTTTTCACCCTATTTCGGAATGATGATGTTCAATAACATGTTTATGTCAGGAGAGGAACTGCTTGCATTTTCTCCTAAAAATATTACTTAGTTACGAGACATCCATCTACAGAATTGAACGTTAATTATAAAATTGTTAACATGTTCTTTTAGGCTTAAGTGAGGCAGATGTGATGTTTAGAGTACGTGGTGAAAAAAAAAATATGTCCAAGTTAATAAAAGTTTATGACGCCCTAAAAATTAGATTCCCTTAGATATTAATCTAAAAAGGTAAGAAACGAAGAGGCTTCACTTGCTATAATAAAGATGTTCTGTTTTGATGGTGGTAAATAACATTACATGACAATAAGATAATGATAAGTTTTTTTTGCAACAGGTGACTCGGTAATTGCTTTTTCGTTTACGTAAACAGTATTTCCTAAGGGAATTTTTGACTCGGTTTAGTTTAAATAGCCGCAGGTAACAAACGGTTCTGTTTAAAGTTGGAAAATAAGTATCCGGTGTTACTCACTGGCGGGAATTACCTGAATTTGTACCCAAAATCGGCTCGTAAAGTTTTCCTTTTCACCCTATTTCAGTATGATGATGTTCAATAACATGTTCATGTCAGGAGAGGAACTACTTGCATTTTCTCATAAATACCTCACTTAGGTTACGGAGACATCCACCAACGAAATTGAATGTTAATTAAGAAACTGTTAACTTGTCCTTTTAGGCCTATATTAATTGTTTTTACAAGGCTTTCCTACGTTGCTGAGCCTTCAAGTACTGCAAAGTGGAATAATTGCCACCTCGGTAAATTCCTTCATTTGTGAGATTTGAAATTTTGCTTGTAGTACTCCTCGTAAAACTATTCTGGGTGAATGGCAGATAAAAGTTCATCATGTTCTTTTTTTAAGTGCTTCCTAAGTGCTTTTTCGTGTATGTAAACATTAATTTTTGGGGGAATTTTTATCTCGTTTTATTTTAATAGCCGCAGGCAACTAACGGTTCTATTTGAGGCTGGAAAAAGCGTTCCCAGATGTTACTCACCGGTGGCAATCATCTCAATTTGTACCCAAAACTGAATTGGCTCGAAATTTTTTTCTTTTCACCCTATTTCAGAATGATGATGTTCAATAACATGTCTATGTCAGGAGAGGAGCTGCTTGCATTTTCTCATAAATATTTTACTTAGGTTACGGCACATCCATCTACGAAATTGAGTGTTAATTAGGAAGCTGTCAACTTGTCCGTTTAGGCTTATCTTATTTGTTTTTACAAGGCTTACCTACGGTGCTTAGCTTTTAAGTTCCGCAAAGCGGAATAATTGCCTCTTTGGTAAATTCCTTCATTTGCAAGAGTTGAAATTTTGCTTGAAGTACGCCTCATAAAAATAATCTGGGTGAATGCATATGGCAGATAACAGTTCGTCATGTTTTTTTAATGAGCAAATGAGGTAGCACACTTGGGCTCCAACTTCTCTAAAATTATTAAAATATACTATCCTCCAATTATAAAAGATAAAACAGAAATGTCTGGATGTGCTCTTCGGTAATTTGTTGCGATTTCTTACGGTGCGATTTTATCGCATCGCACTTTAATTTTTCCCATCTTCAACAGTTCACGAAACACATACAGCTGGTTATTTAAACAAAGTTTATCCTTTGTTTAACAAAAGCGAGTTCTAAGCCATCTTCTATTTGGCCGAACCTTTCATCTGAACTTTTATTTTTGTGAACAGTGTCAGAGGGCCGAAAGCGAATAGTGGAAGGACATTCATTCAATTAAATCAATCCCCCTATAGAGAATCCTCGAAATCCAATGATTAGGTAAAACCGTGGTTTCGGTTAGTTTGGCATCGTGCAAATAACCGGCCCATTATGTCAAAGAACAAACAGCAGTAAATGCTAACGTGCTATTTCCATCAGAAAATTGAAAAGCCGCCATCTGTATCTTGCAGGAAATATTGAAAACACGATAACAATGAAACCGTTGCTTTATTTTCTGTCAATCGTGCCTCTTTTTTTACGGTAGTAGTGAAAGATTCGATTTCTCAGTTTTCATTTGTCAAAGAACATACGTGAATAACCAACCTTGTGACCAGGCAATCTTGGGTATCATTGAACACAACTCCAGTAACAGGAAACAGATCCAAGTGAAAGGCATGGCACAAAGTCATACAGACATGGAGTACAAACTGAATTTTTCCCACCTGTACTAAGCGTGATATTAGCTTCATTTAACTTCTTGTTTACTTTTCAACCTATAGCTGTCTAGAGTTCTGTATATGTGCCTTTTATGGTATAATTTTATTGAACAAGAAGTCTATGCAAGGAATAAATATGAGGAAAATTCAAATATTAATTTTACAGAATGCCAAAGCGTAAACTCCGTTTCCATGGCCAGTTTCGCTAAATAAAGGCTGCAAGGATGAAAGGCCATTAATTTTCAAGGCTATTTCTCTTACTAACTTTACACCTATCCACCGCTATCGAACTTATACAAAGTTGTTTGAAATTCCCATCTTATTTAAAAACTAACACAACAACTACAACACTGTGTTAATTAACAAATTGACAAGAATATTAATTATTTGCGTTACGAAGCTAAGCAGATATTTTATTCCTGCACGTTCTGAATGGCAATGTGTGTTTATCAGTGAGTGTTTCGATATGTCTTAAGTTATGTGTTAACTAATTTCAATAACGGTATATAAGTGTTGAGTAATAAGAACTAAGAGTTAGTCCGTCGGGTCTGTGAACACATCTGGAAGGGCAACTAGCAGCAACTTGATTATTAGTTTCAAGTTCTCGATAAGATGCATTAAACCTCGAACGCCATGAAAAGTAGTTCCTTAGAGAGAGCGAAACGCGCGTCAAAAGACGGTATTGCATTAGTATCGAAAAGAATAAAAGCCATTAAGCTATTTAATAAAAGCGAGTTTCGTTGGCAAGTTACGGTCAACGAATATCTCTCTGACAGGCTCGCGTCAAATTCTGATGACGAAAAGAAAATGTCTCGAGCAGAGAGAATACGGCGGATAAAGATAAGCGTCGTTGGCAGTAACAAGCCACTTCTTCTTCAAAACCAACGAGTTACAGTCAAGCACCTTGGTATGATTTTGCAGTCATTTTGCGTATAACGTTAAGGCAGAAGTTTTACTTCTCAACATTTCATTCAGATTATTCATTGGCTGGCATCCTCGGTCTTCAACGTACATACACAACCATGACCTCAGCGCCCCCGACGTCGGCTTGAGAAAAGAATATAACAAAAAAAACTAGCGATAAATAATACATAGTAAACTATTTATTGAGATCTCATTAAATATATTGTTAACATAATACATAATCCATAATTAGAGATAGATGGAGAAAAGAAAACAAATAAAAAGTTAGCAAAAGTGACCTTTTCCGAGTGAAACCGGATTTAGAGCACCGGCCTTTTAATCATCGGAGAGGTTAAATTTCAGATGACTCGTACAGTTATTACACTTCTCCTCTCAATTTCCTACCGGAATTTTTCCCAATAATTAACAATTGCAATTAAATTCTGACACTCGGATTAAATAAAGAGGGGGAGATGGGAGCGCTGAAGCGTCTTAAAAATATCACTATTACACCATATTTAAGAAAGGTCGACATGGCAATCTGGCGAGTACTCTCCATTTGACACAGCGAGACCCTCCCCCCCCTCCCCCCACTCCATCCCGCTTCAAAAATCCTGGTCACACGCCCTTGAAGAAGAAAAGGAGATTGCCGAGTTATCCAAGGAGGAGTCGACTAGAACAGTTACGACTATCTCAGCAAACCATTATATCTGCTTTAATAAAAAAAAAGAAATAAAAAATGAATGACAACGAAACCATTCCATTAGGTCTGTTTAGGAAATATCTCGTTATTTCCCTGATTTGATAACAAAAACAAACATACAAACAAACAAACAAAAACAGTAATAAAGGTGTTCCAAGATTTCATACATCAATTGTCACCATAGCAGAAGTATTTCAAGAATTTTAATTTCAATTTCTACCTTGGACATTATTCCATGTGATGTTGTGAGTTTTCTTGCTGTATAGAATTGCCGGAACAGGGTGAAATCTCTCCCAGGCACAGACAGCTCCCCCGATCATAAACCACCCAACATCATTGGGGCATCCTACGTACTTAGCTGTAATTTCAAAGTTTCGTGCACCGTGATGTCCATTGATTCTAAAGGGATATATGTTTGTCGCACTCTTAAGATCTGTCCATGGTGATTGAAGTAGATTATTTTGTGTAAACCAGTCCACGTTAGTTGTTCCTCTGGCATTGAACTTCATAGACATAACTTCTGCCCCATTCGTATAAAGCACTACACGAACCTAAAGTCATACAAGAAAATTATCTGTTGTTTACATATCAAATATATAAGCATGGGATAAGATAAGAATCGTTACATCGGGGAATTTAAAGAATTGTTGATCAATTCTTATTGTGTTTTTACAAACTTCTTTTCAGTACCACATGCCATGGCTCTATGTAAACTCGAGAAGGCAAAGTTTTGAGCCCGAAGTTATTGTATCGGCTTGGTTCTAGTATCACTTTGTCTTTGGCACTGCAACCCTTGCTTTTCAATCGTCCTCGAAGCATTAAAAGCTCCCTCACACCCTGAGTACTTTTTAACGTAATTTCGGATTGAGCAATTTTATTTCAGATCAGAATTTTCTTTGAATATTTTATATCATTGTGGTTTGCATATTTTGTTGTGGTTTGACCTTGCGACCGGTCGTTGTTTCTCTTGCGAGAATTTCACAATTTTAAAACATAACTCCTTTTCTAAGAACTATTCTCCTACAAGGATAAACCATAAGCACTTTCCTTATACCTATTCCCAAGACGATACACTCTTAAGGTTGGGGAAGTAAGGTAAACAAAACAACGTAACAAATAGGGATCTCATTGCATGGCCAGTGATATTACTCTCTGAAACAAATTGTTTTGGTTTATATTCTTTTATACCATTTATATTCTATTTTATTCTATTCCTTAATTCCTTTCAAAAGAGGCAAGAGCAGTTTAGAAAAGTACCTGCTTGGTTTGCCTTTAGGAACATGATGAACATCATTTGGAAAAGTGTTTCGTAACAAAAAATTTGAAGACAAGTTTCCATTAGGTGGAAACCTCAGGTTAATGAGAAAAAAAATTGTTGTGATCTAACTGCCAGTGATTTATTTTTACAGGCCATTTCTAAGGAAATACATTGACATTACATAAGAAATTTGTAAAATAAGGTGCACTTAGCCTAACCCTCTGTGGTGTAGATATATTCCGGACTTACCTCTTGAGGGCTAAAAATTTGCCAACTTTGAACGATACGGTTTTTGTAGTTTCCCTGGTAGGTTGAAGTGGTATCTAAGGCAGCGATAACATTTTCTGATAATGTGTCGAATGAACTCCATAACGTGTCAGCAGTCGGAGAGGAAGAATTTCCTCCAATGTATTTGAATATCATCGTCCAACCTTAAAATAGAAAAAAATTGTCCAGGTTAGTGAAAATTGCTTGTTCCTTTGGAAAACTCTAGAAATAGTTTTTATAATTGACTGAATGGACATGACCTAAGTCCACGGACCTTCCAAGCCAAGTGAGTTAGCCACTTCTAAATGAAATATTTTTTGGGGAAAAAAGGGGGTTAGTTTGGAGAGAAATTGTGGTGCTGCGTCGGTGGGAGAGTATAACAGGGTAATCTAATGTTGTCAACTTAGTTGAAAACGTAAATTGGCCAACTTAAAGAGTTTAAAGGCTGACGTTTCGAGCGTTAGTCCTCAGTCAGAGCGATACTGATGACCCTTACTCGAGGGTCTCAATGTGTTGATTGGTTTTACGTCTAATGGTTAAGCCTTGGCCTATTTACGGTTAACGGTTTAAATTTGCCAATTTTATACGCCTAACGGCTGAATTTTTGACCGTTTTACTCCTAACGGTTAACCCATCGAGATCCTGCTTTTTAGTTTGACGTACCACCTCCATCACTTGTCTGGTCGCAGTACACTGGGAATGAGTCTGATCCATGGTTGGAAATTTCGTAGACTCCTGTTTTCTTTGGGGTTTGGGAACAGTTCTGAGGCAGAATGACTGGAAAAATAAAATTAGAAAAGGTTCCTATATGAGTCCTTGCACACGATGCAGAGATCTATAGGTCTCTCTGCTGTACTAGACTGTCCTGGCATTCTCATTTTACAAGTCGGAAACGAAATGAGTGGCTTTTTTGGCAGTCTAGATGAAAGTGTATTTTCATCAAATTCAAATACTTTTTGTGTAGAGCTTTTATATATGATTTCGATACGTTGGCACGAGTGACTCCCTCACTACAAGTCGTATCATAATAACTCTTGTTCTCTAAATCGCAATGAGTCGGTTCGGGATAACCAAAAACATACTAAATTGTGTCCGGATTGGCCATCGAAAACCTAAGTAAAAAGGAAGTTTTTCGTTATACACAACTAACATATTTAAACATAAAGTCAGTGACTTTGGAGAATTTCGGAAATTTATTTAGGCAGAAAAACAAGAATACCAAGCATAAAAAAGCAGGAAAAAGTGCATTACTTGATGAAAAAGCTACAAAATACCTTGGTTACAATTCTCTCCCCTGAGTCCTTGTGTACAGACACAACGGTATCCTTTTGAAGTAAACCCAGCTTGACAAGTAGAATTTTTCTGACATGAGCTGCTTCCACAAGGATTCTGCAATTAAAAAAATAGAAAGGACACAGTGCCTTTCGTTTGTTATATGCTAAGAGCACGTGTGCTTCTTGAGGGATTACTATCATTATTACTGCACTTACTGCAGTTATTTTTAAGTCATTTAGGTTGAAAAGCTTTTTTTAATGACAAAAAAAGATTCTTACCTGAAAAGACGAATAGTGATGCGAACTCTTGCTTTCTATGAGTTTGTCGGGGTCGTTAAACTTGTTGGAGGACAGTAACGCACACCACTTTTTTCCTTCGGCGGCAAAGTTCACAGAAACGCAAAGAGGATGATCGAGACATTTCAAGATACATTTAAAGTAGTCATATGGTGTAATTAAGTCAATTCGGGGTACATTTAGATAATGGAACTTGTCTACTGAAAGTAGATTCTGTCTTGAATTCTGTCCATACTCGGAATCCAAATTAGTATGAGTTTCTGTGGGTTGAAGACAATTATTATAAGAAACGTACTGATTCTTGCAAACTAGAGACTTTGAATGGGAGTAACTGACGTTTTTGGATAGATTCTTTCCTTTTACCCGAGGAAGTGATGAAATTAGTGTTGTTGTTTCTTTTCATATTACGCGTTCACGTTACTGTGGGAGATCCAGTTTCTGTCTTTGCCTTAAAGGTTACTTCTCGAGTGCCCTCAGAAAAAAAAATTTACACGATGTTTCCCATGAAACCAAAATAAAGTAAATAACAATAAATAGATTATTAAATGCAGAACACGATAAAACTATTAGCTATTCGACTTTGCCTCCTTGAAGGCAAATGAAGCCGGTCAACAGGAAAATCACCGAGCGCCATTCCAGCGAATAAACTACCGATCAATTCGCTGGAATGGCGGTTAGGTATTGAATTAAGGCCAAATGTTGCGAAATGTTTTCCTTTCTGATTACAGCTGAGGCAGATGTCACGTTTTGACTAAACATCTCATACGCTGTGTTAAAAAACGCGTTTTTTTTCTCGTGGTGAAAAAAAAATATGTCAAAGTTTATGAAAGTTTATGATGCCCTAAAAATTAGAGTCCGCAAGAGATTAATCCAAAAAGATAAAAATCGGGGAGGCTTAACTTGCAATAAGAAAGATGTTCTGTTCATTGGTGGTAAATATCATTAGAAGATGAAAACAGGAAAACGTAAATATATATGTATATGTGTAATAGCCGTAAGTAACTAACGGTTCTGTTTGAAGTTGGAAAACGCATATACAGATGTTACACACCGGCGGGAATTACCTGAACTTGTACCCATAATTGGCTTGAAAAGCTTTTCTTTTCACCCTTTATCGGAAAGATGATGTTAAATAACATGTTTATGTCAGGAGAGGAACTGCTTGCATTTACTCATAAATACTTTAGGCTACGAGATATCCATCTGCGGAATTGAATGGTAATTTGCATTGAAAATTGTTAACATGTCCGTTTAAGCTTATCTTATTTGTTTTCAAGGCTTTTAAATTCCACAAAAAGCGAAATAATTTCCAATTTGATAAATTCCTTTATTTGTGAGAGTCGAAATTTTGTTTGTAGTACGCCTCCTCAAACTATTCGAGGTGAAAGGCAGAGAAAAGTCCGTCATGTTTTTTTAATGAGCAAATGAGTTAGTTCACTAAGGACCCACAACTTCTCTAAACTTATTAAAATATACCATCCTCCAACTGTAAAAGGTGCTATTTCCATCAGGAAATTGAAAAGCCGCCATCTGTAGCTTGCAGCAAACATTGGAAAAACATTAACGATGACACCGTTGGTTTATTTTCTGTCAATCGCGCCTTTTTTTTTTTTCGAAAGAATCGATTTCTCAGTTTTCATTTCGTCAAAGAACATACTTGAATAACCAACCTTGTGACCAAGCAATCTCGGGTATCGTTGAACACAGCTCCAGTAACAGAAAGCAGATCCAAGTGAAAGACATGGCACAAAGTCATACAGACGTGGGGTTGTACAAACTGAATGTTTCCCAGCTGTAAAACGCATGAGATTAGCGTCAATTAACTTCCTGTTTACTTTTCAACCAATAGCTGTCGAGAGTTCTGTCTATTTACCTTTTACGGTACAATTTCGTTGCACAAGAAGTCTATGCAAGGTATTAATTAAATATGAGGAAAATTTTAAATGTATTTTTAACAGAATAGCAAAGCGTTTAAACTCCGTTTCCATGGCCAGTTTTGCTTAATAGAGGCTGCAAGGATGAAAGGCCGTCAATTGTTATTGTTATTTCTCCCGCGAACTTCACACGTCACCACCGTCATCGAACTTATACAAAGTTGTTTGAAATTAGTAGTACGCCTCGTCAAATTATTCTGGGTGAACGGCAGACAAAAGTTTGTCATGATTTTTTAATGAGCAAATGAGTTTATACACTAAGGGCCCCCAACTCCTCTAAACTTGTTAAAATATACAATCACCCAACTGTAAAAGATTAAACAGAATAAATATTTTTAAGAGGAATACCAAAGCGTTTAAACTCCGTTTCCATGGCCAGTTTTGCTCAATAGAGGCGACAGGGATGAAATGCCGTAAATTGTTAAGGTTATTTTTCTTGCCGACTTATTTTTTTTACAGATTACTTAAGCGTTTAAACTCCGTTTCCATGGCCAGTTTTGCTCAATAGAGGAATTCAAATTTATTTTTAAGGAATTTTTATTTGAAGTTTTATGAAATTCCCATCTTATTTAAAAACATAACACAATAACTATAACACTGTGTAAGTGAACAAATTGATAAGAATATTAAAATATCTGCGTTAAGAAGCTGAGAAGATATTTTTTCCTGCACGTTTTGAATGGCAATGTGTGTTTATTAGTGAGTGTTTCGGTATGTGTTAAGTTATTTGAATAGCGGTTTACAAGTGTTGAGTAACAAAAATTGAGAGTTCGTCCGTCGGGTCTATGAACACCTCTGCACAGGCGTTAATGTTAAGACGGACGAACGTTTAGCATCTCGCTTCACGAACACAGCAGAAGATGGTGTAGCCATATTGGATCCATTGCGATCCATCCATTATTCAAGCAATCACATCTGCTATTTCGACGTCGATCGGTTCTTTAGCAGAAAACTTAATGTGGTCGAATCTAAGCTAACCAGATTTGCTCAAAGTTTTTCTGAAAGTAACAGCGTTGCAGTTGAGCAAGCCGTAAAAAAGGCTCGTCGTGAGAACCATGCTTGCATCTGGAAGGGCAACTAACAATGACTTGATCATTAGTTTAAAGTCCTCGATAAGATGCATGACGCTTTGAACGCTCTGGAAAATAGTTCCTTATAGAGGGCGGAACGCGCTTTAGGAGAAGGTACTGCCGGCTTTTGTATCGAAAAGGATAAAGGCCATAAAGCTATCCAATAAGAGCGAGTTTCGTTGGCGAGTTACGGTCACAAATATCTATGTGGCAAGCACGCGTCAAATTCTGATAACGAAAAGAAAATGTCTCAAACAGGGAGGATAGCGGTTAAGGATAAGCGTCGTTGGCAGTAACGAGCTAGTTCTTTTCGGAAACCATCGAGGTCAACAGTCGAGCACTTCGATATGATTTGTAGGATCTTGCGGTCATCTTGCGTATAACGGTTAAGCAGAATTTTTATTTCTCAACATTTCATACATTGCTTGGCATCCTTGGTCTTCAACGTACATACACAACCATAACCTCAGAGCCTCCGACGTCGGCTTGAGAAAAGAATAAGACAAAAAAATTAGCTGATAAATAATACGAAGTAAACTATTTATTGAGATCTCATTAAATAAACGATTATCATAATCCATATTTAGGGAAAGATGGAGAAGAAGAAAAGAAATGAAAAGTTGGAAAAAGTGAACTTTCCTGAGTGAAACCGGTTTTTGAGCACCAGTCTTGTAATCATGGGAGACGTTAAATTTCAGATGCCTTGAGCTGTTATTACACTTCTCCTCTTAATTTCCTACCGAGATTTTGCCCCAGTAATTAACATTTGCAATTAAATTCTGACACACAGACGAAATAAAGAGAGGGGACAGGGGGACAGGGCGTCTTAAAATGCCACTATAACCTATTCATGGAAGGTCGACATGGCAATCTGGCGAGTACTCTCTATTTGACACAGTGTGACATCCTTCCTCTTCTCCCCCCCCCCCCTCCCTTTGAAAAATCCAGGTCATCTCCTTGAAGAATAAAACGAAATGGCCGAGTTATCCAAGCTGTCGACTAGATCAGTTCAATGATTATCTCAGCAAAACGAAAACAGAATTATTATTCCATACCGTTTCATCTGCTTTAATGAAAAAAAAAACAAATGAATGGCAACGAAACCATTCCATGAGGTCTGTTTAGGAAATATCTTGTTATTCCCTGATTTAATAACAAAAACAAACAAACAAACAAACAAAAACAGTAACAGAGGTATTCCAAGATTTCTCACATCAATTTTTACCATAACAGAGATATTTCAAGATTTTTAATATTAATTTCTACCTTGGACATTATTCCATGTGATTCTGTGAGTTTTCTTGCTGTATAGAATTGCCGGCACAGGGTGAAATGTCTCCCAGACACAGTAAGATCCTCCGATTATAAACCACCCAACATCATTAGAGCATCCTGCGTACTTAGCTGTAATTTCAAAGTTTCGTGAAACAGAATGGCCATTGATGCGAAAAGGTTTTAAAGTTGTCGCATTCTTAAGATCTGTCCATGGTGATTGAAGTAGATTATTTTGTGTAAACCAGTCCACGTTAGTTGTTCCTCTGGCATTGAACTTCATAGACATAACTTCTGCCCCATTCGTGTAAAGCACTACACGAACCTAAAGTCATACAAGAAAATTATCTGTTGTTTACATATCAAATACATAAGCATGGGATAAGATAAGAATCGTTACATCGGGGAATTTAAAGAATTGTTGATCAATTCTTATTGTGTTTTTACAAACTTCTTTTCAGTACCACATGCCATGGCTCTATGTAAACTCGAGAAGGCAAAGTTTTGAGCCCGAAGTTATTGTATCGGCTTGGTTCTAGTATCACTTTGTCTTTGGCACTGCAACCCTTGTTTTTCAATCGTCCTCGAAGCATTAAAAGCTCCCTCACACCCTGAGTACTTTTTAAACGTAATTTCGGATTGAGCAATTTTATTTCAGATCAGAATTTTCTTTGAATATTTTATATCATTGTGGTTTGCATATTTTGTTGTGGTTTGACCTTGCGACCGGTCGTTGTTTCTCTTGCGAGAATTTCACAATTTTAAAACATAACTCCTTTTCTAAGAACTATTCTCCTACAAGGATAAAACATAAACACTTTTCTTATACCTATTCCCAAGACGATACACTCTTAAGGTTTGGGAAGTCAGGTAAACAAAGCAACGTAACAAATAGGGATCTCATTACATGGCCTGTGATATTACTCTCTAAAACAAATTGTTTTGGTTTATATTCTTTTATACCATTTATATTCTATTTTATTCTATTCCTTAATTCCTTTCAAAAGAGGCAAGAGCAGTTGAGAAAAGTGCCTGCTTGGTTTGTCTTTAGGAACGTGATGAACATCATTTGGAAAAGTGTTTCGTAACAAACAATTTGAAGACAAGTTTCCATTAAGTGGAAACCTCAGTCTAATAAGAAAAAAAAAAACCCAAAAAATCTAACTGCCATTAATTTATTTTTACAGGCCATTTCTGTGGAAATACATTGACATTGCATAAGAAATTTGTAAAATAAGGTGCACTTAGCCTAACCCTCTGTGGTGTAGATATTTTCCGGACTTACCTCTTGAGGGTTAAAAGTTTGCCAACTTTGAACGATACGGTTTTTGTAGTTTCCCTGGTAGGTTGAAGTGGTATCTAAGGCAGCGATAACATTTTCTGATAATGTGTCGAATGAATTCCATAACGTGTTAGCAGTTGGAGAGGAAGAATTTCCTCCAATGTATTTGAATATCATCGTCCAACCTTAAAATAGAAAAAAAATCGTCAAAAATTGTGCAGGTTTGTGAAAAATGCTTGTTCCTTTGGAAAACTCTAGAAATAGTTTTTATAATTGACTGAATGGACATGACCTAAGTCCACGGACCTTCCTAGCAAGTGAGTTAGCCACTTCTAAATGAAATATTTTTTTGGGAAAAAAGGGGGTTAGTATGGAGAGAAACTGTGGTGCTGCGTCGGTGGGAGAGTATAACAGGGTAATCTAATGTTGTCAACTGAGTTGAAAACGTAAATTGGCCACCGTAAAGAGTTTAAAGGCTGACGTTTCGAGCGTTAGTCCTCATTTAGAGCGATACTGATGACCCTTACTCGAGGGTCTCAATGTGTTGATTGGTTTTACGGCTAACGATTAAGCTTTGGCCTATTTGTGGCTAACGGCTAATATCTTTCCATTGTGGTCAACAGAAAACACTCTGAGGTTGATTTTTTTTACGACTAACGCTTTAAATTTGCCAATTTTATACGCCTAACGGCTGAATTTTTTGGCCATTTTACGCCTAACGGTTAACCCCATTGAGCTCCTCTTATTTAGTTTGACGCACCACCTCCATCACTTGTCTGGTCGCAGTACACTGGGAATAAGTCTGATCCATGATTGGAAATTTTGTAGACTCCTGTTTCCTTTGGGGCTTGAGAACAGTTCTGAAGAAGAATGACTGGAAAAATAAAAAGCAGAAAAAAGATGCTTCTATGAATCCTTGCACACGTTGCAGTGATCTGCAGGTCTCTCTGCTGTGCTACACCTTTTGCTGTTCATTTCGAGAAAATACGCATTCATTTGCGTTAAGTTGTGAACAATTGCCTGGAAATACAATCATTAGAGACAAAAAACCACCATTTGCACGTAAATCAGATTCATTAACGATTTTTGCATTTTAATCAGCATTCAATAACAATTTTAGGCATTCTTAGGCGTCATTTGTCAAGCAAAAGAGAAAAATATACTTTCATTTGCGCTAACAGTCAAGTCATTTAAACTATCTTGAAAGTCAATAGAGACAATACATAATCAATATAGGGCATAAACCATTCATTAACATTTTTATCACACTGTTTGCAAGTCAAGAGCATTCCTGGACGGCCTTGGTATGAATAAGACAATCATTTATGTACTTGTACAAACAATTAAGCTTTTTTAATTTTCAATATTCAAACATCGAATTCCAATTGAAAAATACCAATTACAAAATTATCTTGTTTTGAATTTCAGTTTACCCTTCAATAATCTCTCTATTCAAACATTTTGGCAGGTAGGTCTGCATAAAGCAGTATCATTGCGCACTTTTAGCCGCGGTGAGAGTGTCGATGTTTCTGTGCAGAGCTCCAAGCAATTGTTGTGTTCGAAACTCCCCCAGTGGGATTCCTCCGGCTCTGGCCTCATCTCTGCTATCCATGCGTCTTTGAATTTCCGGACGCGAGATGTCAGCTTTGATCGCCGCTTTCAGACAGCTGATTACCTGCTCCACAGGAAAGGGCTGTAGGGAGGAAGCATTTTAAGCTCTGTGTTTTTGGCGGGAATGACCGGGTTTCGGTGGGCCGGTTCTCCGTCATACACAAAGATCACCTCCTCTTCGGGACTTGTCCTTGCCTGTGCCAGGAAGTTATCGAAACGCGAAGCATTCAATCCGCCAAGAGCTGCCGAGGAAAACACAAGTCCATTGATTGGCAAAATTGCCATTGTCACAGTCAAGTTTCGTCCTCGCTGGCCGCACACTTGACGGTACGCCCTCTCTCCCTGCTGCGCTCTACCATGGCTTCTGGCCGTCCAGATGTTGTAGCCGCATTCGTCGACAAACACACAGTGGCGCACTACGGCATGGTTCATAAACCAGGTGGCGTAATCCACTCACTTGTTCGTCACATCAGGTCTGTTTCTGTCCGCAGGGAGTGGCCTTGCAAGTTTCACTCGGAAAAGCATCCCGTCTAATGTCCTTGCCACGGTGCGGTCATGGATCTGAGGTTTTAGTGGTAGCCGTCTCCTCAGTTCACTGTTTATCTGAGCAAGTGTGAGTAAACAGTTTTCGTTTATGATTTCCTCTAGGCAATCTCTCATCTCTACGTCCACGCGCACGTTGTTTCTACCTCCTCTTGGTCTTTCCTAGATCCTGCCCTCTCTGATGTAACGCGCCACAATGCCTCTTGCTGTTGATCGGTTCACTCCGAGTGTGTTCGCGACCACAAGATAATCTTCCTCCTCGTCCTCAAATCCTCTCACGATTCATTCTCTGTGTTCGATTGATATTCGATTTCTTCGTGGCATTTTGCCTGCGGTCAGAAACCCTTTAGAAAGCGAATGAAGGGGACGAAATTTACTGAATGCAAGTTCTGGCAAAACTGGTGTTCAGTTGAAAATCACTACTTGCACGTTGAATATAGAAAACACTGAAATAATTTGTACGAGTGCATTAATGATTGTCTTGTTCCTACTACTGCCGTCCAGGAATGCTATTGAATTGCAAACAGTGTGATAAAAATGTTAATGAATGGTTTATGCACTAAATTGTTTGTGTATTGTCTCTATTGAATTTCAAGATGGTGTAAATGACTTGAATGTTAGCGCAAACGAAAGTATACTTTTCTATTTTGTTTGACGAGTGGCGCATAAGAATGCCCAAAATTGTTAATGAATGCTGATTAAAATGCAAAAATCGTTTTTGAATCTGATTTACGCGCAAATAATCGTTTTTTGCCGTTAGTGAATGTTTTTGCACGCAATTGTTCGCCTTTTCACGCAAATGAATGCGTATTTCCTCGTAATGAACAGTAAAAGGTGTAGTCTAATCCCCACATTCTCATGCTTCACATCGGAAATGCAATGATGGGCTTTTTTGGCAGTCAAGACGAAAATGTATCTTCATCAAATTCGAATACTTTTTGTGTAAAGCCTTTATATATGATTTCGATAGATTGGCACGAATGACTTCCTCACCACAAGTCGTAAAAGAATAACTCCTGTTCTCTAAAGTACAATGAGACGATTTTGAAAGAACAAAAACATGCTAAATTGTGTTGGAGGTTAATGATACCCCATCGTAAAAACACTTCACAACCTGAATTTGTCCCAAATTGTTAAGATTATCACCCGATGTTGTCATTAAACCATTTGGGCTGTGTTTTCCTTTTCACTCGCTTGAGTTTAAGTGGAAGAAATTTACCAACACGTCATTAAATATTTCATACTAGGTGTCGACAACGTCGTTGGGGTCCTCGAAAACAAACGCACAATCCTAAGGCGCTTCTTTCAAAGCAGCAATAAACTGTTCTTTGTCTATGTTCTTGACGTCACGGTAGGTGATTGTCGTATGTGCGATTGCGCTTTGTCTGACTGATTTGTATTTCCGGGTGACAAGGGTCGGTAGGTGATCAGACAGTCCTGATGGCAAACCTCGCACGTTTATTAGCCGCTTAAGGTGACTCGACCAAATATGATCGAGGTAGGTTTTGGACAATGGCCGGGTGACACCCTGTTTTTACGAATGGATGTTTTCCAAACTTCTTATCGCAAAGCACGTGATAAACTTCTCACCAAAGCTAAGAATAGCGGATCAGACAACGACTGGTTAAACTTCAGACATGCGAAAAATAACGTAAATAACTTAGGCAAACAAAGCAAGCATACTTCAAAGGTAAGTTCTCTGAAAACAGGCAAGACTCGAAAACTTTAGAATTTGATCAAATTCCTGTCAGGGAGTGACAAGCACGATTGTGGTCTCCAGCGGCTAGTTGATAACGGTGGGACTACTTCGAACAAAGCGGAAATTGCCGAGACACTGAACAGCTTCTTTATCAACCAGCAACCAACTTAAATCCTCAGTCAGAGCTCAAAAATGACTTGCGCTGTCAACCTAAGCAGGCACCCCTTCCTACGCCATATCAAGTGTCAAGAACGTTAAATCTCCCACAGATATCAAAGGAAAGAGTTGTAGACCTTCTCCTTTCTTTCTCCTTTAGATTAAACTGCTGAGAATTGCGGCACCAGCCATCGCTGATTCCCTCTGTAAGCTAATCAATTACTGCATCGACGCTCAGACATTCCCAACAAAGTGGAAAGTCGGTAAGGTGACCCCCATTTACAAGGGACAAGGAAGTCATAATGACAAGAATAACTATCGACCGATAACTGCGCTTCCGATACTTTCTAAGCTATTTGAGAAGCATGTTTGTGAACACTTGTACGACTTCCTTGAGGAAAATGCGTTACGCCATCACCTCCAGTCCAGATTCCTCAAATTCCACTCCACCGAGACCGCCCTCATTCGACTAATAGACCAGCTCGTATGTATTGACTACAGGAAAGCATTTGACCTCAAAAGACCATGATCTACTTCTAACGAAACTGAATGCCTCTGGGATATGTGGTCGCGAACTAGACTTACTACGCAACTATTTGAGTTAACGCAAACAATACGTAGTCATTGACGGATGTCGTTCTCCCCAAGAACTGTGACGGCTGGAATATCACAAGGGAGCATACTGGGCCCTATTATGTTTCTCCCGTTCATCAACGCCCTACCCTTGCCAGCCTAGCGTTCTACCGTTGACATCTATGCGGGTGACACCACTCTCAGTTTCTCATCCGACGTGACAGATGGACTTCTTGGCATCACATCAGCCCTTCAACAAGACCTAGGTGACCTTTCGCAGTGGTCGGCTGCCAACAAGATGGTCACAAACGCCGCCAAGACGAAATGTCTCGTAGTAACTAGGAAACGCCTTACAAATAAGATCGTTGCTATTTCTTTAAATCTTCATCTTGGGAACTCAAATATAGAGCAGGTGGATAGTCAGAAACTCCTAAGACTTACCATTGACCGACACTTAAGCTTTAATATTCACGTTGAAGAACTATGTAAGTAACTATCCCAAATAATAGCACTGCTTAGGAGGATAAGAAGATTCCTCCCCAATAAACAGCGCATATTATACTACAACGCCATGATAAAACAACTAATGTTATATGAATCAACTGTTTGGTCAAACTGTTCAAGTGATAACATAATGAGAGTCTTCAAGCTTCAAAAACGCGCTTCCCGAGTTATCTTGGAAGCTGATATAAGGTCAAACAGCGTGAAACTTTTTAAAAAGTTAGAGTGGCTCCTTTTTTATGACGAAGTCAAGTTAAATAAGTGCGTCTTAGTTTTTAAGCGTTTACTAGGAAGCCGTCCTTCACATATGTACGATATACTTAAATTTAATGCAGACCTACACACACGAACTGGTCGTTATAGTAAATTAATTCTCGCCTGCCCCCCGTTTAAATCATGAAACCGAGGGAGGGAGGACCTTTAGCGTATCTGCGACAAGGCTGTGGAACCAGCTACCTACTAACCTACAAAAAGAGGCGACAACAGTTTCTTCTTTCAGAAAGGCCTTTCACAGACAACGAGATACGATGAAGTAGAACATTTTAGTCCGAATGCGATTGTAAATTAAACCTCGCTTGCCTCGTTTCAATCGCGAAACCGAGGCGACCCAAGCGGCATATTTTATTCTATATAGTTTTTAGCTTGCATTCTTATAGACCTGTTTTATAAGCCTCGAATTCATTTTACATACATTTTATACATTTTAACTCTAATTATGGTACTTTTAGGATCAAAGGCCACTAGTTTATCAGTTTAATTACTGTTATGTGTTACACTCCTTAAATAAAGTTGTTATTATTATTATTATTATTATTATTATTATTAAGATGGAGGTTTTTCGTTATACACAACTAACATATTTAAACATGCAGTCAATGACTCTAGAGGATTTCGGAAATTTTCTAAAGCAGAAAAACAAGAATGTTAAGAAGCATAAAAAGGCGGGAATATTTGCATTACTTGATGAAAAAGCTACAAAATACCTTGGTCACAATTCTCTCCCCCGAGTCCTTGTGGACATACACAACGGTATCCTTTTGAAGTAAACCCAGCTTGACAAGTAGAATTTTTCTGACATGGGCTGCCTCCACAAGCATTCTGTGATGAAAAAAGGGAAACAGTGCTTTTCTTTTGTTGTATGCTAAGAGCACGAGTGCTTCTTGAGGGATTACTGTCATCATCATTATTATTATCATCATTATAATTTTGAAAAGACGTCATCAGAGTCACTCTCTCGAAAAAGCATTAAACCTTACAAAGATTTAATCTGGTCTCCAACATTTGGGAAATCAATTTCGTCATAAACGAGGTCTGTTGTATGCTGCACCGCGTCCCACTGATTTAAAATTGCCTAATTAAAGAGTTCAAGTGATCATGCCTAAACATAGCAACCTTTTGTTTCTGTTTACATTTCTGCGGTCAACAAGTCAGTCGTGTCAAGTGATATTTTAACGAAAAAAAAAAGTCTTTGTTGTGCTCAGGTTGTAAGGCTTACCTCAATTCCTCGGTAGCTGAAGCCATTTCTGGTTATGAAATTCACGCTGGTGACTTGTAAATGAGTGCTGTTATTCAGGTCACATGAAAGAATCTCACTTAGTACTAGCCCGTAGTTGTAAGACACACAGTCGGGGTTCTCATAACAAATTAGTTCACAGCTTAGTTCACTTTCAACTGGCACAGATTTGATTATATGATTAAGTAAATACTTGTCTTTGATGACTGGTTTGAATAGAATGGCTCTGCACTCATCTGAATTTGCTGTCACAGCTAAAAAGAAAACCAACCCGTCGTTATCCGTAACTGATCAACATTATCGATATGTGTCAATGAAAATTTATTTTTCGAGGCTCCTGTTAATTGCATTTTATTCCCCTTAAATAATGCGAGTTCCTTACATCTATAGCAAGGACTAACATTTGAAAAACTTATTGTGATGAATTTGGAAACGAATAGCGATGCGAACTCTTGCTTTCTTTGAGTTTGTCGGTGTCGTCGAGCTCGTTAGAGGAGAATAACGCGCACCACTTTCTTTCTTTGGCGGCAAAGTTCACAGAAACGCAGAGAGGATACACAAAATTGGCTCAAAAAGTATTTGTTTTCACCAAATTTTAGAATGATAATGTTCAATAACATGTTTATGTCAGGAGAGTAACTGCTTGCATTTTCTCATAAATACCTAATGTAGGGTACGAGACATCCATCTGCGGAATTGAACGGTAATTTGCATTGGGCCTATCTCATTTTTTTTACAAGGCTTTTCTACGGCGCTCAGCTTTTCAGTTCCGCGCAAGCGGAATATTTCCACTTTTGTAAATTCCTTCATTTGTGGGAGTAGACATTTTGTTTGTAGTACGCCTCGTAGAGCTATTCTGCGTGAACGGCAGATAAAAGTTCGTCATGTTTTTTTAATGAGCAAATGAGTTAGCACACTATGGGCCCACAACTTCTCTAAACTTATTAAAATGTACTATCCTCCAACTGTAAAAGATTAGACAGAAACGTCTGGATATGCTCCTCACTAATTTATCCAAGATTTTTGCGATTTCTTACGGTGCGATTCTATCGTATCACACTACTTCCCCTCTTCAACAGTTCACGAAACACATAGAGTTGGTTATTTAACCAAAGTTTAGCTTTAGTTTAAGAAAACCACTTTCTAAGCCATCTTCTATTTTGCCGAACCTTTCATCTGAACTTTTACGTTTTTGTGAACAGCGTTAGGAGGGCTGAAAGCTAATAGTAGAAGGACATTTATTCAATTTAATCAGCTCTTATTATAGAGAATCCTCGAGGTCCAATGATTAGGTGAAACCGTGGTTTGGGATAGTTTGGCGTCGTGCAAATAACCGGCCCATAATGTCAAAGAGCAAACAGCGGTAAATGCTAACGTGCTATTTCCATCAGAAAATTGAAAAGCTGCCATCTGTATCATGCAGGAAACATTAAAAACGCAATGACGATGACACCGTTGCTTCATCCTCTGTCAATCGCGCCTCTTTTTTTACGGTAGTAGTAAAAGAATCGATTTCTCAGTTTTCATTTTGTCAAAGAACATACTTGAATAACTAACCTTGTGACCAGGCAATCTTAGGTATCATTGAACACAGATCCAGTAACAGAAAACAGATCCAAGCGAAAGACATGGCACAAAGTCATACAGATATGGAGTTGTAGAAGCTGAATGTTTCCCAGTTGTACTAAGCTTGAGATTAGCTCCAATTAACTTCCTGTTCACTTTTCAACCAATAGCTGTCGAGAGTTCTATATATTTGCCTTTGATGGTACAATTTTGTTGAACAAGAAGTCCATATAAGGTATTATAAATTTATAACATAGCTAGTAAATTTGTCCAATCAAATTCAATTGCGCCAGCGTGCTTCACATTCTTATTGTGCACGCTCATGACGTCAGCAAACAAATCCCTCGAGAAAAAGATTTTCCATCGGGTTGAAAATGTTATAAAACAATTGGTTCATACGTCAAGAAGCTAGAGAGTAAGAGTTGCTCTCGGCTACGCCTCGAGCAACTCTTACGCATCTTTCGTGCTCTCCAAACTTCCCGCGTGCTTTATTTCTCGATGAACGCACGCTGACGTAGGAACCAATCGTTAAATGAGGAAACTTAAATATAATTTTTAACAGAATACCAAGGCGTTTAAACTCCGTTTAAGTGGCCAGTTTTGCTCAATAGAGGCTGCAAGAATGAAAGGCCGTCAATTGTTAAGATTATTTCTCTTGCTAACTTCACACATACCCACCGTTATGAAACTAATACAAAGTTGCCTGAAATTCCCATCTTATATATCAACTAACACAATAACTATAACCCTGTGTAAATTAACAAATTGACAAGAATATTAAAATATCTGCGTTACGACGATGAGCAGATATTTGTTTCCTGCACGTTCTGAATGGCAACGTATGTTTATTAGTGAGTGTCTTGATATGTATTATATTATTTGATAACTTTTTTGAATAACGGTATATAGTTGTTGAGTAATAAGAATTGAGAGTTCGTCCGTCGGGTCTGTGAACACCTCCGCACAGGCAGTTAATTTTAAGATCCACGAACTTTTGGCATCTCACCTCACGAAAGCAGGAGAAGATGGTGTAGCCATATTGGATCCATAGCGATCCATCCATTATTCAAGCAATCAGATCTGCTATTTCGACGTCGATCGCAAAATTAATCAAATCTACGCCAGCCAAAGTTTGCTCAAAGTTTTTCTGTAAGTAATGGCACTGCATTTGACCAAGCCGTAAAGAAGGTTCGTCGTGAGAACTACACTTGCGTCTGTAAGAGCAACTAACAACAACTTGATCATTAGTTTCAAGTCTTGATAAGATGTGTTAAGCTTCGAACGCTATGAAAAGTAGTTCCTCGGAGAGAGCGAAACGCGCCTCAAGAGAAGGTACTGCATTAGTATCGGAAAGAATAAAGGCCATGAAGCTATATCTAATAAGGGCAAGTTTCGTTGGCAAGTTGCGGTCAACGAACATCCATCTGAAAAGCTCGCGTCGTTCTGATGACGAAAAGAAAATGTCTCGAGCAGAGAGGAAAGCTGTTAAGGATAAGCGTCGTTGGCAGCAACGAGCCAGTTCTTCTCGAAAACCATCAAGGTCAATAGTAAAGCACTTTGGTATGATTTGTAGGATCTTGCAGTCATTTTTCGTACAACGTTAAAGCAGAATTTTTACCTCTCAACATTTCATTCGGATTATTAATTGCCTGGCATCCTTGGTCTTCGACGTACATACACAACCATAACCTCAGCGCCTCCGACGTCGGCTTGAGAAAAGAATGTAACAAAAAAAATTAACCGATAAATAACAGATAGTAAACTATTTATTGAGATCTCATTAAATAGACATAATACATAATTAGAGATAGATGGAGAGGAAAACAAATAAAAAGTTGGCTAAAGTGACCTTTCCCGAATGAAACCTGTTTTTGAGCAACGGCCTTGTAATCATCGGAAAGGTTAAATTTCAGATGAATCGTGCAGTTATCACACTTCTCCTCTCAATTTCCTACCGGAATTTTGCCCAATAATTAACAATTGCAATTAAATTCTGACACTCAGATGATATAGTGAGAGGGGAAAGGGAGACGGGGCGTCTTAAAATGTCACTATTACACAATATTTATGAAAGGTCGACATGGCAATCTGGCGAGTACTCTCTATTTGAAACAGTGTGACTTCCCCCTCCCTTTGAAAAAATCCAGGTCACGCCCCTGTTGAAGAAAAGGAAATTGCCAAGTAATCCAAGAAGGAGTCGGCTAGATGAGTTCAACGATTATCTCAGCAAAACAAAAACAGAATGTTTATTGCATAACGTTTTATCTGCTTTAATAAAAAAATAATGAATGGCAACGAAACCATTCCATGATGTTTGTTTAGGAAATATCTTGTTATTTCCCTGATTTAATAACAAAAAAACAAGCAAACAAACAAAAACAGTAACGGAGGTCTTCCAAGATTTCTTACATCAGTTTGTACCATAACAGATGTATTCCAAGATTTTTAAAATCAATTTCTACCTGATGCATTATTCCATGTGATTTTGTGAGTTTTCTTACTGTACAGAATTGCCGGCATAGGGTGAAATTTCTCCCAGTCACAGTAACATCCCCCGATCATAAACCACCCAACATCATTACGGCATCCTGCGTACTTAGTTGTAATTTCAAAGTTTCGTGCACCGTGATGGCCATTGATGCGAAAGGGTTTTAAAGTTGTCGCATTCTTAAGATCAGTCCATGGTGATTGAAGTAGATTATTTTGTGTAAACCAGTCCACGTTAGCTGTTCCTTTGGCATTGAACTTCATAGACATAACTTCTGCTCCATTTGTGTAAAGCACTACACGGACCTAAAGTCATACAAGAAAATGATATGTTGTCTACATGTCAAATACATGAGTATGGGGTAAGATGAGAATCGTTACATCGGGGAATTTAAAGAATTCTTGATCAACTTTTTATTGTCTCTTTGCAAACCTATTCTGAAGGATTCCTACAGTTTATCAATCAATATCAATCAATCAGTACTACATAACATGAGTATATGTAAAATCGAGAAGGCTGATTTTTGAGCTAGAAGTTATTTTATCGGCTTGTAGTCTAGTATCACTCTGTCTTGGGCACGGCAACTTTTGTGTTTCAATTGTCCTCGAAGCATTAAAAGTTCTCTAACACCATGAGTACTTTTTAACATAATTTCTGATTAAGCACTTTTGTTTCAGCTCAGAATTTTCTTTGGATATATTATATCATTGTGGTTTGCATATTTTGTCGTGGTTTTACCTTGCGACCAGTCACAGTTTCTTTTGAGAATTAAAGATATGGAGTGCGAGAACTACACACAATTTTAAAACATAATTCCCTTTCTAAGAACTGTTCTCCTGCAAGGATAAAAGATGAGCACTATTACCTGGCACTGAGTACCTATTCCCAAGACGATACACTCTTAAGGTTTGGGAAGTAAGGTAAACAAAAGAACGTAACTAATAGAAATCTCATTGCATGGACAGTGATATCTCTCTTTGAAACAAATTGTTTGGTGTATGTTGTTTTATAATCTTTATATTACATTCTCTTCTATTCCTTAATTCGTTTTAAAAAAGGCACGAGCAGTTCAGAAAAGTGCCTGCTTGATTTACCTTTAGGAACATGATGAACATCATTTGGAAAAGTGACAGACAATTGAAGACAAGTTTCCATAAGGTAGAAACCTCAGGCTAATAAAAAAAAATCCAAAAAAAGTCTAATTGATTTATTTTTGTAGGCTATTTCTAAGGAAATACATTAACGTTGCACAAGAAACTTGTGCATGGATTTAGGTGCATTTAGCCTAACCCTCTGTGATGTAGATATTTTCCGGACTTACCTCTTGAGGGTTAAAAGTTTGCCAACTTTGAACGATACAATTTTTGCAGTTTCCTTAGTAGGTTGAAGTGGTATCTAAGACAGCAATAACATTTTCTGATAATGTATCGGATGAACTCCATAACGCGTCAGCAGTCGGAGAGGAAGAATTTCCTCCAATGTATTTGAATACCATCGTCCAACCTTAAAATAAAAATAAATGACAGAAATAGTCCAGGTTAGTGAAAATTGCTTGTTCCCTTGGAAAACTCTAGAAATTGTTTTTTTGAATTGACTGCATGATTATAGACCTTAGTCCACGGAGCTCCCTAGCCAAGTGAGTCAGGCACCTCTGAATCAATTAGAAAAAGGGGGTACGTTTCTAAAGAAACTGTGGTGCTGCGTCGGTGGGAGAGTATAACAGGATAATTTAGTATTATCAACAGGATTGAAAACGTAAATTGGCCACCGTAAAAAGTTTATGGGATGACGTTTCGAGCGTTAGCCTTTTGTCAGAGAGATATTGATGACCCTTACTCCAGAGACTTAATGTGTTGATGGCTTTTACGACTAACGATTAAACTTTGGCCTATTCACGGTTAACGGCTGATATCTTTCCATTGTGGTCACCAGAAAATACTTTGGGGTTGATTTTTTTTACGACTAACGGTTTAAATTTGTCAATTTTGTACGCCAAACGGCTGAATCTTTTGGCCGTTTTACGCTTAACGGTTAAGCCCATTGAGATCCTTGTAATAAAATATGCGCTTATTGTCTTCATCAGGCGATGAGGTCGATTGTTTACGTGTTTACATGGAAGAATTTGAGGGACAGGCGATAACAAATGCGACTTGCAAATCTAAGATCTGGAAACGATATGTAGATGACACTTTCACAGTCTTAGACCGGGACCATGTCGATGGCTTTTTTACAACATCTAAACAGTCAACAGCCTACTATTCGTTTTACCATGGAAATCGAGAAAGATAACACCATTCCTTTTCTCGACACAACAGTCACAAGGGAAACAGACGGTCTTCTCACTATCACTTTCTACAGAAAGCCCACCCACACTGACCAGTACCTAACCTATGATGTACATCACCCTCAGTCAGTAAAGTGTGGTTTTGTTAAGTGTCTATAGGACCGAGCCAAACACCACACAACGAAACCGTCAGGTATCTCTGAGGAAAAGAAAAACTTGTCATCAGTACTTGTTTCTAATGATTATCCTTCTTCATTTGTACGAAAACTTGCAAAGACAACAAGCGTAACAGCCAACAAAGAACCCGCGGAAGAATTTAAATCTACCGCCGTTCTCCCCTACATAAAGGGTGTATCAGAGGTTCTTCGCCGCTGCCTACAAAAACAAGGCATACGAACCGTATTGCAGTCGAAACGCCGCGTGTGACTCTATCGTGGAACAAACGAACAAAGTTCATCTCCTATCGAGATCCTTTTATTTAGTTTGACTTCCTCACTACAAGTCGTAACATAATAACTCTTGTTCTCTAAATCGCAATGTGTAGGTTTGAGGAAAAAAAAAACATGCTAAATTGTGTTAAGTTAATGATTCCCCAAGCCGCAAAACGGATTGGCCATCGACAACCTAAGATAATTATGATATAAACAAATACTTCCTAAGAAGTAGAAGGGGGTTTTTCGTTATACACAGCTAACATTTAAAAATGCAGTCAATGACTTTAGAGAATTTCGGAAATTTTCTTAAGCAAAAAAACAAGAATACCAAGAAGCATAAAAAAGGCAGGAATATTTACATTACTTGATGAATAAGCTTTAGTCACAATTCTCTCCCCCTAATCCTTGTGGACAGACACAACAGTATCCTTTTGAAGTAAACCCAGATTGACAAGTAGAATTTTTTGACATGGGCTGCTTCCACAAGGATTCTGTGATGAAAAAAAAAAAGGACACAGTACCTTTCCTTTTTTGTATGCTAAGAGCACGTGTGCCTCTTGAGGAATTACTATCATCATCATTATTATTATCATCATTGTAATTTTGAAAAGAGGTCATCATAGTCATTCTTTCGAAAAAGCATTAAGCTTAAAAAAGATTTCACCTGGTCTCCAACATTTAGGAAATTAATTTCGCCATGAACGAGGTCTTTTGTATGCCGCATCGCGTCCTACTGATTTAAAATTGCCTAATTAGAGATTTCAAGTAATCATGCCAAAACATAGCTACCTTTTCATCACAGAATCCTTGTGGAAGCAGCCCATGTCAGAAAAATTCTACTTGTCAAGCTGGGTTTACTTCAAAAGGATACCGTTGTGTATGTCCACAAGGACTCGGGGGAGAGAATTGTGACCAAGGTATTTTAAGCTTATTCGTCAAGTAATGCAAATATTCCTGCCTTTTAATGCTTCTTGGTATTCTTGTATTTCTGCTCAAGAAAATTTCCGAAATTCTCTAAAGTCATTGACTGCATGTTTAAATGTGTTAGTTGTGTATAACAAGAAACCTCATTCTCACTTCTCAGCAAGTATTTGTTTATATCAATAATCACCTTAGTTTTCGATGGCCAATCCGTTTCGTGGCTGGCTTGGGCAATCGCTAACCTCACCTCTAACACAAATCGTCCAGTTACGATTTAGAGAACAAGAGTTATTATGTTACGACTTGTAGTGAGGGAGTCATTCGTGCCAGCCTATTGAAATCATACATAAAAGCTTTACACAAAAAGTATTCGATTTTGATGTTTTGTAAAGTGAGAATACAGGGATCAGACCAGTACAACAGAGAGACCTACAGATCACTGCATCGTGTTCAAGGACTCGTATAAGCACCTTTTCTACTTTTAATTTTTCCAGTCATTCTGACTCAGAACTGTTCTCAAGCCCCAAAGGAAACAGGAGTCTACAGAATTTCTAATCATAGATCAGACTCGTTCCCAGTGTACTGCGACCAGACAAGTGATGGAGGTGGTACGTCAAACTAAATAAGAGGATCTCGATGGGTTAACCGTTAGGCGTAAAACGGCCAAAAAATTCAACCGTTATGCATATTAAATTGACAAATTTTAACTCTTCACGGTGGCCAATTTACGTTTTCAACTCAGTTGATAACACTTGATTACCTTGTTATACTCTCCCACCGACGCAGAAACTTACCCCCTTTTTCCGAATAAGTAGTTGATTTAGAGGTGGCTAACTCACTTGGCTAGGAAGGTCCTTGGACTTAGGTCATGTCCATTCAGTCAATTCGTAAAACCATATCTAGAGTTTTCCAAAGGAACAAGCATTTTTCACGAACCTGGACTATTTTTGACAATATTTTTTCTATTTTGAGGTTGGACGATGATATTCAAATACATTGGAGGAGATTCTTCCTCTCCGACTGGTGACACGTTATGGAGTTCATCCGACACATTATCAGAAAATATTATCGCTGCCTTAGATACCACTTCGACCTACCAGGGAAACTACAAAAACCGTATCGTTCAAAGTTGGCAAACTTTTAACCCTCGAGAGGTACGTCCGGAAAATATCTACACCACAGAGGGTTAGGCTAAATGCACTTTAGCTTACAATTTTCTTATACAATGTTAATGTATTTCCATAGAAATGGCCTGTAAAAATAAATCAGTTAGACTTTTTTGGATTTTTTTTTCCATTTGCCTGATCGAGCTTTCCATCTTATGGAAGACTTGTCTTCAAATTGTCTGTCACGAAACACTTTTCCAGATGCTTTTCATCATGTTCCTAAAGACAAACCAAGCGGTTTTACACAAAATAATCTACTTCAATCACCATGGACAGATCTTAAGAATGCGACAACTTTAAAACCCTTTCGCATCAATGGCCATCTGGGTGCACGAAACTTTGAAATTACAGCTAAGTACGCAGGATGCTCTAGTGATGTTGGGTGGTTTATAATCGGAGGACCTTACTGTGCCTGGGAGAGATTTCACCCTGTGCCGGCAATTCTATACAGCAAGAAAACTCACAACATCAAATGGAATAATGCTCAAGGTAGAAATTGCATAAAGAAATCTTGTAATACTTCTGTTACTGTTTTTGTTTGTTTTTGTTTTTTTGTTATCAAATCAGGGAAATAACAAGATATTTCCTAAACAGACCTCATGGAATGGTTTCGTTGCCGTTCATTTATTCTTAATTTTTTTTTATTAAAGTAGATATAACGGTATGTTATAACCATTCTGTTTTTGTTTTGCTTAGATAATCGTAACTTTTCTTCTTCAGGGGCGTGACCAGGATTTTTGAAGCGGGGATGGGAGGGGGGGGGGTCACACTGTCTCAAATAGAGAGTACTCGCTAGATTGCCATGTCAACCTTTGATAAATGTGCTGTAACAGTGACATTTTGAGATACCCCGTTCCCCTACCCCCTCTCTATATTTAATCTGGGTGTCAGAATTTAATTGCAATTGTTAATTACAGGGGCAAAATCTAGAATGGAAATTAGGAGGAAAGAAATTTAATAGCTGCACGAGTCATCTGAAATTTAACATTTCCGCTGATTACAAGGCCGGTGCTCAAAAACCGGTTTCAGTAAGGAGAGATCAATTCTGCACTTTTTATTTGCCTTCTTCTCCATCCACCTATAAATTTGGATTATGTATCACGGCAATCGTTTATTTAATGAGATCTCAATAAAAAAGTTTACTATGTATTAATTATCGGTGAACTTTTTTTCATATAATCTTTTCTCAAGATGATGTCGGAAGCGCTGAGGTTATGGTTGTGTATGTACGTTGAAGACCAAGGATGCCAGGCAATGAATAATCTGAATGAAATGTTGAGAGGGAAAACTTCTGCTTTAACGCTATATTCAAAATGACTGCAAGATCCTACAAATCATATTGAAGTGCTTTACTATTGACCTTGATGGTTTTCGAGAAGAACTGGCTCGTTGCTGCCAACGACGCTTATCCTTTACAGCTTTTTTACAGCTTAACTTAACACATAACTTGAGACATATCGAAACACTCACTAGTAAACACATTGCCATTCAGAACGTGAAGGAAAAAAAAATATCTGATTTGCTTTGTAACGCAGATATGTTAATGTTCTTGTCAATTTGTTCATTTACACAATGTTATAGTCGTTGTGTTAGTTTTTATATAAGATAGGAATTTCAAACAACTTTGTATTAGTTCGATAACGGTACGTATGAAGTTAGCAAGAGAAATAACCTTAACAATTGACGGCATTTCATCCTTGCCGCCTCTATAATACCTTGTATGGAAATCTTGTTCAAGGAATTGTACAGTAAATGGCAAATAGACAGAACTCTTGACAGCTATTGGTTGAACAGTAAACAGGAAGTTAATTGGAGCTAATATCATGCTTAGTACAGCTGGGAAAAATTCAGTTTGTACAACTCCATGTCTGTATGTCTTTATGCCATATCTTTCACTTGGATCTGTTTTCTGTTACTGGATCTGTGTTCAGTGATACCCAAGATTTCCTGGTTACAAGGTTGGTTATTCAAGTATGTTCTTTGACAAAATGAAAACTGAGGTATCGATTCTTTCAATACTACTGTAAAAAAAAGGCGCGATTGACAGAAAATAAAGCAACAGTGTGATCGTTATAGTGTTTTCAGTGTCTGCTGCAAGCTACAGATGGCGGCTTTTCAATTTCATGATGGAAATAGCACGTTAGTATTTACCGCTGTTTGCGGCTATTTAAATTAAACCGAGTTAAAAATTCCGGATAATTTTATTTTAATTTTACATAAGCGAAAAAACAATTAAGTTAATTAATTAAAGAAAAAAGAAAAATTACCATTTTCCTGTTGTTATCTTATAATGATATATACCACCAACGAAACAGAAGAACATCTTTGTCATAGCAAGTTAAGCCTCCTTTCATCTTTTTGGATTAATCTCTAACGGAATCTAATATTTAGGGCATCATAAACTTTTATAAACTTTGACATATTTTTTTTCACCAAGAGAAAACAAACGCCTTTTTCGACACAGCGTATGACTTCTCTTGTCTAAACGTCATATCTGCCTCAATTGCATTCAAGAGGCAATTTTTTAGCATTCTTAAAAGACTAAAGATTCTCTGGAGGAAGTTCAAAGTATAATGAAAAATGGATTTCCTTAAAAATAAACGAAAAATATTTCGAACATTTGGTCTCGATTTAATATTTGAGCGCCATTCCAGCGAATTAATCAGTGATAAATTCTCTGGAATGGTACTCGCTTACTTTTGCGTTGAGCGGCTTCATCTGCCTTAACGGAAGCAAAGTCGTACAGTCTACAATTTTGTCGTATTCTGCATTTAATAATCTATTCATTGTTATTAACTATATTTTAGTTTCAAGCGAATCATCGCGTGTAAATGTTTTTTTTTCTCTAAAGGCACTTGCTAAGATGCGGAGTAACCTTAAAGGCAAAGACAGAAATAATGGCAAGAACTTTTGTTATTGATAGAAACAAGACCAGTTTCATCCGTCTCGCGGGTAAAAGGAAGGAATCTATCCAAAAACCCCCATTCAAAGTTTCTAGTTTGCAGGAATCAATACGTTTCTTCCCCAAATAGTTACAGTTAAGAATATTCTAACTTATAGTAATTACCTTCAACCCACAGAAACTCGTAATGATTTGGATTCCGAGTATAAGCAGAATTCAAAACAGAATCTGCTTTCAGTGGACAAGTTCCGTTATCTAAATGTACCCCGAATTGGCATGATCACACCATATCATGACTTCGAATGTTAAATGTCTTGATCATCCTCTCTGCGTTTCTGTGAACTTTGCCACCGAAGGAAAAAAAGTGGTGTGCGTTATTGTCCTGTAACAAGTTCAACGACCCCGACAAACTCAAAGAAAGCAAGAGTTCGTATCACTATTCGTCTCCAAATGCATCACTATAAGTTTTCCAAATGCTAGTACTTGCTACAGATGTAAGGAACTCACATTAATTTAAGGGGGACAGAACGTCAATAATGTTGATCAGTTACGGATAATGATGAGTTGTTCTTCTTTTTACTTGTGACCGTAAAGCCATTTCTGGTTATGAAATTCACGCTGGTGACTTGTAAATGAGTGCTGTTATTCAGGTCGCATAAAGGAATCTCACTTAATACTGGCCCGTAGTTGTAAGACACACAGTTGGGGTCCCCATAACAAATTAGTTCACAGCTTACTTCACTTTCAACTGGCACATTTTTGATTATGTGATGAAGTAAATACTTGTCTTTGGTGACTGGGTTGAATAGAATGGCTCTGCACTCATCTGAATTTGCTGTCACAAGTAATAAGAAAAGCAACCCATCATTATCCGCAACTGATCAACATTATTGATAGGTGTCGATGAAAATTTATTTTATCCCTCGAGACTCCTGGTAATTGCTTTCTATCCCCCTTTCATAAAGCGAGTTCCTTTCATCTATAGCAAGTAGTAGCATTTGGAAAACTTATAGTGATGCATTTGGAAACAAATAGTGATGCGAACTCTTGCTTTCTTTGAGTTTGTGGGGGTCGTTGAACTTGTTACAGGACAATAACAGGCACCACTTTTTTCTTTGGCGGCAAAATTCACAGAAACGCAGAGAGGATGATGTAGACATATTAAGATACATTCAAAGTCGTTATATGATGTGATAATGTCAATTTGGGGTACATTTAGGTAATGGAACTTGTGCACTGAAAGTAGATTCTGTCTTGAATTCTGCCTATACTCGGAATCCAAATTATTACGAGTTTCTGTGGGTTCAAAATAATTACTATAAGTTAGAATATTCTTAACTGTATTTGGGGAAGAAACGTCTTGATTCCTGCAAACTAGAAACTTTGAATGGGGTTTTTTGGATAGATTCTTTCCTTTTATTCGAGTGACGGATGAAAGTGGTCTTGTTTCTATCAATAAACGCTTTCCAATCTATTTTGTGTTTTCCAAAATAGCACATTTTTGGATAAATTAATGATTTTCCTCTGCAAGTTTTGGTAATCACTTAAAAATTATCAAATCTAGCGGACAAATTTTAAAATAAATTGAAAATTTACATTTTCCTCTGCAATATTAAGCGCGTCCGTAAGAAACTATGTGTTAATGGACAATCATGAAAAGATGCAGAGGTAATCCGTCTAATCTGCTAACAGTCAGTCACTGAATGTTGCAGAAATTCTGCAACCTCTCATGCACTGTGTGTTGCAGAAATTCTGCAACCAATAGTCCACTGGATGTCGCAGAAATTCTGCTACCACTCACACACTGGATGTTGCAGAAATTCTGCGACCCTTTATACACTGGGTGTTGCAGAAATTCTGCGACGACTCATACTCTAAGTGTCGCAGAAATTCTGCAACCACTCATACATTGGGTGTCGCAGAAATTCTGTGACAACTCATACGCTGGGTGTTGCAGAAATTCTGCAACAACTCATTCAGTGAGTGTCGCAAAAATTCTGCAACCTCTCATTCACAAGGTATTGCAGAATGTCACAGAATGTCACTGAATGTCACAGAAACACTGTGACAACTCATACACCGGATGTTGCAGAAATTCTGCATCCTCTCATTCACCAAATGTTGCAGAAATTCACTCATGGATACAGGAATATAACAGTCTTTCTCTAGCCAGTCAATAACAGATGCCACAAATATTCTGTCAATTAACTTTCAACAGGAATTATGTACCTAAAATAGCACATGGCTTAATGCCACATGATAAAATGCGAATATTAAAAATGTTAAAAAAAAAAGTAAGCAATACAACATACAATTTAAGTCATATCACTTTATTTTATGATCAGATACAAAAACTGACTGAAAAATATCATTAATTTATAAAATTGAAGTTTGTTATACAGCAAATAAGCAATCTACTCTATATAGTCACGATTTCAGTCCTTTGACCTATTTTAAAATATCTGTATACGTGATGAATTGAGAGCAAATATATCATTTAAATCTTGCATTGTCTTGCAAAAGACTACAAGGAAATTAATGCTCAACCTTCTGATGGAAACTTTAAACCGTTCACTATTCAGAGGAAAACTAAATTAACAGTATCACAGATTTTAATTAATATCTCCACCAATGTTTACAGTAGGTAATAATGCTACATATGTATCTCAATAAGAGGGCAAAAATAAGCCTCTAGGAAAAACAATCCTCTCTCTCTGTCAGCTGCAACTGTTTCCAGACTAAGAAAAATCAAACCGTGCAATGTTGCCTAATAAATCACAAACCAATGAAAGGGATAATGTACTGAAGACCCACTCTACAAAGCCATTGTGAGGGCGCCTCTGGTTTTGGCCGGGTTCTGCATTGAAAACAACGACGGAATCCAAGAAATCTGAAATAATTCACTAATGTTTAATGCATCGTATCAATTTTCGCAACAACAAAATTGGCCTAAAATGTGCTTTTATCAAATGTTTGTGGGTTCTACATCTCCATCGAGGACTGAAAACATACAATTCATAAACAAGAGATCGACTTAGAGATGACGATTCAATAAGCGTTTGGTAAAATTGTATCTATATCGATGAGATCGCAAACTTGTGCCTGGAAAACAAAGTTTGACTCAGACCATTTATCGTTACCTAATCGCTCTATATTTATCGTTACCCAATCGCTCTGACCAAGGGCGAACGCTCGAAACGTCAGCCTTTAAACTCTTTGCAGTGGCCAATTTACGTTGTCAACTCAGTTGATAACACTAAATTACATTTATTGTTACGATACATTACGACTGAAGTTCGCGTTACCTGTCACACTTGCATACTTTTGACCTCTTGTCAACCTTGAAATTTGAAAAGTTATCGACACTGAATTGCTGCTTGTGATACTTTGTATTCAGGTGATTTTAACTTTACCTTCAATTTCTAATTGACTCTCTAAATCCGGAATTATTTCTCCATAAATGAAAGATCCTGCATTCAAAGAATTGTTTGAGTCATCGAAGTCAACCCACTGATCTTCATTGGGATGTCTTTCCTCTGGTGGTGATTCCCGAATCGTAAAAATTATCATGGCTCGTAGAAATGGGATATGTTTCCGGTGCCCTCGCCATCATCGGTTGAAATATTTTTGTTCGACGGATACAAATTAACTCAACTCAGAGTCTGACAAGAGCGCATAGCAAACAAAACTGACTAAAGCCCAATTCTACGATTTTTTGGGATATTACGAGCGGATGTCGGCGGTTTGTAAAACAATAGGTTGAAGGGACTTTTGTCCCTCGTTGGTGAAATTGCACAGTGCACAGCTTACGAGTTCTAATCGAAATACTAACCCTATACTCGCCAATTTGGTATATAATGCAAACGAATGGAGACTTCATATCTTTAACTAGGCCTACCGTGAGCGCTAAGCATGTGAAGGTCAGTATTCATTGAGCGAAATCGGTGCCTTTCAAAACCGCCGGCGTCGCGGCTCTTTAGTTTTATAATTAACCATAATTGAGTGCATGCCTAAGGGCCAAGTCGCACTAGAGGACAATTTCAGATTTGTCCAGGACAAGTCTGACTTGAAATCGGCCAGTGACAAAAAATTTGTCCGGAAAGCTACAGTCGCACTTGAGAACAAAATCTGTGAACAAAACATCACACCATGCTGTGAGCGTCACGCAATTTCCCGCGAAGCAGCCTTTACCCGCTGTTTCAATCCACAAACCGCGACACGAGGGATCTCAAAATGTTTCCACGAAGAATTCTAGCAATAATATTTTTCTTCTATTTTCTGGTTCTTCATCAGCAAGCAAATATCAATATCAATTTAATGATATGTTGTCTGTTATTAATGCAGAATTTACGTGCACAAAACATTCTAGTGACACGATGTATTCGCCGACAACGAAATCGTTATCGAAGACGAGCACCATACTATTGGACTCTTCCTCGTCCAGTCGAATCGTGGTTCGAGATCCATTATACTGATCGAACAATACCTGGGGACTACTTTCGAAGGCTCTTACGAATGAACAGAGAAAGCTTTGATTTGTTGCTCAACGTAATTCGTAACCGGCTGACGAGACAGAATACAGTTCTGCGAAATTGCCTCACTCCTGAAAAGGTCCTTGCTTGTGGTTTGCTTCGCCTTGCACACGGAAATTCATACGAAACAATAGGACCTGCGCTAAACGTCGGCAGAACTACAGCAATAGAGGCTTGTCAAGACGTGGTTGAGGCTCTTTATGACTTAAGGAATGAGTACATCGAATTCCCAACAACAGTGGCCGAGACAATGAGGTGTATAGACATTTACGGACAAATCACGACTTCCAAACATTGTTGGGGCCATAGATGGCACTCATATCAAAATAGTTGCTCCTAGAGACAGTGCTGTTGATTATTTTAGTCGAAATCAGCAACATGATTTCATTATTCAGGCCGTTGCTGACGGTAAGGGATTATTTCTTGACTTTGCAGCGGGTTATCCGGGAAGTATCCACGACGCTAGGGTATATCGAAACAGCTCGCTTTATCTAAGAGCAAGCAACGGAGATATACTCAAGGAACCCGTTGAAAGAATCGGCATCACAGATATTCAGCCTTACCTGGTAGGAGACAGCGCATACCCTATTTCCCCCTGGCTTATGAAGCCTTATCCTGAAGCGACGCGTGACCCTGGCGAGATAACATTTAACAAGGAACTGTCGTCTGCACGAGTAACCATCGAGTGCGCTTTTGGCTGCCTCAAAAGTCGTTGGCGAATTCTACAAAAGCGGTTGGATAGCAGAATAACTTTTTCTGTGAAGATTGCCATTGCTTGTGCAGTGCTGCATAACTTTTGCATTAAAATTGGGGACGAATGGGAGGATGATTTTTACGATGACGATGATGACCGCGGAAACGAACAGAACAATGACTTAATGCAGGACGGGGAAGATATAAGAGAGTTGCTAAAAAACAGTCTATGATTCTTCAAATCCCTTTTTAAAGAGAAGTGTGTGATAAAGATAATTTTTGCATTTACAACAAGAAATCAGTTCAAGCAGTACATTCATTTGTTTCCATAATTTCGTTTGATCGATTCGCAACATAAACAATAACATGTCTTTTGATAATGGTCGATAATGATTGTCTCCCAATAGTCCAAAACAGTCTTGAATTAAAGTTCAGTTGTCTTTCTCATTCTGTTGGCCAAGGATGTGCCGCCAGTGTACTTATAGCCCGCCGGGACGAAGAAAAATAGATCTGTTTCCTTAGTATGGTTATAAAAAAAAAACCCTCAAATTTCTGAGCTTAAGAAGGTTTAGTGTGGACAAGGCCTTACAATTGCAAGGCATTTCGAACAGTTAACGAGCATGAGAAAGAATCAAGGAAGCTTTAAGTTGATTAGTTTAGCACTCACGGGAAAATGTCATATTCTTAATTGATTTGAAGGTGTGAAAACCTCAGACAGAAATGTCGTTGTTTGCGACTCTCTCTTCGCCGCTCTTAATTGCGCCCTAAATTTTATTACAAGAGAGGCAATGATGAGAAGACACGAGTTCATGATTCATCGGTCTGTCGGCTTTGAAAATAGTTGGTCTTTGAACTAACTCACATCTCATTTGCGTCCGTTAAATTCTTCATACGCCAGATGCCTCCGAAAGATAAGGGGAATGGGAGTATTGGAAGTATGGTGCATCAAAATAATACAATCAGGAGCTGCGTATCTTTACAGAACAGGAACAAGAGTTTACCTTTTCTCCAAAAATAATTGGTGCGGACTTTTTGCAAAAGTCATCACATTCCTTTGCTGAACCCTGTGGAGAATCACTTTCTGAGAGGAAACTTAAGGTATGAATAAACTGGTGCATCACTAAGGATTTATACGTGACGCGTGATGAAGGCCAAAGTTATAATGCGACGCGTGAATTTTACTGAAAGGTTAACGTTATTCGTGAATTTACGAAATTGTATGAGGCCTGAAGTATACTTGAACCTGAATTTTTTCGTTTTTTTTTCATAGCGTGAAAACCTCAAGATTTCCCTGAAACCATGAACATAAGAGGAGAGATTAGAAATTTTCTCTTTTATGTCCATGAAGCATGAACTGATTTTTTGAAAATTCGTCTTAGGCCTGCAATATCTTACTATCTCTCTCTCAGGACAAATTAGTTCCAACGAATTTACTGAAGGGATGCGTTTCAATTTGCTTCAATAAACCCACGGTTATACGAAAGGTTCAGTACGGCTAAACTTCAGTAAAACATTATCTGCGCGAAAGCCAAGCTAGCCTAGTTACACCAAGACCTGTTCAAATCATAGTCAAGATAGTGTTGATGAATTCATACATCCTGTTTTGAAATGTCCATGTGATGTAAATTCACTTTCTTTTAATTTTTCAGATCCATATGTACAGAAGGAGGCCTTACAAACCCCCGTAATTGTAGACAATTATGTGTGAGCAGTGAAAGACTAATTTTCTTGGATACTATTGGATCAACAGTACTGCATCGCCTTGTGAACAGAAGGAAGAGGAGTCAAAAATCTAAATCTTGCATCGTCAGTTGAAATCAAAATTATTGAACGGGTAACTTCGAGGAAAAACATTTATCTCATCAATTAATGACGATATCGTCACTCAGTGATGGTGATGTAAATTCAGCTTCAAGTGTCCTTGTCGAAAACGCACCAAAGACACGTTCCCTGATTAATCAACTCTTTTAATCGACGAATACAATCCAGGTATAACTAAAGCATCAACAACAACTCGACCGCGTGCAGGATTTCTCAACCATCTAGAAAAGAAACGTGATACCTCGGAGCACAAAGTACATTCTGGGAAATTGATTGATTGGAGACATTTCCGGTCATGACAAAAACAACAATAGCGAAACTAAAAACGACTTAAGGCATTGTTCACGGTTCCCGACAGTCCTCATTCCAAGGTCATCTAATTTTAAATTTCTTTAAAAATGAACAGATCATCCTATTCTGCAACAGATGAGCTCTCCTTATGCCAAGACAGGATTACTTCCATCTTTTCTTTGATTAAACGAAATTTTAAAAAATTTGAAAACAAACTTTAAAAAGAATCTTAAATGTGTTAGGAGCTCATCCTGAATGTGTACAATAATTCAATTACACGATTTTTTTTTTTTTGCAGGGAAGAGAAAATTAATTTCCTTTCAACAACTTACCTTTTGGCATTTGATTAAAAGCCTGCATGATTTATGAATAGTTCTGTTTAATAAAGCGGGTATGGGCCTCTGTTAATAGCCTTTAGTTTCCAACCGTGGATTTATTTTCACAAGTTTATCCTATCATTCAAGAAACATCAGCATACACAGTATTGTTATTTCAACTATGATCACTGAAAAATAGAAGAGGCATAAATAGAAAACTGATCGAAATTGTTGGTATGCGTGGGCCCTCTACAATTTGTCTTTTTTGAGAATGGAAAAGCAACGACTCAGAATTTCTGCAGCATTGACCTTGCAACACATAAAATTTCTTTAACTCAGGATGTCATTGCTTGCAGAATTTCTGCTGCTGCGGACGTCGTACCGTGCAGAATTTCTGCAGCCCTGGACGTCAAGGCGTGCAGAATTCCTGCAGCACTGGACGTCAAGGCGTGCAGAATTTCTGCAGCACTGGCGTCAAGGCGTGCAGAATTTCTGCAGCACTGGACGTCAAACCTTGCAGAATTTCTGCATCATTGGACGCCATACCATGCAGAATTTCTGCAGCACTGGACGTCAAGGCGTGCAGAATTTCTGCAGCACTGGACGTCAAACCTTGCAGAATTTCTGCATCATTGGACGCCATGCCATGTGGAATTTCTGCAGCACTGGACGTCAAGGCGTGCAGAATTTTTGCACGCTTGGGCCGTCAAACTTTGCAGAATTTCTGCATTACAGTTCTTGATACCATGTCAAATAAAAATGAAAAAAAAACCGCTTAAACATATTAAGGGTTAAAATCAAAGACTTTATCGTTCCATTCTTAAACGTGCAGAGCATTATGTGCACTTTGACCAGATTTAACAAGCAACGCAGTAAAAAAATGAATATTTGTACGAGTAAATTGTACCTACGTTTAACTTTCCGTTTAATTATACAAAATGTTGCTCTTTTGAAGCAACACATTTTCTTAATCCGTGAAAACTGAAGCGTTTTGCTTTTATCAAATAGGAGAAATTTCCGTGTTTTTTGCTTAAATAGTGCTGCTTTAAAGGCAACATTTCACTTTGTCTGGAAAAAAGCACGATATTTTGCGGAATCGATATGAAATATATGTCTAAAAGGTCCATTTTTCACGGAAAATGCTATTTTGGAAAACACAAAATAGTTTGGAAAGCGTTAATAATAAAAGTTTACTATTCTTGTCATTATTTCTGTCCTTGCCTTTAAGGTTACTCCGCACCTTAGCCAGTGCCTTCAGAGATGGCGATGTTTCGCATGAAACCAAAATAAAGTTAATGACAATAAATAGATTATGAAATGCAGAATACGATAAAATTGTAGGCTATTCTACTTTGCTTCCTTTAAGGCAAATGAAGCCGGTCAACAGAAAAATAAGCGAGTGCCATTCCAACAAATTAAGAGGCGATCTCTGTAGGAGCGGTCCAGGGTATTTCGCAGCGGAAAAAAGTTTTCCCTCAAACTTTGCCCAATAAACTATCTTTGGTGGCAAGTAAATAAAACCACATTAGTTTCTGGAAATACGTTGAAATAAAATTTTTAGAGCTCTCAAAAGTCAAAGCTGCTAAAGGCCCTTTTTTGACCTCTTGCGACATCGAAAATTTCAAAAGTTGAATGACCTGGTCCTCGTATCACACTGCATGCAGCAAAAAATCTTTTGTACTTTTAAAGTGTGTGATATGTTAGGTGAATAAAAAATATTTCAATTTTGATATTTGTTTATTTAGGGGTTCGTCATAATTTATTTACACTCGTTAGACAGCTTTCTGAAATTGGTCAAAAGTACTCTTTCCTTCTTGGTTGATATTGCTCAAGTCCAGACCAGACCATTAAAAACTCCGCTTGATTTCTTCTAATGAGATGTTTGGCTGCAGAAAAATATAAAACATCTTGCACTTATTAATTTTGTTCGCCGCGGTGACTTCACACTTTCAGCGATTTTGCTAGCGTGACAGCCGATTATGCAAATTAGTTCATTGAACAAACTCCGACCGTTTTATATAAGTAGCTCAATAAATCTTAGATTTTAACCATTTTAAGTTGAAAAGATAGTAGGACAGAGCTTTTAGACTACACCGATTGATACTCTGAACATTGCAAAAGGCCAGAATTTGACAAATTATACCCTCTCGTGACGCAAGACGTCAATAACAATGCCTCTTAATTCGCTAGAATGACGCTCAGATATTAAATCGAGACCAAATGATGCGAAATATTTTTCGTTTATTTTAATGGAAATCTGTTTTTTCTTTATTGAACTTGAACTTCCTTCACAGCAGAAAAAATCACCCCTTGACTGCAATTGGGGCAGATATGATGTTTAGACAAAAGAACTCATACGCTGTGTGAAAAAAGCGTTTGTTTTCTCGTGTTGAAAAGAATATGTTAAAGTTTGTGAAAGTTTATGATCCCCTTGAAATTATATTCCGCCAGAGATTAATCTAAAAAATAAAAATCGAGGAGGCTTAACTTGCCATAAGAAAAATGTTCTGTTTCGTTGGTGGTAAATATCATTATAAGATAAAAACAGGAAAATGTTAATTTTTCTTCTTTTCTTCTTGACAACAGGTGACTCAGTTATTATTTTTTCGCGTATGTAAAAGTTATCTGTGAAGGAAATTTTTAACTTGCTTTATTTTAAATAGTCGCAGGTAACTAACGGTTCTGTTTGAAGTTGGAAAACGTGTATACAGATGTAACACACCTGCGGCAATGACCTGAATTTGTACAAAAAATTGGCTCGAAAAGTTTTTTTTTTTACCCTATTTCGGAATAATAATGTTCAATGACATGTTTATGTCAGGAGACGAGCTGCTTCCATTTTCTCATAATTACTTTACTTAGGTTACGAGACATGAATGTTAATTAGGAAACTGTTACCATTTCCGTTTAGGCTTATCTTATTTAGTTTTAAAAGACTTTCCTACAATGCTTAAGTTCCACGCAAAGCGGAATATTTGCCACTCTAGTAAATTCCTTCATTTGTGAGAGTCGAAGTTTTGTTTGTAATACACCTCTTAAAACTATTCTGGGTGAACTGCAGATAAAAGTTCATCATGTTTTTTTTTAATGAGCAAATGAGTTGGTACACTAAGGGCCCACAACTTCTCTAAACATATTAAAATGTACTATCCTCCTACTGTAAAATATTAATCAAAAACGTCTGGATGTGGTGAAAACGTGGTTTGGATTAGTTTGGCCTCGAGCAAATAACCAGCCCATAACGTCAAAGAGTAAACAGCGGTAAATGCAAACGTGCTATTTCCATCAGGAAATTGAAAAGCCGCCATCTGAAGCTTGCAGCAAACATTGAAAACATACTTGAATAACCAACCTTGTGACCAGGCAATCTTGAGTATCATTGAACACAGCTCCACTAACAGAAAACAGATCCAAGTGAAAGACATTGTGCAAAGTCATACAGACATGGAGGTGTACAAACTGAATGTTTCCTAGTTGAACCAAGCGTGAGATTAACTCCAATTAACTTCCTATTCACTTTTCAACCAATAGCTGTCGAGAGTTCTATCTATTTGCCTTTAATGGTACAATTTTGTTGAACAAGAGGTCCATACAAGGTATTACGTAAATATGACGAAAACTGAAATATATCTTTAAACAGAATACCAAAGCGTTTAAACTCCGTTTCCATGGCCAGTTTTGCTCAATTGAGGCTGCAAGGATGAAAGGCCGTCAATTTTACACGTACCCACCAATAGCGAACTTATACAAAATTGCTTGAAATTTTCATCTTATATAAAAACTAGCACAACAGCTATAACAATATGTAGATGAACAAATTGACAAGGATATTAAAATATGTGCATTACGAAGATGAGCAGATATTTTTTTCCTTCACTTCTGAATGGCATTGTGCGTTTAATAGTGAGTGTTTCGATATGTCTTAAGTTGTGTGTTAAGTTATTTGAATAACGGTATATAAGTGTTGAGTAATAAAAATTGAGAGTTGGGTGTGTGAACACCGCCACACAGGCAGTTCATTTGAAGATAGACGATCTTTCAGCAGCTCGCTTCCCGAACGCAGCAGAAGATGGTGTAGCTGTATTGGATCCATCGCGACCATCCATTATTCAAGCAATCAGATTTGCTATTTCAACGTCGATTGGTTCTTTAACAGAAAACTTAACGTGATCAAATCTACGCCAGCCAAATTTGCTCAAAGTTTTTCTGTAGTAACAGCGCTGCAGTTGACCAAGCCGTAAAGAAGGCTCGCCGTGAGAACTTCACTTGCGTCTGTAAGGGCAACTAACAGCAACTTGATCATGAGTTTCAAGTCCTCCATAAGATGCATGACGCTTCGAACGCCCTGAAAAGTAGTTCTTTAGAGAGAGCGAAACGCGCCTTAGGATAAGGTACTACTTTAGTATCGAAAAGTATAAAGGCCATAAAGCTATCTAATAAGAGCGAGTTTCGTTGGCAAGTTGCGGTCAACGAATATCTATCTGACAAGCTCGCGTCATACTCTGATGACGAAAAGAAAATGTCTCTAGCAGAGAGAATAGCGGAAAGAGGATAAGCGTCGTTGGCAGTAACAAGCCAGTTCTTCTTCAAAATCAACGAGTTACAGTTAAGCACTTTGGTATGATCTTGCAGTCATTTTGCGTATAAAGTTAAAGCAGAAGTTTTACTTCCCAACATTTCATTAAGATTATTCATTGCCTGACATCCTTGGTCTTCAACGTACATACACAACCATAACCTCAGCGCCTCCGACGTCATCTTGAGAAAAGAATATATGAAAAAAAGTTCACCGATAAAGAATACATAGTAAACTATTTATAGAGATCTCATTAAATAAATGACTGCTATAATACATAATACATATTTAGAGGTAGATGGAGAAAAGGGCAAATAAAAAGTTGGCAAAAGCGACCTTTCCTGACCAAAACCGGTTTTTGAGCACCGGCCTTGTAATCATCGGAAAGGTTAAATTTCAGATGACTCTTGCAGTTATTAAGAGAGGATGTCAGCATCCATCGAACAAATTTGAAATATTGTGGCAAGTCGCCCTAAGTTCGTTTTCACTCCTACTTTTATATTTTGTAGCCCAGTATGTTCTAATGATTGTGGTTTAGTTTTTTTATGAAAATATATTTTAGTTTTCGAGGAATAACTTTTTTCGTTTGACCGCTCAAAAATGCAAATTTTCACCGTGAATATTATCCGAGTTGTGTGACCTCATGTAACGATTCCACTTGACTTCCGGCATTTCTGTCAACATAATACTTTGTTTTGTCATCTAAACTTAATCCCCTGTCATTATTGAAGCTGGCAAAGAAATATTTATTTTTTGGTGAATATTTTTGTCCGACATACTTTTCCTATGTCGAAAAGTAGCATCAAAACAAAGACAGTTTTAACAATGACTGATTTGGCAGAATCTACTGAGTTTCAAGCTTTTAAAAGACAAAAGGATGGTTATAAAGTTAGTGTAAAAATTTGCTTGTGTATTTGTGTTGTTCTATCTTGAGACGAACTCAAAGTCCGGAAAAATTTATTTGATAGCCACTATGAAATATACATGGTGCGCCCACTTGTCGCCATCGTTAACTAGCATAAATCGCTACAATTTGCGAAAAAATCTAACATAACACTCTTACCTCGTTTATTTATGATTTTATTAGCTGTTTCGATGATCACCTTAATTATGCTCTACCACATTCTAGCCAGATTTGAGTTCCAGTCTATATATCTTCTCTCTCTTATTATATCAGTTGCATGACAAGCGTGACACAGAAATTCAAATACCAAGAGATGGTTTTTTTTTTCCTCTTTGCATGACATCTAGAAAAACCTTTCAGGAATAACTGCATTCAGAAAACTAAAATGTCCAGATCCATCAATGATTAGAACATATTGGGATACAAAAGTATTTGATGCATGCTGACATTAGCTCTTAAATTTTTTTCCTCCTAATTTCCATTCGAGATTTTGCTCCAGTAATTAACAATTGTAATTAAATTCAGGCACCCAAATGAAATGAAGTGAGGGGGGAGGGGGGGCGGGGTATCTTAAAATGTCACTATTACACCATATTTATGAGAGGACTTCGACATGGCAATCGGGCGAGCACTCTCTCTTTGACAGAGTGCGACCCTCCCCCCCCCCCCTTCTCCCTCCCAAAAAAATCCAGGTCACGCCCCTGAAGGAGAAAAGGAAACTGCTGAGTTATCCAAGAAGGAGTCGACTAGATCAGTTCAACGCTTATCTCAGCAAAACAAAAACAGAATGGTTATGACATACCGTTATATCTGCTTTAATAAAAAAAGAATTAATGAATGAATGGCAACGAAACCATTCCATGAGGTTTGCGGTTTAGGAAATACCTTGTTATTTCCCTGATTTGAAAAACAAACAAACAAGAACAGTAACAGAGGTATTCCAAAATTTCTTAAATCAATTCTACCTTGGGAGTTATTCCATGTGATGTTGTAAGTTTTCTTGCTGTATAGAATTGCCGGCACAGGGTGAAATTTCTCCCAGTTACAGTAAGGTCCCCCGATCATAAACCACCCAGCATCATTACGGCATCCTGCGTACTTAGCTGAGATTTCAAAGTTTCGTGCACCGTAATGGCCATTGATGCGAAAGGGTTTTAAAGTTGTCGCACTCTTAAGATCTGTCCATGGTGATTGAAGTAGATTATTTTGTGTAAACCAGTCCACGTTAGTTGTTCCTCTGGCATTGAATTTCATAGACATAACTTCTGCTCCATTCGTGTAAAGCACTACACGAACCTAAAGTCATACAAGAAAATGATCAGTTGTCTACATGTCAAATGCATGAGTATGGGGTAAGATGAGAATCGTTAAATCGGGGGATTTAAAGAGTTGTTAGTCAATTTTTTATTGTCTTTTTACAAACTTATTTTGAAGGATTCCGACAGTTTATCAATCAATATCAATTAATCAATCAATACTACATAACATGACTATATGTAAACTCGAGAAGGCAAAGTTTTGAGCAAGTAGTTGTTCTATCGGCTTGGTTCTAGTATCACTCTGTCTTTGGCACGGCAACCCTTGTTTTTCAATCGTCCTCGAAGCACTAAAAGCTCCGTAACACCCTGAGTAATTTTTTAACGTAATTTTTGACTAAGCACTTTTGTTTCTGCTCAGAATTTTCTTTGGATATTTCATATCAATGTGGTTTGCATGTTTTGTTGTGGTTTGACCTTGCGACCAGTCGTTGTTTCTCTTGAGAATCAAAGACATGGAGTGCGAGAATTTCACAATTTTAAAACATGAGAGCTATTCTCCTACAAGGATAAAACATGAGCACTTTCCTTATACCTATTCCCAGGACGATACACTCTTAAGGTTTGGGAAGTAAGGTAAACAAAAGAACGCAACAAATAAAGATCTCATTGCATGGCCAGTGATATCACTCAAATAAAAAAAAAATTGAAACAAATTGTTTTGGTTTATATTCTTTTATATTCTTTATATTCTATTCTTTTTTATTACTAAATTATTCTCAAAAGAGGAAAGAGCAGTTCAGAAAATTGCCTGCTTGGTTTGTCTGTAGGAACATGATGAACATCATTTGGAAAAGCGTTTCGTGACAGACAATTTGAAAACAAGTTTCCATGAGGTGGAAAGCTCGATCAGGAAATATGGAAATACATTAACATTACATAAGAAATTTGTAAAACAAGGTGCACTTAGCCTAACCCTCTGTGATGTAGATATTTTCGGGCTTACCACTTGAGGGTTAAAAGTTTGCCAACTTTGAACGATACGGTTTTTGTAGTTTCCCTGGTAGGTTGAAGTGGTATCTAAGGTAGCGATAACATTTTCTGATAATGTGTCGGATGAACTCCATAACGCGTCAGCAGGCGGAGAGGAAGAATTTCCTCCAATGTATTTGAATATCATCGTCCAACCTTAAAATAAAAAAAAATGTAAAAAATTGTTCAGGTTAGTGAAAATTGCTTGTTCCTTTGGAAAACCCAAGAAATAGTTTTTCTTATTGACTGAATGGACATGATCTAAGACCTTCCTAGTCAAGTGAGTTAGTCAGAGAAATACTGATGACCCTCACTCGAGAGTCTCAGTGTTTTGATGGCTTTTACGGCTAACGGTTGAGCTTTGGCCTGTTCACAGTTAACGGCTAATATCTTTCCATTGTGGTCCCCAGAAAACACTTTGAGGTTGATTTTTTTTACGACTAACGGTTTAAATTTGTCGATTTTATACGCCTAACGGCTGAACTTTTGGTTGTTTTACGCTTAACGGTTAACCACATTGAGATCCTCTTATTTAGTTTGACGTACCACCTCCATCACTTGTCTGGTCGCAGTACACTGGGAATGAGTCTGATCCATGATTGGAAATTTCGTAGACTCCTGTTTCCTTTGGGGCTTGAGAACAGTTCTGAGGCAGAATGACTGAAAAAATTAAAAGTGGAAAAGATGCTTATACGAATCTTTGCACACGATGCAGTGATCTGTAGGTCTCTCTGCTGTACTAGTCTGATCCCTGTATTCTCATTTCACAAAACATCAAATTCGAATACTTTTTGTGTAAAGCTTTTAATTATGATTTCAATAGGTTGGCACGAATGACTCCCTCACTGCAAGTCGTAACAATAACTCTTGTTCTCCAAACCGTAAGGGGACGATTTTGAAAAACAAAACATGCTAAATTGTGCTAGAGGTAAGCGATTCCCTAAGCCAGCCGCAAAACGGATTGGCCACCGAAAACCTAAAGTAATTATTGATATAAACAAATACTTGCTAAGAAGCGAGAAGGAGGTTTTCCGTTATACACAACTAACATATTTAAACATGCAGTCAATGACTTAAGAGAATTTCGGAATTTTTCTTAAGCAGAAAAATAAAAATACCAAGAAGCATAAAAAGGCAGGAATATTTGCGTTACTTGACTGAATAAGCTGAAAATACCTTGGTCACAATTCTCTCCCCCGAATCCTTGTGGACAGACACACCAGTATCCTTTTGAAGTAAACCCAGATTGACAAGTAGAATTTTTCTGACATGGGCTGCTTCTACAAGGATTCTGTGATGAAAAAAAAAGGAAACAGTGCTTTTCCCTTTTTGTATGCTAAGACCACGGTGCTTCTTGAGGGTTTACTATCATCATTATTATTATTATCATCAGTGTAATTTTGAAAAGAGGTCATCAAAATCATTCCTTCGAAAAATCACTAAACCTCACGACGATTTCACCTGGTCTCCAACATTCGAGAAATTAACTTCGCCATGAACGAGGTCTGTTGTATGCCGCACCGCGTCCTGCTGATTTAAAATTGCCTATCTAAAGAGTTCAGGTAATCATGCCATAACATAGCTACCTTCTCTTTCTGTTTACATTTCTGTGGTCAACCAGTCAGTCGTGTCACGTGAGGTTTCAACGATAGAAAACGTTCGGTTGTGTTTAGGTTGTAAGGCTTACCTCAATTCCTCGGTAGGTGTAGCCATTTCTGGAAATGAAATTCACGCTGGTGACTTGTAAATGAGTGCTGTTATTCAGGTCGCATATAGGAATCTCAGTTAGTAGTGGCCCGTAGTTGTAAGACACGCAGTCGGGGTCCTCATAACAAATCAGTTCACAGCCTACTTCACTTTCAGCTGGCACAGATTTGATTATGTGATGAAGTAAATACTTGTCTTTGATGACTGGTTTGAATAGAATAGTTCTGCACTCATCTGAATTTGCTGCCACAGCTAAAAAGAAGAACAACCCATCATTAAACGTAACTGATCAATATAATCGATATGTGTCAATTAAAATTTATTTTATCCCTCGAGGCTCCTGGTAATTGCCAAATATCCCCCTAAAATAGTGCGAGTTCTTTACATCTATGGCAATTAAGTACGAACATTTGGAAAACTTATTTAGAGTAAGAATTTAAACAAAATTATATTGTTGTGAAAGCGATCAAAGTTGATTGTAGATATATGAAAATCATATAAGTGTTTTTTTTTTAGTTTTCAACAAAAAACATACATGGTTATGTTCTGAAGAACTAAAGGATTGAAACAACGATATCAAATAAATATTTTGAGAAAGAGCTGTTGTAGAAGGAAGAGTCTCCCTGAACGGACATCAGAGATCAACTAAACATCACGTCAGTCTTCGATCGCTGGAATATCTTTATCATAAATGATTGGCACTTTTCAAATATTAAAAACACGCCTAAAATTTTCATAATATCTCAAAAATCGAAATCTTTTTCTTATTTTTTGCCAAAAGCCGTTGACGAAAATGTTGACTGAAGCATATTCTCATTTGAAATTACTATCCAAGAAATCAAATTCAATCATAGCATATTTCTCTTGTCGGGGCTCTTTCCCCAATCAGTAGATAAGGAATTTCTTCTTTCTGTTACTTTGGTTTAAGGGTTAGCGTTAACCAAAGGAGGAAAAATTTGTCTTCTGCACGCACATACTTTGCGCAATGCCTCATATACCTATTTGGCCATTTCGCTACTGAACGATTTGGTTAACATTTAACATTTTTACTGCCAGATAAGATTTTGGCTGATTATATTTTTTCGTATCATGAGGCAACTATATGCCAAGGATTTACGTAAAAGAAATTGTTACCGTTATTCGACCTACCTCCATGAACTGCTAACGTTAGCAGAAAAACGGCGAACAGTTTCAGAATCGCCATAACCTTTGACACTTTCTCACTCAAAAAGAAGTTTCAAAGAATGACGAAGGCATAACCTGAAAGAATTAAAAGAGACTTAAACTATAACTTCCCCGAATATTCCGTGTTCGTATAGAAGTCTTGTAGAAGTTAATAATTTATGATCCGAAGAATGCTTTGTTAACGATAAACACGATATACGCTAGCACAATCCCTTTAAAACAAAAGCAGAAAAATTGCAAACGTATATTAAGTTTAACGAGAGGCAAAAGCATGAAAATTCAAATCCAAAAATGTTTATATTTATTTTTTTTAGATTAAGGCATTGCAATCCGTCACTATATATAAAAGTTCAATATTGAAAAAGTTCGAAATTATGCTAATTTTTAGGAGTGTTAATAAAGGAACTTAATTGGGCTGAAAAATTAAGAATGATTCATTAGCGCAACAACACCAATTCAGTAAAACATCTCAGAAGAAAAAAATGTAATTTTCAGAACTACAACTCATGAACTCTTCCAGTTCCTTTGGGTTATGCCTGTAAGCCTCTCAAAAATTATGGAAATTCCAAGTCTGTTCGTTACTTTTGTGCCAACGTTTGCAGTTAACTGAGAGGAAGGTCGCTGCCACTTCAACTTACCAGGGAAATTTTTAAAAGCTGGCAAAATTTTAAGAGATAAGTCTGGAAAACATTTACATCACAAAGAGTTAAGCTAAATGCACCATAGTTTACAAATTCCTAATCAAATGTTAATACATTTCCTTAGAAATGGCCTGGAAATAAAAACCAGTTGAATTTTTTTTTTAGAAGCTACCAATGTACTCGGGTAAGGTTTCCACCTTATGGAAACTTGTCGTCAAATTGTCTGTGACGAAACACCTTTCTAAAGTTTACAAAGTTCGCATTAATAATACTAAAGAATTGGTTAGCTTGCTTAGAGTGCATATATGGAGTTATGGATGCACTTGAGAAGTTTGGAGAGCATGAGAGAAGCGTAAGAGTTGCTCTCTTCTTGATGAACCATTTCTCGACAATTTTAAAACCCTTTTGTTTCAATACGGGGCACGCAACTTTGAAGTTTCTGTTGGCTATGCAGGATGCCCTAAAGATGTTGGGTGATTTTTGATTAGGAGACCTTAACTTACTGTGCCGGGAATTTTGTTCAGCAAGAAACTCACAAAATCTCATGGAATGATAATCAACATAGGGATTGAATCGATTTGATAAATCTTGGAATACCCTAACTATTTTGTTTGCTTATGTTTTTTTATTTTTTGTCGAGGTGTCCTGAAAAACCCCGCCTAATGGTTTCTTAGGTATTATTTCAATTTCCTAATTAATGGCCATGAGATAAATCTACCTAAATCAATTTTTCCCTCTGGGGTTTGGGAATATCATTGATGAATCATTGAATATCATTGGATCTCATTGGATGTCATTGAATGATCCAATAAACGCTGTCCGGAGATAATTCGACAAATTCCTTTTTTTTTCAGTGGAAAAAGTATTTTTAAAACTTGTGACATTTGAATTAAAAACTTTTTACTCACGTTCTTCTCGGGTTTAAGTGATCGTAACTGTTAACAAAATTCAGATTGAAATGGGAGAAAGTCGTAGAACGATAGGCGTCCACTCAAACATAACCTCATAAATGTTCAGAAGGCTTGAGCTAACTAAATCCGATTTTTGGTTCAAATATTTTTTACACTAATTATCTTTAAAAATGGATAGCTATATAATTACGATACTCGTTTACTTGTTGAGAGATTATTTTCAACTTATTTGTTTCAAGCTGATGTTAGAGTTGCAGAGGTGATGATTGCGTATATACTTTTAAGACCATTGTTACCAATCAATTAATAAACAAGGCAAAGAAACGTAATTTGATGAAAGAAAAAAGCCGATCAAAGCCTGCCCAATTGACTGTCATAGAAAACCTCCAAACTGTAACCGTACCAGCCTTTCAATTTTTTAACCTCTAAGAGTGACTAGCCTTTAATTTCTCCTCATAGCATCACTGCAATCTCAACCATTATTATTATTTTTAGCAAGAATAAAGCAAATGAATGTATTCAAAGAAGCTCTCAACAAATTCTCATTTTCAGTGCCATAGTAAATGTACAGAGAGCAATATGTGGAATATGACTACCGAATGTCAGGGTGTGAGAATGTAAAAAATTGACGGACTGACCGCTGACCGGCAGAAAAGCCCTGCGCGTCGCAACTGCTTCTATGCTTAGTAAATGCAAAGTACATAAAACCTGAATGATTATAATTAGCCCCTCAAATATTCCTTAGCAATTTTTTCGAAGAAGTGTGGCAAACTTAAAAAATCCAACATGTACAGGGCTGGAGCCGATACATTTGCCAAGTTTAATCTGCCGCCGTAAGTCCGACTGACTGAATGAGTGACTGAGTCATAGAATAAAACACAAATCCTTGATATTTCAGCAAAGTTCACTAGAAGCACTTTTCCTAAATTGGACTAGTAAAACTTAAAACTGCATAGGGGCTCTCTTTTCCACTCAAACAAGTCTGTTGGCTTTGGTGTCTCCAGGTAAGCAACTTGTCAAAGGAGTCTTCAGCGGACGAACACGGCTAGTACGTCAGCTATTCCAACGTTCCCTAAAAGAGACGATTAATTAGATAGAGTTACGCCTTTAGAAAAAAAAAATTTTTATGATTGGTTGAGAGAATGGGACTAGTTTGTAATGAGTGTGGAGATCCAAATTCGATTCAAAACAGGATTTATTTCGACATTCAATTGATGCTTTCCTTGCATTTGGCCCTTTTACGTGGCAAACTTTCGCTTATCACCAAGAATAATGTAATTAAAGAAATATTGAGTTCAAGTATAATTAGAATATCACATTAATCATAGCTCATACCGTTCTTAAATCCCCTCAAACTTAAGCTAAATATGGGAAATCTGGAATTTGAAGAACGACCAAAATGATTTGAAAGACTCAAGGAATGTGTCACACTTGAATTGATCCTCAAAATAATAACGTAAAATATATGAGTGTTTCACCACATTGAAGGTTCTCCCCTGACATGTTCGCCCACACCACGAAGAGTTCGCCCCATCTATTGACAAGTTCACCTCCAACTTTAAGAGCTCACCCTCAAATATTTAACTATCCTCCTTACGGTGATAACTTGTCTCTTTTCGGATAAATTCATGATAAAATTCAATTAAATTACAAGTTATTTGGCTCTGACTCAAACTCTTGGCTGAGCAAGCATGTTAAGTCCCCACTCAACGCTGGTCTCAATAATGCTGTAAAGGAATGTACGTTTTCCCAAACTTCGTAGACTCACCGTAATCCATCCAGGTTACAGCTCTGTCCAGTGTACTGAACAGAATGCTTACAGTGTCACGCTGTTCCCACATGCAACCAGGGTAGTTCGCGATCACCAACCACCCCGAATCCTTTCCGCAGCCGCCACGGGACAGTGCTATATCAAAGAACCGATAATAAAGAGTTATAATGGCAAATTGAGTTATGTTTGTTGCATCCTTAAGGTCGTTCCATGACGACGAAATAAGTCGCTCCTGTGAAAACCAGTTCAAGTTGTTCGATCCAGCTGCATTAAACTTAAGGGAGATGGCTTCCGTTCCATTCTGGTACAGCACCACACGAGCCTGTCGGAAATCAATGGAAAAATGAAGCCTTAATAATTCAGTTAAATAAAAGAAAAATAAACAGATGCTTGTATGAATAAATTCAACAACTGTGTCCTATAGATTTCGCCCAGAAAGTTATACAATTTCACTTCTTTTTACCGTGTACCTGATTTACTCCTTTTTTAATTGCCCATAAAAAGTCAATTCAACAAATTTGATAGTTTTGAAAACAGGTCGTCTTTTCGAATAGGTAAATAAAAAAATTATAAAGAAATAAGAATTCAAATCAAACTGTGATGTTGATATCGAAAAATTTCTGTGTTTAATGAAAGGGATAAGAGAAAATTTAATATATATTTATAGATCACATAGACCAGAAAATTTAGTCTTCATTCTTGATTTTAACCATAATTGATTGAAACTCAGCTGCTCATTATTCACTGCACCTGAGTGGGCTAGATGCAATAAGTAGAGGAACGCTTTAAGACTGTTAACTTGTCTACAGTTGACTTTCGTACCTCCTTAGGGTTGAATTTTTGCCAGTTCATAACCACCCTGTTCTTAACATGGCCTGCGAAAGTGTTAGTAGTGTCCAAGGCTGCACTGATACTCTCCGACTGTGTGGCTTTTGAATTCCAAAGGTCGCCCACTACAGGCAGAGAGATACCCCTAACAACTTTGAAAATCATTGTCCAGCCTGATTAAAGAAGAAAAATGAGATTGTCAATCTTTCATTTTCTCATTATTTTGGTACGTGCTTATGTTCAAAGATAATATCTTTTCACTGTTGTAGCGCGCCTTTAACTGCTATGGAGTATTGGTTATACGCTAAAAAAAAACTTTTTTCTTGCTCTAAAGTTTTTGCGACCTGTCATTCTCGTTAGTGCAAGATTATGCAGAACTTCTCATTCTCGTTTTTTATTAAAGGATTACTGAAATAGGACATTTGATTGACTTGTTACGAACCACTAAACATAGAAGTGTTCTGGCTAAGCGTTTGGGAATTGTTTAGGCATGTCAAATGATCTTGAAGTCCTTGTGCGAGTCTTGTGAGCCTTGTTTTGTCACGTCATGTAAGACCCCAAATATAGTTTTGTTTCTGAGTGATTTGCCCTTGACCGTTGTGATAGGGCTTTCCCCTTGGACAATATTCGCCACGGCTAGTCGTGTGTGGGTTTGTTTACTGACCCTGCGGGAGGACTCAATCAGATTTTAGTTCTCCAAGATCGATTGTTTTTCAAGTACATTGTTGTTCGTTCGAAAGTCTCGTGAAATTGTTTGGGTTGGTGTTGTAGAAATATGTGTTATCTGTCAATGTCAGTTGTTACGTCGGCCCACACACGCCTACTGAGAGGACATTTAAGAACGTTTACCTAGGCCTTAAAGGGTTTTTAAGAAAAGAGTGAAAGTCGCTCCGAATTGATCAAAAATCGCTCTCTTGATCAAAAAACCGGTACTTCCCGTTTGCACGTGGTGTTCGAGCTTGTTTACCCCAACAGTCCAAAGAAGATATAAGACAAATGTGGTCATGTCATGTTCATGAACACGCTGGATTGTAATTTACAAAATCGATGAGCATAGTTAAGAAATAACAGTAGTACCTCCTCCATCGCTTGTCTGGTCGCAATAAACACGAAACAGCTCCGATCCATGATTCCAAATATGAAAAATTCCATTCGATGGGAGAGCGTCAGAACAATCATTGATGACTGAGAAGAAATGAAAATTATTATTGCAGGAAAATGGCCTTTAATGGAAAATGTACTGGTCTGGAAAAGAAAGTTTTCTGCAATCATGTTTTACCTTTTTCGCAGTTGTCTCCCGTATATCCAGATTTGCACTCACAGACGTACTTCTTTTCAGTGAACCCATTTAAGCACTTTCCATTGTTCTTGCAGGGTTTATCAGAGCAATAATTCTACGATGAGCATAAATAATGAAGTGAGCTCTCGCGAGAATGGCGTGTACAAAATTAAAGTTAGGGAGGGTAGAGTAATTTACGATTGTTGCAGGAAACGTTTTGTGTCTGAAAACACGGACAAGATAAAATAGAGGTAGCTACTACACATCAGCTTACTGGCCCCAAACGTAAGACCCCATCAAATTTCCTCCAGTTTGGAAAGATTGGTTGTGTTATTTCTCATTATGAATGGGAAATTGGTCTAATTATCCTTCAGCATCTGATCACGTTCTTTCTAATAGTTCGCCTGTACCCTCCTATACTCCTGAGCGTAGAGGGAATCACTGTGGGAGTGTTTTTGTCACCTAATTCTCTAACTTAAGGTTTTCCGTTGGAATTACAGCTCCTGTTTAACTGATAAGGCCACCACGTATGCAATAATATCTTACAAACATGGCAAAAAACTTGTAGGTTTCCACAGAGGCAATAAATAGAAACAACAACAACAAAACGCAGGAAAAATCCAAATAAAGACGTATGCGATTCAAATCATGATAATTCGCATGTAGCATCATCAAGGCTCAGTCAGCATTTCATCAGGTTTCTCTGGTACAGTGTAATTTGCCTATACCCACCTATACTCCTGAGCGTGGAGAGAATAACTACGAGAGTACATTTTTGCATATGAGACTCGAAGTTAGGACTCTCCCTCGGGGGGTCAATCGCTGGTAAAACACCAGTAAGGCCACTACATTTCAAAAGAATATCTCAAAATATGAGACAAAATTCTTCGAGATTTCGCAATAAACTAGGAACAAAAACGATCATCGCGGAAGCAACCAAAAATATAAAAACAGAAACAATAATTACAACAGCAACAATTACAAAGCACAGGAAAAATACCAATAAAGGGATGATATGACCATGATAACTCGCATGTAATATCATCAAGGCTGATTCTGCTTACCTGTGTGGCTCTGTAAATATAACCCTCTCTTAGCTTAAGATCTGCTGGATGCTGAACGTGATCAGAATCACTCAGCTCACAAACCACCTTGCCATTTAATGGTGGACTAATGTTGACAGAGACACATTGGCTTTCCATTGTGCAGAGGTTTTTACAGGAGCTGGCAGTTGTTGTCGTCAGGTTTTTTATCACGTGGCCATAGAGAGAGTAACCTTCTCTTGGTTTTGTAAACGTTATTGATCGACAAAGATCTGACAAAAAAATGTCATTACTATCTTTTACAATATTTACACACAAGTATGTAAGCTTTTTCCTCTTTTCTGAGTGCTTTTAATTAGTGATGGTGATTCTGGATATATCATATTGAATGTATTTATGTTATGAAAACACGTAAAAAGTTAAGAGAGTTCTCAGAGTTACGATTTGAGATTTTCCAGTGCTCTAGATTGACCGGTTTCGATTCGTTATTCATTTCAACGTTTTCTCCGCATTTGCAAAAGGAAATCAAATCAATGAGGCAAGAGTTCGGTGCTGAATCAATTCAACTATCTTCTTTTGGATGTTTGTTTATAGCAGGTGGTCTAGATATTAGGGTCAGTCTTTATTCTTTAAGTTCGGTTTGATTTTTCTCACCGTGGATGGCATTTATGAAGCAGTGGATGGAGGCTCCACGGAATATTAACCATATCAAAAAATTGCATACGAAAGTTAACAAGCCTGGCATAAGTAGAGACATAAACACGATTTGAATCTCCGCTTCAACACCTTTGCAGCTGAAAAATGAAGAATCATTTAGGCTTTATCTTTCTTTTTATACAATACCAGTGTTTGCCGAAGTCAACTGAACGGATTAAAGCTTTTACCAAAGAATTCATGCCAATCACAGTTTGGGGGTAAAAATAACTTTTTAAACTGACTCACATCCAAACAAAGACGCAATTTTTTGTGTCTTGATTTCCGACCACTAAATGTAATTAAAAGCAATCAGCATGGTGCAGTGTAATGAATCATGGCACAGTTTCAAACAGAGTATACAACGGTTTCACAACATGGGAGCATCTCTATGTAGCGCAAATAAATGATACCCTACATTGACAGCAGTCTACAAGTGTTATCATAAACATGGTCCGAACAGCCTTGAATGGTGGACTGAACGGAGCAGGTCATGGAAAATACGGCCTCAGTAATTAACGGCTTCATCATCTCAATTCATAACAGCGCTCGGCATAGACTAAGTGTATTTAAAAACGGGACAAATTATAGTAATCTTTATTAGGATATCTTCTTCATACGAATATGGTTTTCAAACAGGATCTCATGAGATAAAATGAAAAAAAAAACATAAACAAATAACAAAAAAGGAACAAACAAATTAGTACAAGCCAAAGATGGTAGACTTAGAAAATCTAAAGAGCACACACAGGAGTGGTTCGTCGTCTCACCGATGGTGGCAGGTGTTTTGTTTCAGACAAACTAGAATAGGCTCGTTCGAATTTATAACTTGGTTTTAATACCCGTAAGTGATGAAAATCTTTAAGGGTAAAAATCCTTTTGAAGATTTCACTCACGAAAATAACATGTATTTGTACTCAAAATTATCCTGAAAAAATTTCCCTTTTTAAACTTTTACGAGTAGATGATCTTCATGTCAGGGACGAACTGTGAAATGTTTCTCATAAATACCTTCTTTAGGGTACAAATGTCCGTCTCCAAGTCTACTTATCTCATATTGTTTACAAGGCTTTTCTGAGATGCTGAGCTTTATTTCAGAAAAGGGGAATACTTTCTATTCTGGTTATATATGTTGCTTTATTTGTGAATGCTGAAATGTTGCCAGGAGTACGCCTCCAAATAAAAATTAATCGGGCTTTTGATGAGCAGAGAAGAGGAACACAACGAGGGCCCACGGGTTTTATGGGTTTATCAAGATATTGTTGAGATATCGTTTTCCCAAGATTTTTGCGAATTTTTAGCGTACAATTTATCATCCTCTTCCTCTCTTCGACGGTTTATGAAGTACAGAGAGTGAGAAAAAATAAAAGTTGATGGCTTTAAATGCAGGCCTGCCGAAAAAAGGTTATTGAACTGCATTGCCTGGTCAGTTCCAACTGAAAGAATTCAAAATCCACCATCCGTTGCCTTGGAGCAAGCATTGATCACACGTATATATTAAAACCCTGCCCTTATTGCCTTTCAGAGGAGCTCCATATGCCAGTACTAAAACAGTCTATACTACAATTACTAACCTTGTGACCAGACAGTCTTGGGTATCATAGCGCATAACTCAAGTAACAGGAAACACATCAAAACGAAAGACATGCCGCAAAGTCATACAAACATGTGCTCTCGAGTTGTATAAAGTGAATGCCCCCCAGTTATACTTAGCTTTATATTAGCTTCAATTAACTTCCTTTTTACTTTTTTAACCAATAGCTTTCGTCAGTTTTGTCTATTAATCTTTTATGGTACTTTTTACAAATAAGAATTTAATGTGAGGTATTCATTGAATATAGAGAATATCGAAACAAATTTTTACAGAATACTTAGGCGTTTAATCTCAGTTAACAGTTTTACTTAAAGGGTGCTTAAGGGAAGCTTGTTTATTTTAAAGTTACTACAACTGCTACCATAGACATGTTCACCATTATCGAACAATAGAATAAATGAAAAGTTGTTTGATGTAAATGTTTTCTTCTGTTAGGGCCCTCTAAACAACAATTGTAAAACTGTATGAATAACTAAATATGCAGAATTTCACTTCCAATACTTTATTCAGATTTCATTTCTCTGCTTTGTTGATCCATTGACTGCATGTCATCTTCGGTTTTCAACGTACAAACACAATCATCGCCTCAGCGCCTCCGACGTCAGCTTGAAAAACGAATATAAAATATATTCGCTTCCAAGTAATATTAAATGAGTTATTGAGATATCATCTAATATATGACTATTATAATACCTACTCCATTTTTTGGGAAAGATGATGAAGAAGACGAATAAAAAGTTAAATAAAACAGTCAATCTTTTACAAAAGAATCAGTTTTGAGCCCTGGCCTTGGCATCATCTGAGAGATTCTATTTTAGTTGAATTGATAACTATTTCACGGCCTCTTCTCAGTTTCTAACCGGGGTTTTGTCTCAGTATTTAACAGTTCCATCTAAATGTCCAAACACAGAAGGAAAACCAGAGTGAAAAGGGGGTCTTAAAATGTTACTATTAAACAGTTTTTTCTGAAGAAGAAGATAAAATTATCTGTTAATCCGAGAAAGCGTCGACTGGATCATTTCATGAATTATTTCCCAAAAGCAAAAAGAGAATAGTTTTTCCATGCAGTTTTAATTAATTACTCCAATGAACGAATGGCAGGGAATCTATTTGATCTGTTTGATCTGGTCTGTTTAGGAAGTCGCTTGTACTAAAAAACAAAAAAAAGCAAGAACTGAAAAATTCTAAGATTTCCTGAAGCATTTTCTACCTCGGTTATTATTCCATGTGATTTTGTGAGTTTTCTTGCTGTACAGTATTGCTGGTGCAGGGTAAAATCTCTCCCAGTTACAGTGAGGTCCCCTGATAACAAATCCGCCAGCATCGTTGCGACATCCTGCGTAGCGAGCTGAAATTTCAAAGTTGCGTGCCCCGTAATAGCCATTGATACGAAAGGGTTTTAAAGTTGTTGCGCTCTTCAGATCAGTCCATGGTGATTGAATCAGATTATTTTGTGTAAACCAGTTCATGTTACTTGTCCCTCTGGCATTGAATTTCAGAGCTATAACTTCTGCTCCATTCTTGTAAAGCACCACACGAACCTAAAGTCACTCAAAAAATGATCTGTTATCAACATGTTAAATGGATTTACAGAAGAGTCGTACAATCGGAGAGTCAAAGAAATTGTTCATCGAATTTTCATTGTCTTTCTACAAACTAATTTTGAAATATACTGATAATCAATTAACTCTTTGTATCTGTCACATGACTATGGAGGCTCAAAACTCCAATTTTATGAATTATTCTCCCATAAGGAAAAACATGAGAACCTCATTCATAATTTTTTCCAAGACATGACGCTCTAAGGATTAGGAAGTAAGGTGGCAAAAGATAGTAACTAATTGCGACTTCATTGCATGTTCAGTAATTTCGCTCTCTGATCTACGTTGTTGCGTTTTATATTCACCTTTAGTCTTCGAAGGTTGCTGCAAAAAGGAAAAAGGTGTTCAGCTTGTTTCCCTGGATTCCCTCTTAAAAGAGCTGCTCCAATTAATTGAGTAAAATTATACTAAAATCCATCTGGAAGAATGTTTCTCGACAGACTAATTGAAACCAATTTACCATGAGGTTGCAGAGTCAGCCCAACACAATTTTTGTTTAATTTTCTTAAAAAGCTTAACTAATATGTTTTTCCAGGCAAATTCTGGGAGGAAGTATTGAAATTTTATGACAAATTTGGAAGCTAAGTTGCATTTATCCTAACCCTCTGTGATGTAAGTATTTTCCGCACTCACCTCTTGAGGATTAAGCGTTTGCCAACTTTGAACGAGACGGTTTTTATAGTTTCCTTGGAAGGTTGTAGTGGTATCTAAGGCAGCGATAGTATTTTCTGATGATGTAGCGGATGACCGCCAGAGCGCTTTACCAGTTGGTGAAGAAGACAGTCCTCCAATATATTTGAATATCATCGTCCAACCTAAAAGAAAAAAAAAGGTTCCGAAAAATTGTCAGTTTTGTGAAAATTGCATGTTTTGTGTGCAAACTCTAGAATGAGCTTTTCCGCTAGAAAAGGCCTTCTGGAATATTTTTAGCCACCCAAATTTTGTCCAAAGTGATTTGGATATGTTTAGGAACGGTTTTTAGTTATTGGATGAGCAGAATAAATCATTTAAAAGAATCCATATCATCACGCTATGTAGAGAGAACGATAGACAAGTTGATCATACAAGGACATTTACACTTTGTACCATAATTACACCCGAGGGCTATCTAACTTATTCGGAAACTACCGATAAGCTTTATTGAGTCTGACGTACCTCCTCCGTCACTAGTCTGGTCGCAGTACACTGGGAATGGTTCTGACCCGTAACCAGAAATTTTGTAGACTCCTGTTGTATTTGGGGCTTGGGAACAGTTCTGAGGCAGAACGGCTACAAAAACAGCACATTAAACACCTTTAAGAATCCCTGCACATAATGCAGTGATCTACAGGCTTTCCTGCTTATAGGTCAGGGTCAATTTTAATTAGGAGTCTGATCACTGTTGATACGTATTCGCATTCTGTAACATAGAAATTTAAGAAGTGGTTTTTTTGGCAGTCAAGATGTAAATGTATCACCATCCGCTTTGAATATTGTTTGTTTAAAGCTGTTGAATATGCCACGCTTGGATGGGATAAGTTACTTCCTCGCTACTCGGCATAACACGGAAACTCAGTCTTGACGAGCACTTTTGGTATTCACTTTGACTTCTTTGAATGACAATGGGGCGATGTTTAAAAGAGCAAAAAAATGTTTAATTGCCTAGATATTGATGATTGCCTGACCCACGAAACAGATAGGTCAAGGAAAACTTTATATGAAAAGTGATATAAATGATAAGAAAGTCGGAGTTAAGCTTCTCCTTGTGCTCACGCTATTAACATATTTTAACATACGGTCAATGTTTTGAAAGAAAACAATCAAGAATAATTACGAATAGTTCGATACTTGGAATACCTTGTTCGCAATTCTCTCCATTGAATCCTTGTGGACAGATACAACGGTATCTTTTTGAAGTAAACCCAGCTTGACAAGTAGAATTATTCTGACATGTGCTGCTTTCACAAGGATTCTGTGATGACAAAAATCAATACATTTTTTTCTCTCTATCTTAAATGTGTCTTGTTCGCTTTGCCATATTTTCGTCAACTAGATTCCGTACATTATTTGTATTAGTAGTAGTATTAGTAGTGACAGTAGTATTACTATCACTCTTATTATCATAATTACTATTTTTCTTATTAATTATTATCGTTATTAATGAAAAATGAGAGGTTAAAGTCATGCCCCCATATTCAAAGAGAAAGCATCAGACCTGCAGAAGATTGCAACTACAACAACTAACTCACGTAGTGAGCGAAATCTGTCGTAGACTCAAACTTTAAATTGTCTCACTTAAAGAGCAACTATGCCTTAATGTGACGGCTTTTCCATATCTGGCAAAATTTTTGTAGTCGATTAGTTAATAATGTCACCTGAGGTTTAAAGAAATAAAATTTGATCGTTTTTAAGGTTTTAAGGCTTACCTTAATTCCTCGGTAGCTGTAGCCATTTCTGGACACGAAATTCACGCTGGTGACTTGTAAATGAGTGCTATTACTCAGTTCACATAAAGGAATCTCACTTAATATTGGTCCGTAGTTGTAAGACACACAGTCAGGGTCTTCATAACAAATCAGTTCACAGCTTTCTTCACTTTTAACTGGCACAGTTTTGATTATGTGATTAAGTAAATACTTGTCTTTGGTGACTGAGTTGAATAGAATCGCTCTGCACTCATCTGAAATTGCTGTCACATTTACAAGGGAGAAAAACCAACTGTTACCCGTGACTGATTAACATTATCGATATATATTAATGAAAATTTAAAATTTCATCCGTCGAGGCTCCCAGTAACTGCCATTTATCCGCCTTAACTAATATAGGATGTTTACACTCACACTCTGTTTACTTTAAACTGCTTTTGATCACTTCGATGGAAATTTTAAAAATATCTTTAAAAACTTTTCATATATAAAAAAATTGATAATAGTATCAGGTCTCTTATCATAGCTATTTTTTCTCAGAGAATATAAGGAATTACTTTTGTTTGTTACTTTGATCTTAAAGACTCTTAACCAAAATAAAACAAATTTATTGGGACCTAAATCAGTCTGGATATGTTGTTTGTTTTGCCATATGCACGTACACAACTTAAACATGCCAAATATATACCCAGCCGTAATCATGAAGCAACTGTATACTGAGAATTTACGAACTAGAAATTGTTACCGCTGTTCGACCTACCTCTAGTAACTGCAAACGTTAGCACACAGCCAAAAACAACGAACACACTCAGAATCGCCATAACTTTTGACAAGCTTAGAATGTTTCTTCCCTGAAAAGATGTTTAAAAGAGTTAAAAAGGCATAGCCTGAAAGAACTGGAAGAGTTGTTGTGTTCCAGTTATGGAGGTGACGAGTTTTTCATCTGAGATGTTTACGTTAATTAAGATTATTAGGCGGGTGAGACCAGTATTCATTTCAATATCAATTAACACTCCTACCAATTAGTAATTTTTTTCCTAGAATCTCTCAATATTGAACACTATTGATCAAAACTGAATCGAATCGCAATTGTTAAGATGTTTGGGTATGAAAGAAGAAAAATTCCCACCTTCCTACTCTAAAGGTTAATGTTTTATTTCAGTTTCTTACTTATCCATTCAGAAGTCGAATGGGGGAAAACTCTTCAAGCGAAAATTACCTCTAATCCACTTTGACGTGGATCTAATTAAAGTTGATATATATTTGCAAATTAGCTGCCAGTATTTTAGGGAATTTTGCGGGTGCATATCGTGTTTATCACTAACAAAGTATTCTTTCCTTTAATTATTAACTTCTGCAAGATTTGTACGCAAACACAATATGTTCGGAAAAAATAATTATTTTGTCGTGTGAGGAGCTAATTTTGCTTAAGGACGGTTGTTGAATTAATTCACCAAAATTACACAAAAAAGCTAGCTGGTAGATAAAACTTTTCCTTCATCTATTTACATATTTGTTGCGAGCAGGTAATTAAAGGGAAACCGGGTATTCAGTCTCAGTAGAGGGGTGTTACTAGCATTAATTCTGGTGCGTTTCTATGTAGGTAAACCGATGAAAAGTGTTCTATTGTTTAATCAAAGCAGCTACAACAATACAATAAAGTAACAGTGGATTTTAAGTCCACTAAGGGTTATTCTTTGCGAAAAAGTGCAAGTCAAGTTCCGAAGAGCGATTTATTTATTTATTTTAAAGAATGGCCCTGTCTCCTTTCAACTTGTTCAGCCCTTAAACAAGTTAGTTGGCTGTTGTCCCTATGAGTAAAGAACTTTTCAATGGAGGCTTCAGTGAATTAACACGGCTAGCACATCAGCCTTTCCAACAATTCCTACAAGACAAAATCAATGAGACTTACTTCTGCATTGTGAGATAGCTGTCCACTTAAGTCTAAGTACAGATGACCGAGTAATAAAATAAACTTCCAAAGAGCGAGAAAAAACTATTTTTTGACCAGAAAAATCAAGAAATCGATGTCACAAAAACTATTCAACGTTCGAACAAACTCAATCGATCTTAAGAAGAATCATGATGACTCGCATGTAACATCATCACGGCTGAGTATGCTCACCTGTGTGGCTCTAACATATAGATTTAGCCAAGCCTGAAGGTGGAGCTCTTGTTAGTTTATTTTCCAGCCCTTCATTATACTGAATAAAAACTGTAATAAAAGTCTTCAGCACTGGCTGTAGAAGAGTTTCTTCAGTGGAATGAAAGACCAGTTCGGGGGGTGGGGAGGTGGGGAAGAATTGACGAAGTCTGGACCTGGGGACGATGTTCTCACAACTACACACATGCTAGTCAGCGGTATCTTCAGACAGCTTAAGACTTTCGTCGTTGTTCTTGATTTTCTGACCAAATTTTCGAAGATAGGGAGTGTTTTCTTTTTCAGATGAAGTGCATGCTGTCAGCATCAGTTGAAATTATATCCTATTGAGCGTGACTTATAATTTCGGTTTGGGAAAATGAGCCAAAATTGAAAGAAACGACAGTAAACCACTTTGCGTTAAGACATTACTGGTGGATTGAGGTGTATACGTGCAGTAAGCACGGTAAGTCAGTAAAACAACACGCCAGAATCGTTAGAAAGGATACAATATTTTATAACAAAGACTTGATGCGTAGGTTGTGCAAAAAACTTTAATTTGACTATACTTTTATAGCCAATGCCAGTCCCTTCACACGGTAAAATGTTAGGAGGATCAGAGAATGTATGTGCCATATATCTGCAAGATTTGATGTAATTATTTTAATTACAAGAATATTTACTGATACTAGGAGATCTAATACTATTAAAAAAATAATAAATTTGGGTGAAAAATTAGAATTCAGAACAGGCTGGATAAACAGAATTCTTAGAAGAAGAAATGTGAAAATGAAAAAGCTTAGCAAACTTTTTTTACAACACTTGCTTGTACCTATACGGCATGTCGTACAGTCTTTTGAAGTAGTCATAATCCCAGTTTCATATATTGAAAACACATGCAATGTAATGTAATCCTATAGTTTAAGCCTGTGATGACTTTGAAATTTTGATGCCCCCCTCAAAAGGATAACAAATAAATTTCATGTTTTTATACATTCAGTTTGAGTTAGTGAGGTAAAATTGAGTCAAACATTCAAGACGTCAAACGAGAGGTTCAAGAAATTTTTACAACTAATTTTAAAAAAGTAATACTCAAGCGTAATATAATAGCCGAAACAGCTTATTGGTGAAATTAAGAGATCCTCGCAGCTAAGAACACCACTGAAATGAGTAGTTGTAAATAGGACCTGAAAAAAATTCAGGCCCGTACTGGATTTGAACCCATGACCTCTGCGATACCAGTGCAGCGCTCTACCAATTGAGCTAAAATAAGCCAAGCCTTATAAAATCATAAATAAGAGTGTTATGTTAGATTTTTTTCACAAATTGTGGTGATTTATGCCTCGATATGCCAATAAACGGTGGCGACAAGTAGGCGCTAACAAGTAAATTTTGCTGGACTTTGAGTTCGTCTCACGATATAACAATACAAATACACAAGGAAATATTTACAGTAACTTTATAACCACCCTTTTGTCTTTTAAAAGCTAGAAGCTCAGTAGATTCTGTCATATCGGTCATTGTTAAAACTGTCTTTGTTTTGATGCTACTTTTCGACATAGAAAAAGTACGTCGGACAAAAATATTCACCAAAAAATAAATATTTCTTTGCCAACTTCAATAATGACAGGGGATTAAGTTTAGATGATAAAACAAAGGATTATGCCGACAGAAATACCGGAGGTCAAGTAAATTCGTTACATGAGGTCACACAACTCGGGTAATATTCAGGGTGAAAATTTGCATATTTGAGCGGTCGAACGAAAAAACTAATTTCCCAAAAACTAAAGTACTCCACACCACAATTATTCGGACATATTGGGCTACAAAATATGAAAGTAGGAGAGAAAACGAATTTGAGTGACTTGCCGCTGTTTGTCTGATGCATATTGACATTAGCTCTTAAATGCATTGACGCAGTAAAAACACGTGAAATTTACAGCTTCGAGCAAAAGCAGAAAATTGCCAAGCATTAGTTAACATGTGAGATTATTCAATGTTCTTGATTGATTGGTTTCAATCTCTTATTCATTACAAAATTTTACTTGAATTTTTTTAAACAGAAGTCAAAAAACGGGATAAGTTGTTGATACAGAATCACTTTCAATCATCCATGTTTCGACATTTGTTTATTGCAGGTGGAGTTAATGGATACTTGCGTTGATCTATTTTCTGTAAGTTCGTTTTGTTTTGCTTAACGTTAATAGCATGTGTGAAGCAGTGCAAAGAGGCTCCCCAGGAAATTGACCTCATCAAAATGTTGGAAACAAAAGTTAATATTTGTGGCATAGCTACAGAGAAAAGCATAATCGCAATATCGGCTTTAATGTATTTGCGGCTGAAAAATGAAGAATTCTGTTAATTTTGTTTCCTATTTACAAAGCACAAGGTTTGTCATGGTTAATTTCAATCTGTTAGGGGCCGTGTAATTAATTATTGTACAGTTTCAAAGAGGTTATATAAAGGTTTCTGCTATATTGGTGCAAAACCATGTTGAGCAAATAAATGAGACGATTATTTTGGCAGCTTTACAAGTCTTAACATGTGAAGTAGCCTCAAACTGAGCAGATCTTAATTGCGGCCTCAGTAATTAACGCCTTCGTCGCTTCTATCCACAACGCGGCTCATCGTATACTTAGTACACTTAAGAGAAGGAAAATTAAAGATAAAAGGAAACAAAACAATTAGGACAGATCATAGAAAATAGATAAGAAACTTGGTCAAGAGCACAGATAGTTATAGGATTGTCGTATCAGGTTCGATGGTGCAAACAAAACGTAATTACTTTTAGGACACCTGTGGTTCTTATTCAGGTGGTTTGTTTTAGGGAAACTGAAAAAGGCTCCTTAATTTTATTTGTTGTTTAAGCCAGCGGACGATTTTCATCTCAAGAGCCGTACATCTCTTGAAGACAAAAAGAAAATTTTGACTGGTTATTGATGAACAATTTGTGCAACGTGTTGCAACGACCTTTGAAAAAGATGAATACCCTCGTGGAAATATTCTCACTGCTTCTTCTTGTAGCATCGGTTAACGGAGGCAAGTATAGATAACTTATTTTGTGTAGTAGGCCACGCTCCTGTTTTAAATACCAATCTCGAAGGAACATGGAAACGGTTTGTTACCATTGATCACGGTGGCCACCTTCACCAGAAGGCCTAGTCAGTGTGTTCTATGCTACTAGTTTTCTGTCTCATTCCGCGCAAACCTTAATTAAGTTATGGTAAAAAAAGCAAAACCTGACAAAAATGATTCTTCAAAATGATAACAAATTAACAGTTAAAATAAACCAAGGTTTGGCGGCTTGCTATCTCAAATATAAGTGAAAGTTATGCACTTCTTAGGATATTTCTTTCCAGTCAATATGTACATCTACAGAAACTCCGTTGGAAACAATTCAGTTCAGCCAGATAAGAGTCTTTAAAAGACACTATACGAGGTGTACTTTATTGATAATGCTTTAAGCGGTCATCACTCCAGACTAATCGATTTAAATATTTTGCAAATTTTTGCATCTAGGGGAAGTTATGTACCCTTCATAATATTACATTAAGTCAATATGTATATTTACAGAAACTCCGTTGGAAACAATTAAGTTCAGCCTGATAAGAATCTTCAAACCTCACTCAAGAAGTGTACTTAAGTGATAATTCTTTAGGCGTTCATTACTTCAAACTAATCGATCTACAAAATAAACGAACGAATGTTTCAAATTTAAGAATCAAAGAGTTTTTAGTATCAAGTACAGAGTTAGAAAACAAGGAGAAAGCAGGTTAAAAAAAATTATTGTCCTCATGCAATATTTTTCTCTGTTGATGATATACTGGAATTCTTAATATTTGTAAAACAGACTATAATTTGTTCTTCTCAGTGGCAACCGAAATATTAGAATTTTAGGCACACTAAAAAAAAGACTATCTGTAGTCAGCTGGGAAGTGAATTTATGTCTCTCTACACCTTTTGATGTCTCTGGTCAATTTTAATCAGTCCTTTCTCTTTTCAATTAATTGGATACGATTGTGGTTTTTGTTTTCACAACAGGGATATGCCTTCCGGGTGATTGCAGAAATATTCAATTCGAACATCATACCGTCGATAAGATCCTAGTAAACAATACTATCAGAACTGTGACAGTTAACAACAACGATATCTGCGAAATTTTCTGCTATAAAGAACCAAACTGTGTCTCTTACAACTGCGGTCCTGAAGAAAGTGAATTAAAACAGTGTGACCTTAACATTCGAAGCCATCGGCAAGCATCCAATACTGACTTCATAATGAAGGAAGGCTACATTTATCGAAGCGTGCTGGTGAGTGGGAAAAGTAATCTTTGAAAAACTATCGTAACAGTAAGCTTATATATCCAAGTATCGAGTTATTTTGCTGGAAATCCTTTGTTATTGCATTTATTGACTGACATCATTCTTACAGAACCACTGTGAAAACAGCTCATGTCCGATAAATGCACAGTGTCAAGTTGGCTACACTATGAAAAGATACCGATGTGTTTGTCCTTCGGGCTTTGAAGGAGAGCGCTGCGAGATAGGTAATCTTTATGTGTAATTAAAAAAAGAAAAACAGTCATAAATACTAAGGATCCTTAGTATTGTTTAAGTCTGATAGGAATGCTCCTCTTTCTGCTGTATACATTTGCCTTCAAAGTTATTTTTTTTCTTTGATTACTCTTTGTCGCATTCTTTTCTATCACGAGTACGATACACAGAATTTTTATCACATTGGCCGTTTCACTTATTCAAGTCACTAGAATGACTTATGGTCATCGAAACTTTCATTTTGTTACGATTATTTGATTATATTTTGCCATATTATTTTCCATCACGAGCACGGTGCACGGAGTTTTTATCAAACTTGCAGTTTCACTTATTCAAGTCATAAGAATGACTTATGGTCATCAAAACTTTCCTTTGTTTCAGCTGTAAGGGAACCTGTTGCCTTATACCCTTTAAATTCTGCCTATGGAACAAAAGACATGATGGGCAATCAACCGGATGGTATTCCTTCCAATGTGCAGCTCGCAGATGGACCGGATGGGGAATGTGAGGGCTCTCACCAGTTCCTGGGTACTCAGAATAGCTTTATCACACTTCCCAATCTCGGTGGATTGGATGTCCAGTATTCCCTGACGGTGCTGATGTGGGTGTATCCACAAGGGCAGGATGGGCCTCTTTTCAACTACAGACCCTCGGGGGATTGGGAAGTTCACTTATGGATAGTTAACGGAAAGTTTTTCTCCCGTATGGCTAAACGGGGCGGGCCGTTGTTTACAAACTTACTGAGTCCCACCCCACTGATGATTGGACGGTGGGCATATGTAGCCACTTCCTATGACTACAATACTGGGATTACTCGGATGTGGGTCGATGGTATAGAGGTCGCACAACGGGATATTGGATTTCATTCAATGGCCACTAACTATGACGTTAGAATCGGTGTGAAGAGTGGTGATGGTCGACAGTTCAAAGGGAGAGTTTCACGAGTGCAAGTTTATGACGTAGCGTTAACTCTGGATCAAGTTTTGGCTGTTCAAAATCGAGGGAAGAGCTCGTGAGAACAGCAGATGATCTACTCCGTGGTCAAACGTTGGGCATGCACGTGATAATCAATGATGACAGCCACCCAACAATTTCCTGCTCAAAAATTTCAAAGGAAAACATAAGAAAGAACCGCTGTCTCGTAATATAGGCGAAAGAAAATTGACAAGTTTAAAATATCTGTTTTAAAAAAAAGAAAAAAATAGGAGGGAAACTCAAGACGTTTCGAACACAATGCATCTTTAAGTAGGTATCCGGTCGTTTCGTACCCAAGTTTGAGTCGGTTTTGTACCCAAACCGCTGATCTATTTACACATTTATTCGAAATAACTCACGCACCAGCACGTGAACAGATGTCAATCGTCGCGTACGACAAGTAAGAAGAGTCAAACGAGTAAGATTCAAACAAACAATCTGCTTTGTATACTTGTGACCTTCTTGACAAAAAAACTTAATTATCACTAAGTTGATAAAACCAAATTATCTCCTCATACTCCCCCACCGACGCAGCACCACAGTTTCTTTAGCAACTCACCCCTTTATTCGATTAACTTAACTATTGCCCAGCGCGGGGTAGGCGATACACTTTTTCTCCAATTATTAACATTGAAAACATAATTTATCTGTATGGGTACGAAACGACCGAACTGGGTACAAAACGTTCGTGCCTATGAAACGACCGGTAACTCTGAAGTACGCGTACCCTATTTTGGACTTTACGGAAAATGGTAAAATGTTCTAGAAATAAAGTGACTTGGTGGCTTGTGTGGTTGTTTGTGTTCGTGTAAGTTAGCATGGTTCTCAAAGCCTGAAAGTAAGTCACCTAGTCATTGCAACGGCAGAGTAATGATAGGAGTGAAGTCATTAGTGATAGAATTTCGTAGGCTGAGGGGAAGTCGCATTTAATCGAGTAATAATATTCTCAGATGACTTTACATTTTCTAAACACTACCATACGATAGTGACATAGTACATCTATTTTGACCAAATAAGGATATGATGTCATCTGACAAGAAAAGCGAGAAAATTTGTCTTCAGGTGTTCGATGGTATGGATATTGTATCACTACTAATTAAACAATGGTGGGGTTAACCGCGAGCTGAAATAATAATCACCCGATTTAGACTTTCAGAATAGGGATTCTTGTCCGAATTTATGAAAAACCAAGCAAAAAGGCGAAAGACAAAGTCCGACAGTAGTAAGAGCGATGAAAATCTTTTCCATTTTCTTCCGAAAAAGTGTCTTATTGTGCCAGGTGTTAGCTGGAGGGATTCCTGTTGTTTTTCTCATTAGCCATTCATATGTAAGACTAACCCCACAAGCCATAAATATAACGGAATTCCGTGTCAAGGTAAGCTCCGTTTTCATTTTGCCGCCTGATGTTTTCTGTTGAGAGCATGGCGAGGGCAATATACCTCGTTGTCTTTTTCTTGATGCCTGCAATTTATGCAAGTAAGAATAATTTTTTGATTTTTCTATTCCTTTTTTCGCCTTATGAATTAACGAAGCTCTTTAAAACCAATAATACTACGACTAAAGATCAATTTAAAGAATCGATTTTGTGACCAAGGAAATCTTAATCTCTAAAACGAATTTGAAAATTTTTGGATCCGAGCTAATTATGAGTTTGAATTCTCAAGATTCTTCCATTTATCAAAGTAACTTTTCAAATAGGAGGTTGAAATTAAGAACAGAAATTAAAAAAACAAAATTGTGTCAATGTTAAATAGGTTGCGAAAGGTCGCAGCAGCTACACAGTATATTTATACATAATAAGAAGACGTTTTTAAATGCCTTTCTAATTTTTTTAACAAGCTTATTGCTCTAAATGTTAAAGGCTGCTTTTTAATCGAATGTTTTTCAGTAGTTTCAGAGCACACTGATCCCATGCTCTTGTTGTGCGTAGGTGGTGTAATTAAGTTGCTTGTTTCATCCCAGAGAGGTCACCTCAAAAGCGGCTTGAACACTGACCTTAATCCTCCCGCCTAATTGGCCAGCAAATACGACACGGGTTATCACGGAAATAGTTAGGTTTAGCACCTAAATACGATAAATTTAATTTGGTTTTCATAATTTTTTATACATTTTATTGATTGATCCGATTAACATTCTTAAAGGGCCTTCAAAATCTTAAAAAAAAATTGTCATTAATAGGATCAATTAAGTAATGATTGCACCTCGTGTGGTGCAGGTCTGGGAGTCTCACCAAGAGTTATTGTATACAACAATCGGTTCTTTACGATGCATTCTTTACTAGCTCTTAACAACAACTGCCGAACCATCCAATTCGAGCCTGTAACCAAGGATAAGATTCTTAAAAACCATGTTATAAGAAATATCAGTGTTCAAAGTCAGTCCCAGTGTCAGTCAAACTGCTTCCAAGAACCCAACTGTGTGTCCTACAACTATGGTCCATTACAAAGTGATACACCAACATGTGAGCTTAGCAATCGCACCCACCTGCAAGTCTCCAGCAGCGATTTTTTACAAAAAAGAGAATACATTCACCAACACATCAAGGTAAGATACAAAACAATAAATCATAAGAGCACTTTTGGATCGATTATCCAAAACAAAATTTAAAAATTTTTTTAAAAATAAATCAACTTTACTCAAGAAAAGACGTTATTATTCGCTTGAATTTAATTGAGTGATGAGATGCCTTTTTTTCTTGAAAAAGTGAAATAACACGAAACTATTGCTATTCATAACCACTTCTGTAGATGTCATATACGGCTCTTGTGTAAATGATAAAATCGTTTCAATCATGTCCATGTAGCATTTGAAAACGCCAAATTCCTCAAGTATTTCTGATGATGTAATGTACATAATATTTCGATGAAGTGATTTAGTGTTTGCGCTTAAATCCTGGTTAAACCCTAATCAACCCCATGTAAGTTAAAACTGTGACCACACACATAGTCTCCGATTTAAGCCCTTACATACTTTTTTTTAGAATTCCTGTGAAGGCAGCCCCTGTCCGAGCAACACGTTATGTCAGGCTGGGTTCACTAATAGGGGATATCGGTGTATTTGTGTTAACGGGCTGGAACAAGGCGCTAATTGTAATGAAGGTAAATCTTAGGGTGAAGTTTATTTCTTTTACAAACAAAAACAAACATATTCAATCAAGCAAAGAAACAGACATAGAGAAACAATTTGCAGTCAGATCCTGAGGCTGGTACTTTTAATTTCAACATAAATGGTCAGGAACATTAAAAAGGCGAAGAACACTAAGATTGAATGACTTACTAGCTGTCCAATCTGTAATATCAAAATGAATATTTAGCTTTTCAAGAAAAGCAGTACAATTACATCTACTAAATTATTTGTTGGTGCTTACTAGCATATCCAGACTATTTAAAAAGTTGTTTCGAACTGAATGTCTTTCAGGTTGTGATTGTGTGGTCATGATACACTATACGCTGTTATATAATTTAAGAACATAAATTTTTCATAATATCCAGCAATGTCCGCTCTGTTGTCACCGTCATCAGCATTTCTGTCGTCTTCCTCATCCCCATCATCATCATCTCCATCATCATTCCCTTCATCGTCGTTATCTTCTTCATCGTCGTCACCGTCGTCGTCATCGTCGTCACCGTCTTCGTCTTCGTCGTCGTCTTCGTCTTCGTCGCCGTCGTCGTCGTCGTCGTCGTCGTTGTCGTCGTCGTCGTCGTCGTCGTTGATGTCATCGACAACATCATCACTATCGTCCTCGTTTTTATCAACGTCGTCACCGCCGTCACCGACGCCTACGTCGACGTTTCTTTCCTCCTCATCATCGCAATCCCCGTCACTACCGTCTTCCCAATCCTCGAGGTCGTCGCCGATGCTGCCGTCCCCGTCGGCAGGCATATCGCCTGATCCAACTCCATTAGGTATAGTTAATAACTCCATTCTTAAACTTTGAATGCATTTCAAACGAATGAAAAAGTTCCACACTGAAACTTTGGCCAAATGAAAGTTGCTCGATTATGACGAAACACTAAGTGACGACAAATACTACGACAGAGACAGACGTAGTAGTCATGAGTAAAACGGTAGAAGGGTGTAATGGTGGAACAAAAACTGGCGATAAAAACGTTCTCGGCGAATCTACAACTCAATTCTAAGAGCCTTTTCAAGAATTTTGTGTCCGCAAATGTCCGCACTGAAATTTGGCTAGATATGAGTCACATAAATATGAAATCAAGTGAATGAAAGAATGACAAAATTTCTCGAAGTTAAGGCAAATTTTTGAAGCCGTCGAAGCCATATGGTAGTGGGAAAATTCAGGTAACGGTCATGAGAAGTCCATGCTGAATGTCAAAAATTTAACTTAACTTAAGTTATTAAGTTAAGTTAAGTTTACGATCAGCGCTTGATCGCCTAAGAGAGAAAAGAAATTCAACGCAACACGGCCAATCACTGTATTTCTCTACGGTTTAAGAGTTTTGCCTTTAACTTATTGATATATTGGTGGATCGATTGATTGATCGACCGATTGACTGAATGACTTCTCTGACTGACCTCCATTAGGAAAAGGATTTAAAAACAGATATATACAATGATGTTGGTACAAAACATTAGAACGAGCTTAGCAAATTAATTTTAATCGTTATATTTTAATAATATTTGTTCTTCCTTTCTTAGCGTGTTCCGAAGATTGGCGTTCTTTCCAAAGCTCATGCTATCACCTTACCACAGGTGAAAAGAGTTGGAACATCGCAAAATTGAAATGTTTCAACAGTGGTGCCCAGTTGCTAAAAATTGATTCTTCTGAAGAAAACGACTTTATCAAGACGACATTTTTGGCTGACGGCGCAGATTACTGGATTGGATTAACAGATGAGGAGACTGAAGGAAGCTGGAAATGGTCTGGCGGAAGCATTCTCGAAGGATTTCAAAAGTGGCATCAAAGCCAGCCAACTGGCTCTACTTCGCAGAATTGTGGTGGAATAAGAATGGGATCGTTTCAGCCAGGGAATTTCAATGCAGAGTGGCACGATAGCAGTTGTGAAGAACTCAGAGGGTACATCTGTGAAAAATAAAATTTGGGGATCGTTTTCATTATATTTTGGGCATTTATCTCTCTCTTGTAATAGTTTACTTACCTGCGTATTCATTTGTTCCTCCAATTTGGTACCTCTTTATTTTTTACTTCTACGGGAGCTGATATCTGTTATGACTAAGAATACATGTTGGAACACAAAAGGCCATTAGATAAACCAAGTAACGTCCGTCGAATAGATTTGACTGAGTTTTCGATTCTCGGCCCATTTGTAAACTCACTTTTTGCAAAATCACAACAACATTCGTTATGCAGTCGTGACGACATGACATTTACTGATTTATGATGCTCATTAGTTTCAATGACTGAAGGATGGGGGAAAATGTCCAAAAGTTTTGCATTTGTTTTTCAAGAGATATACTTGACATATACAATTTTTGTCATAAAGGGTTCTATGGCAGTCCTCATCAATTGTTTGATGAAGGTGCAATGACAAAACCTACCTTTCCACCCTTTTAAACCTAAAAAAAGTGTTCTTTTTCACATGAAGAGATTTCTGTCTCAGTTTAAACTGATGTCTTAGAATCATAATATGACTTCTATTTCATTGATCAAAAGTATTGGCGGACGTTTGTAAGAATGGATAGCGTTCCATTAGGCTTAACAAACCGGGCGTCGCTGCCCTGTATGTGACAATTGTCTCTTAAAAGAAGCACACTTCTCAGGGAGTTCATTTTAACGATACATACTAAGTATTGAATTAATTTATCTCAATAAGAGTTTTATACGACTGACACTTAATAAGGGTTAAAAAAAATTGAATAAATCCTCACTGACAGTTCAATGAAGCTGCAAAGACAAATCATTCAAACACCCTTGCTTGAAGACAAAACTGTGCAGTGAATCTTCTTTGATATTCCTATTTCACCTTTTAAAAGTGAACTGAATATTGTTCTACTCCGCCTGTAAAGACTTCTGTCTCTGGTTGAGGTGATGTATTAGAATCATAATGTCAGTCTAATTTCATTCGTTGAAAGTGGAAGCGGACGCTTGTAAACAGGATTAGCGTTCCATCCTAATGCTTTCAAGAGGTTAACCCTAATTCTAAAAAATTTATCTCATCGTGGAAAGAAAGGTTATCGTTCTTTGTTTTGCTAAAGTACTTGTTGGTCACTTGCGGATTAATTTCAAGGATCTTGCTCTTAACTTTTGAAGCAAAGAAGAGCTGGCATAAACGCAGTCACCATGTTCGTCATTTGGCGCTCACATGATGAATAGAACAAAATCAGGCTTACCAAAAACCTTCTTACACAATTCGTGAGTAATTACTGGATAGGAAAAAATGGATATTGAACCTTTGGAAGTGGTCTGGCAGAAGCATTATGACGAAATAAACTACCTGGAGAGCTTGAGAGTCGAGCAATTTTGTAACGGTAACGAACCGAGGAGGGGGAGGTTGGGGAAACAGTCAATTGTCAGACTTGACAGTATTGATATTTGAATCAAGAAAAAATTAATAAAGGTAATAGTTCCTACACAACAAAAAGCTATGCTAACGTAATTCGGTTGTATTTTTGAAATTTGTACGAATAAGTTCCAAATCCAAAGAAATCCTAACGGCCCATCAGCACAAGGGAATATATCATAAGGAGCTCAAAGGGCTCAAAGTTAAAACACAAGTAGATGACTGAAGCGCTGGAAAACGTGATTGGAAATGGTTTTGAATTCGTTTGATGAGTTTTCTGGACCAACCACGGAGCGAAGTGGAGCAAAACCACAACAGTCCCGGACAATTATCTACATTCAATTGAAAACAGCTATTACTCTACCTTTCTCGTCATTATTTTTATCCAAACAATGCATCAAGTGTTTTTCTGGAGGTTTCCTAAACTAATCCTATCGAATGATTTCCTTACCATACATTGATTGTTATGTTTATAGGAGAAGAAAATGCACAAAAATTGAATGAAGCAGTTTCTATCTTTGCTCGAGCGACTTAAAAAAAGCAAAGAAAAAAGGCGAAGTACAAAATCCGACAGAAGTAAGGGTCATAACATGTTTTTCTACTGTCTTCATAAAAGTATCTTTTTGTGCCAGGTGTTAACTGTAGGGGTCATTATAGGTTTTTTTTTATTATACAATAATAAGCGACAATAACTCCACAAGCCATGGATGTAACGGGATTCCGTGCCAGCGTGAGTTTAGTTTACAATTTGCCGCCTGAGGTTTTCTGTTGAAAGCATGGCAAAGGTGAATGTCTCGTTTTCTTTCTCTTAAAGTCATCAGCTTATTAGAGTAAGAATACTTCGTTTATTTACGCCTCATGAATTGACGAGGCTTTTAACAACTATAATAGTACGACCAGATGTCAGTTGAAATTATCAATTTGTGACCAATGAAATCGAAATCTCCAGAATCTATTTCATAATTTTTCGATTAGGATTTTAATTATTATTCTCCCTTTTTTTATCAAGGTAACTTTTCGTATAGGCGGTTGAAATCAGGACAGAAATCAAGAAAAAATATTTCCGGTTTAATTTGGTTGTCATTGGGCTGCAGTGTCCAAACAATCCCATTCTGACCACTGTTTTACACAATGGGGAGATGGTTCTATTCGTGTCTCCAAACAAACTTTATTTCAAGAGGACTTAGATTATTTATTTGACTTAGCTTATAAATTTGACTTGACCGTTCAAGGCTACCTCGTAATCTAATACTATTTATTTAGTCTAAGAGCACAGTGATCGCATTCAATGGTGAGTAATTAAGTGAGTTGTTTCATCTCAGAGAAGGCACCTAAGAAGCAGCTTGAACAGAGACCTAAATCCTCTTGCTTAATTAACCAGTTTGTTCAAAAGCTACCCGATCTGCATTTCACTAGAACTCATGAACAAACTCTCAATGCACTTTATTCATTCCTTTCGAAAAAAGAAAACATTACTCATTACTTTACATTTCTAATTTGTGTACCTTAATTTGTTTTTCACAATTGTTTTACATGCTTTATCGATTCAGCTAATAAAAAAGTTCTCAAGAGGCTTTTAAATCCAAAAAAGATTGTTATTGGTAGGATTTATTTATGAGTGACTTTCCCCCCTGAGGTAAAATCCAGGGAGTCTCATCGAAAAAAGGGTTGTTTTATAAAACAACGAGTTTTTTTGATGAATTCTTTATTAGCTCTCCTTACATGATGGATAAGAGTTGTAACATAAAACAACAAATCTATGCAATATATTTTTTGCCAGCTCTCACCAACGATTGCCGAACCATCCAGTTTGTAACCAAGGTTGAGATTCTTAAAAAAAAACCATGTTATAAGAAATATCAGTGTTCGAGGAAAGTCGCAATGTATGTCGCAGTGCTTGGGTGAACCCAACTGTGTGTCTTACAACTATGGTCCATTACACAGTGATACACCAACATGTGAGCTCAATAATCGCACCCAACTTGCAAGTCTTAAGCAAAGCTTTTATACAAAAGGGAGAATACATCAACCAACACATCTTGTAAAGAAAACCATTAGTATAGGGGCACTATTGGATCGACTGTTTTAAAACAAATTTAAAGTTGCCTGGAACTTCACGGAGTGAAACAACGAGAAGCAACTGCTCTTTATGGTGTTTCTATACATGTCACTTACAGGTACGGCTTTCGTGTATCTTGAAACTAGAATCATTTTAATCGGGTTGAGGATGTAATTGTGAATGCTTAGTTCTTTCCTCACCTACCTTGTATTTATTGTTGTATGAAAAAGGGTGCGTAATGATTGATGATGTGCACGATATTTTCATTGAGCTGGTTTACTGTTTGTGCTGAAATCCTGGTTTAAATCGAATCACACTCAAGTCAAATCTGTGAATATGCAAACGCTGCTTTCCACTTAACTGAAAATTTTTTAGAACTCCTGCGAAGTAGCCCCTGTCCGAGCAACACATTATGTCAGGCCGGGGTTCGCTAATGGAGGATATAGACGTATTTGCCATAAATGGTTGGAAGGAGGAGCTAACTGTGATCAAAGGTATATCTTGGGGGAAGTTTATTAGACCTATTTGTCTGACTTGATGGTATCCTAAGGATACTTTGCATCAAACAATCGTTTCCATTCTTGAAACAATTGTTAAAAAATCAATAAATTGATGAAAGAAAACCGGACATTGGGAGAAAGAGAAAGGAAGGAAAACCTTCAGCAGGTAAAGGTGATAAAATGATTCTAAAAATAAAAAACAAACCTATAATGAATACCAACAAAGCGAAAACAAACAAAGAAACAACATAAAATATGTAGGTAGGCAGCGTCTATGAAGTAGAATTATGATCAAGAACAAAATCATTTATATATGATCAATCTGACTGGTAAACTATCGGAGGAAACCAACAAGTAAAAATGCATGCAATAAACAAACAGACAAATCGTTACGATTAACAATCAAAGGCTGAGCCCGGTGCTTTTTCACTTTATGCTAACAATATAAAAAAACAGGTCAAGTTTTAACAACTTACTCGCTGTCCATTCTGCAATATCAGAATGGATCTTTACCTTTTAAGAGAATCACATCTACTAAAATAATTGCATTTACATGTACTTACCGGTACTTCGAGCTAAGGCCTTTAAAACTGTTTAAAAACCTGTTTATAACTGTGCTATGTATGTATCAGGTTTCCATTGTGTATATACGAATTCCGTTATGATCCAATGGGTCCTGATTGGAACACTAGCTAAAATGATTTTTATTTGATATAGATAGGAATTTTGCAAGACCTCTGGTCATGTCCGCTCTGCTACCACCGTCGTGAGCATTGATGTCTTCATCCAGATCATCATCATCATCATCTTCACCACCACTGTCCTCGTCTTCCTCGCCACCATCACCATCGCCTCCTCTATAATAAATGGAACTAGTCAAAGTCGATTACGGTGTTTCTCAACGTTTAAATTGTCTTATTTGATCACTGAATTGATCTATTCCTTGACCATAAGCAGATACATCATCCTATCGATTATTGGTGGATCACTTTCTAAGGGACCCGTGGTCCAATGAGTTTAATTCGTCTCTTAGGATAAGGATTTTCAAACAGATACATAATATAATCGAATGCGCAGCAACTTGGTTATTTGTATTTCACGATGGGCGGCATTCTTTCCAAAGCTCTTGCTATTACCTCACAGGCGTAAAGACCTAGGACACTTCAAACTCGAAATGTTCCGTGAACAGTGCCAAGGCGATATTTCTTGCTGATGGGGTGGATTACTGGATTAGATAAACTGATGTAGAGGCTGAGGGAATCTGGAAGTGGTCTGACGAGGGCATTTTCACGGAATTTGCAAAGTGTCAAAAATACCAGCCAAATGATAACGGAAAACATATGCAGAACGGCGGTGGAATACGAATGGAAGGTTTCGGTCGGAAAGTCACGTTTTTAATGTTTGTCGTGCTGAAGCACAAGGTGGCCTCTTGCCAAACAGTTTCCAAGGATCTTGTTTTCAACTTATGAGAATGAAAATGGCTTTAGCAAGGATTGCTTTCCACATCCCATAAGTCATTACTGGACTGGACAAAACGGATGCTGAAATTTAGAAAACTTGGGAAGTGGCGAAAGCATAGTCACGAATTCACTAACTGGCTTGAGAAGCAAACACCGTATTACGGTCACGAAGAATGTGGCAGAATAGCTAGGCTGGTCTTGGGTTCGTTATCTTGATGGCGAACAGGGGGAGAGGGTCAGTAAATTTCAGACTTGGAGACATTTATTCTCGAAATACGCAACTTATGATAATGGTTTGTACTTAGTGCACGTGACACCACCACCAGCTGTTAACGTAATTCTTCAATTGAAAACTTCAATTATGTCTGAAATTTGTGTGGATAAGTTGAGCATTTCGGAACGCATTCAATCAAATGTCGTTAACCTAAATCCAAAGTAATCATGAAGGCCCATTAGAACGAAGGAAAATTTCACATGGAGCCTCTCAGTGCAAAAACCAACTCCGAAAAGAGGAAATCGTGATCGACCAAGTCGCAATTAGTTTTGGTTTTGAACTTGATTGGTCGAGAAAGTGCTGCGAATTTTGCGACCCAATCACAAAGCGAGGTAAAACAAAAACCAAGCAATTCCAAGTTATTTACGAAAATCAATTCATAACCGCTCTAACCTTTCTCGTCATTACTTTTCAGTATCAAAAAAATGCATCATTCTCGTGCTGTCTGGTTGATTTGTTTCATGAAAGCGAAACGTTATTGATGTGCAATTAGAGAAACCATGCTGTTGTATTTCTAATATTAATAACGATACTATTTAACACTTTTAAAAATAGAACTGAGGATTTCATAATCGTTTTTGTTCTAAAGAGGGCAAAAGGATGATAGTGATTTTTAGTACGATATTATGGATACCAGATTTAAATGCGAGATGAAATTCTTACAGCAGCCAAAGGTTATATCAAGTCATTTTAATCTTGCAATGGTGATAGGTTATAAAGGTCCCATACTTATTCAAAGCTGAAACAAAGATGACTTGACATGAATAAAACTTGTTCATGATCTCAAACAGCGTCCGTTGTGTTGTCACCGTGGTCAGCATTGTCTACGTCTTCAACATCATCACCAACTTCAGCGTTATCGCTATCTCGGTCGTCCTCGTCATCATCAGCGTCGCCATCATCCGCTTATCCACCTTTGCCGTCAATGTCGCCTTCGCCTTCGCCGCCGTTGAACGGAGATAGAGAGTCGTCGACAGAGATAATGCTTGGTCCAACTCCACTTGGTAAGGTTTGCAATTTAATTACAAAACCCTAAATATTTCAAATTGCGTCCGCTGTGTTATCAGTGTTTTTAATTTTGTATTCCTCGTTTTCACTTTGTGTAGTCGTGATTTGCTTTTTTATCGATTATAGAGGTCTCACAATGATCCAATTATTTTTCAAGTCATAATAATGACTTATGGTCGTCAAATTTTTCCTTTATTTCAGCTGTAGGGGAACCTGTTGCCTTATACCCTTTAAATTCTGTCTATGGTACAAAAGACATGATGGGCAATCAACCGGATGGTATTCCTTCCAATGTGCAGCTTGCAGATGGACCGGATGGGGAATATGAGGGCTCTTACCAGTTCCTGGGTACTCAGAACAGCTTTATCACACTTCCCAATCTCGGTGGTTTGGATGTCCAGTATTCCCTGACGGTGCTGATGTGGGTGTATCTACAAGGGCAGGATGGGCCTCTTTTCAACTACCGACCCTCGGGGGATTGGAAAGTTCACATATGGCTAGCTAACGGAGGAAAGTTTTACTCCTCTATGGTTAAACAGGGCGGGCCAATGCTTATACACTCACAGAGTCCCGCCCCACTAATGATTAGGCAGTGGGCATATGTAGCCACTTCCTATGACTACAATACTGGGATTACACGAATGTGGGTCGACGGTATAGAGATCGATCAACTGCATATTGGAGTTCAGTCACTGGCCACTAACTATGACGTTAGAATCGGTGTGAAGGATGATGATGGTAGACGATTCAAAGGGAGAGTTTCACGAGTGTAAATTTATGACGTGGCGTTGACTTTGGAACAAGTTTTAGCTGTTCAAAATAGAGGGAAGGCTTTTCAGAACAGGTAACCTCAAATCTTTATGGAAGTCAGATTGATAAGTTCTTTCAAAATTAAATTCATTTGGAGGGGCGAATAAAAACGTCTTCCATTGATCATGATAAGGTTCAGAACAGGGTTACGTGGCCGCTGCAGCCCGTGATTACCAGTCTAATCCTGAAACATTTTTTCTTGAAATTTCTGTACTCAGCCTCGACCACCTTTTTGAAACGTTACTTTGATAAAAACAAGGAACAGTAGGGATTACAACCTCTGATTAGCCCTGATAAAAAAAAAATTAAAAAAATATCGGCTTTGTTGGGGAGATTTCGATTTCATCGGTTACCTAAATGTAATTGATTATTTAATTGATTTCTACTCATAGTATTATTTGTGCTTAAGAGCCTCATCAGTTCAAGTTATGAGGCGAAAAAAATGCAGAAGTGAAAATCAAATAAGTATTCTTACCCTCATAAACCGAGGCTCCAAGAGAAAGAAAACGAGATATATCGCCTTTGCTATGTTTTCAACAGAAAACTTCAGACGGCAAAATGCAAACAGAGCTTACCTTCGCACGGAACCCCGTTATATCGATGGCTTGTGGAATTATTCAGGTGCTGGTGCGTGAGGTATTTCGAATGAATGATTAACTAAATCGATACGATATCTTCAATAGTGTGGTTAAATGTTTTTGATAAAATCCTGTTTTAAATCGAATCATTCTTCACTCACTTTGTGAGTACATAAACGCTGATTCCCACTTAAGGTAAAATGAATTCTTACATACATTTTCCTAAGCCTTCGAATACTTTTTTTTAGAATTCCTGTGAAAGCAGCCCCTGTCCAAGCAACACAATATGTCAAGCTGGGTTCGCTGATAAAGGGTATCGATGTATTTGCCATGAAGGGTTGGACCAAGGAGCTGATTGTGTTCAAGGTAAATCTTGGGGTAATATTAATGTTGAAAAAACGCCGAACGAATATCAAGAAAGCGAAAGCAAACAAAAAAAAAACATAAAATATGGCAGCAGCGTCTTTTAAGAAGAAAATGATCAAGAACAAATTTATGTATTTTTTTATCATCTCAATGATGTTTCTCCCGATTGATAACTTCTCAGGGGAAATAAACAAAAAAGTGCACAATCAAACGAACAAACAGATAAATTGTAACAATTTAAAATCAAAGACTGAGTATGCTGCTTTTTCTCTTAAATATTGACAAGTGAGAAAAATAAAACAAAAAAGCAGGCGGGTTCCGTGCCAGCGTAAGTTTAGTTCGCAATTTGCCGCCCGAGGTTTTCTTTTGAAAGTATGGCAAGGGTGAATGTCTCGTTTTCTTTCTCTCGAAGTCACCAGTTTATTAAAGTATGAATATTTCGTTTATTTTCGCTTCACCAATTGACGAAGCTCTTAACAACAATAATAGTACGACCAGATGTTATTTAAAATTATCAATTTGCGACGAATGAAATCGAAATCTCCAGAATCCATTTGATAATTTTTTGATTTGGATTTTAATTGTCATTGTCGTATAAGTGTCGTATAAGCAGTTGAAGTTGAGGACAGAAATTTAAAAATAATGTTTCCGGTCTAATTTGGTTGTCATCGGGCTGCAGCGTCCACACAGTCCCATTCTGACCACTGTCCTACTCAATGGGGAGACTTTTTTATTTACGCCTCCAAACAAATTTTATTTCAAGAGGACTTAGCTTGTTTTTTTGACTTAACTTATTCTTTATTTTTGTTTAGTCTAAGAGCACAATGATCGCATTCAACTGCTCTCCGTAGGTGGTGAGTAATTAAGTCTCTTGTTTCATCTCAGAGAGGGCACCTAAAAATCAGGTTCAACAGAGTCCTTACTTCTGTTATCTGATTAGAAGTCATGAGCAAACCTTCAATGCACCTTATTCAGTCCTACCGTCGAACTATTACATTACATTTCTAATTTGTGTACTTTAATTTGTTTTTCATGATTGTTTTACATGCTTTGTCGATTCAGCTAATAAATAAGTTCTCAAAAGGCTTTTAAATCTTAAAAAGATTTTTTATTGGCTGGATTTATTTAGTAGTGATTTTCCCCCTTGAGGTATAATCCATGGAGTCTCATCGAGATAAGGGTTGTTCATAACCGCTCTAACTTTCTTCGCCATTACTTTTCAGTATCAAAATAATGCACCATTCTCGTGCTATCTTGTTGATTTGTTTCATAAAAGCGAACCGTTATTGCCGTGCAATTAGAGAAACCATGCTGTTGCATTGCTAATACTGATAAAGCTACTATTTAACACTTTTAAAAATAGAACTGAGGATTTCATAGTCGTTTGTCTTCTAAAAAGTGCAAAAGGATGATAGAGATTGTTTTTCGATGTCATGAATACCAGATTTAAATGCGAGAAGAAAATTCTTACAGTTGCCAGAGGTCTTATCCCAAGTTTGAAAACGTGACGAACATCAAGTAACTATACTGCATACTTTTTTCTGTTGTTTCAAAAAAAATTTAACTCTTCCAGGTGTTAGCTGTCGGGATTCTTATCATTTGTTCTTGCAAACCAATAATAAGTGAGAATACCTCCACAATTCCGAAATGCAAAAGGTTTCCGTGCTAACTTAAGTTCCGTTCGCATTTTACCGCATGAAGTTTTCTTCTGAAAGTGTGGCAAGAGCGATATATCTCGTCGTTTTTCTCATGGAGCCTTCAGTCTGTGCAAATGAGAACCTTAACTTATTTTTTGCAATCTTTTTCCCTTCATGAATTAAGGAAGCTCTTTGATATCAACTATAGTATTAGTAAAAATCACGTAAAATCATTTACGATCAAAGCAAGTTAAAGAATTAAATGCTCAGCATTGGGGTTGAGGTTCGAAATGCAAATAAGGAATCTAATGATTCAGTGATAATCATTCACTATTCTACAATAGAAAAGATGTTTGTATTTACCCCTCGACATAAATTTTGTTTTAGCACAAACTTATCAAAGGATTTTATGATGGCTCAGGGCTGATTTAAACTTCTAAATCACATTTATCTCATTTGCTTAGCGACGAATTTACTTAGCAGCGCTAGTATAGGTTAACAAGCTGGGACAACAATCCCTGTGCAGGAAAAGGAGCAAAATCTCGACCAATAAAAACCGACGACTGCACGCTTCGCCACTGATATTACAGACCTATAATTTTTCACTACTGCAACTAAATTTCGTAAGAACCATAGGTATGCTGCGCGATGAGAACTCATGATTAAACCCTCAGAGTAATTTATTTCTATTTTAACTTCACCACAAATAAGAAAAGTGCAGGACGTAATTTGCGAGTAGTTTGAATTTTTTTTCAAATCTCTTTAAATATGTTGGCCTAAAATATCTGTATGACTTCTCAATCTCAATCAATTTTTAATGACGGAATTTATTTATTACTTACTGCACATCATGTGGTTCAATTCAGCGCGTTCTATCGATATAAAAATTATACAATGTAATAGTTAATAACCAGTCCTTGGCGGTGAATTCTCTGATAGCTCTCTCCAACGATTGCCGAATCATTCAATTCGAGCCCGAAACCAACGATAAGTCACTTACAAACCATATGGTGAGAAATATCAGTGTTCAACGAAAGTCACAATGTATGACGCAGTGCTTCCTTGAACCCAACTGTGTGTCTTACAACTATGGTCCAATACACAGTGATACACCAACATGTGAGCTCAGCAATCGCACCCACTTGCAAGTCTCCAGCAGGGATTTTATACAAAAGGAAGGGTACATCTACCAACACATCTTGGTAAGAAACCAAAACTAATTATAATAATACTTTGGGGTCGTGTGTCTGAAGCTTAATACAAAGTAAACTCAGCGGTCAATCAAAGTTGATCGCGAGAAAATGCGATTAGTAGTTTACATCTAATTGATCGATGGAATGGCGACAGTTTTCTTTTAAAAATATTTATTAACAAAGTTTGTTTGCATGTTAAATTCAGGTTTACTGTAGATAACAAAATCAACAGAATGATTTACACCTATTTAATAATTTTTCGTTCTGAAGGTTGAATAAGTATTGCTGAATGTTTCGTTGTATAGATACCTTCCCAACATTTCATTTTCATCTTTCTTTATAAAATAACTAGGATACTACGAGCACCCTTATTGCTCTAAAAAACCCATCGTTTATTGCACCGGTGTATACTAAAAGATTAAAATTTATTCTAAAAGGGGAGTATACAGCACTTTAGGCCATTGCGCCAGCAAACCAACAGAGAGCGCAATCTATGGCTTAGAACTTGTTTACTGCTTAAAAGTACATACTATTTTCAGTTGAGTGGCTCGTGTTTTGTGGTTAAATCTCGGTTTAACCCGAATCATCCTTTTATTGAATTCGTTATTGCACAAACGTCAACTCCCAGGTACAACGAATCAATAGACTGAACTCTATAAACGTGTTTTAATTTTATTCTTTTTAGAATTCTTGTGAAGGCAACCCATGTTCGAGCAACACATTATGTCAAGCTGGGTTCACTGATAAAGGATATCGATGTATTAGCGTTGAAGGAGGAACAAATGTTGATCAAGGTATATCTTAGGGAGAAGTGTAACGAGGCTTACGTTTCTGACAGTTATTTGCATGATGTAGTTGTTTTCGTTTGTAAGACCATTGTCACAAAATTAAATTATTGGATACTGATAACTGAACAATGAAAATTGCGTCAAGAATATGAAGACAAGGCTCTTGTTTTCTTTTCTGAAAGGAAAACCAACAGCCTATCATAATTTGGCGGAAAAGGTTACAAAAGAATGCGAAAATTCCTATATAGACAAACTCAAACCAATCGAAAACAAATGACAAACAAACAGGCAACATCAATTAATAATGGAACATTTTTTCGTTCATATACTAAACTATGTTTAAAAGCTGATTTTCAATTATCTCTTATGTAAGACGTTTCTCTCCGACCTTACGATGCCTGTGGGATGATATGCTATACAGGTCCTATAATTATTCAGAGCTAGAATAAAGATGACTTGACATGAATGAAATTTGTTCATGATTTCAACAAGCATCCGCTGTGTTGTCACTGAGGTTAGCATTGTCTTCTTCGTCAACATTGTTACCAACCTCAGCGTTGTCGCTATCTCCGTCGTCCCCGTTGATGTCGTCATCATCAGCATCGCCATCATACAAGTATTCACCTCGGCCGTCAATGTCACTTTCGCCTTCGCCGCCGTTGGTGTCATTATCATCATCATTACCATTGTCTCCGTTTCCGCTGTTGTTGCCGTCGCCGCTGTCTTCGTCAACTGAGATAATGCTTGGTCCAACTCCACCTGGTAAGGTTTAAAACTTGATTACAAAACCCTAAATATTTCAAACTGCGTCCGATGTGTTATCATTGTTTTTAATTTTATATTCCACGTTTTCGTAGTCGTGGTTTGCTTTTTCATCGATTATAAAGGTCCCATAATGATCCATTGGGTCTGTTAAGGATATCGAACAAAGAACAGCCCTTTTTAACTCGTGAATTGCGCGCATGCGCAAGAGCGAGTTATAGATACGATGTGGGGAATAGCATTCGCTCGCTCGCTCGCTCGCTCGCTCGATTGGTCGATTCCTGTAAACTTTTTTTAGATTTTAGGCTTTTGAGTACATTTGATAGTTTTTGGCGAGCAATAAACAGACGAAATGGCGACCTTTGTTGCTAAGAATAGTGGTGGGGTGAAAAAGAAGCCAATGATAATCTTAAAAGAGTTTTTTTTTTTCGTTTTAGTTTCAACAAGCGGCGCCAGCGACTGGCAAGCATTCAAGGATTCACACTGAAATAACAACAACCTTCGTTTTTCATAAAATTGTAATTTACAATCCTTGAACTTGAAAACAATCCGAAGATTCATTGAAAATATCACTTACTGCGAAGCGCTCGGAGTTTACAGATGTTCAAAAGCTTTTTCTGTTATAGCGTGAGATTGAGGACAAAATTGATCATTACGTTTCGTCGCGTGTGTTTTTCCTGTGTGAAGCAACAAAAGATGCCGGCGACTGACTAAATAACAAGTTAACACGAAAATCAAATAACACTTAGACAAACAATTTTAGCTACCGATTTTCAGTGAATTTTTAAAGAACAATTTTCTTGTAAGTTTCAAGACAATTTGAAGATTCAACATACATACAACGTACTAAAATGCGAAAGTTACACACCACAAAATTGATAAATAGGCCAGAAATGAAATTCTATCTTGTTATTGATTATACGTTGCCTAGCACGTGACTTAAATCTACCCAGGCGGAGATCTAAAATGACGGTGGCAGGCTTGGCTTAGTTATATCACTCAAAACTCGTTCCCGTTTGTCTCATTTGATAAAGAGGGAATCGTTAATGTTTTCATTAAGACAGAATGGCCTTGATTTTCTAATATTTACAACGAAAGACAGTAAATTTCACTTTTCACCCACATTTACTTCCAACCTTTTCTTTTGAACCAGAAACAGAAATGATAGACGTTTAAAACACATGACATCATCCACCTTGTTAAATGTAATAGCATGATCATTTCAATTGTAATGCCTTCTTGTCCCAACGTTACTTTGTTTCTTTGCTACATTAGCGAACACTGAACTACTGCTCGTACTCTAGATGACAATCAACCACAAAATTCCCTAAACCAGATAACATTAAACATAATCTCAAAAATCATGTGTCAATTCACGAGTTTGCTCACAGAGCACTTTGATTTTTATTAGATCAATTGTCAATTACTTTAATTTGTGTGCCTAGTTACGATCGTAGTTACAATGTTTATCTTTTTCCCTATTGGTTTGTAATCGAATATTTTAGCGTCACCACGCGCATATAAAAGCTAAATTAGCGTCCCTATAAGCCACAGTTTCGCAAGATTTTACCTTGAACAGCAATGACTTCGTCTTTCGTTCCAAACCTTTGGCACAAGCGGGACCGATATGTAAGTGATTTTGTTAGTTTTATTTCAATATGTTTAAGTTTAGTTTTTTACCTTGGGCGATAGCGCACATATGTACTGTGTTGTACAACAGTACAACTAATTATCTTGAAATCAAGGAGTATTTTGAAATAACTAGACGATCTTTGAATCTCGAGTAGTTTTAATTTAGCCTTTTATGATTTGTTTATGTTAATTCACGTTAATTGTCGTTATTTTAATCGCGTTATCGACATAGGCACGTAAAGCGTTTCATTCATGCATTCGTTATAATATTATTGCAATTTCAGTTTACGATCGTGATCGTGACCGTGATCTAAATAAACACCGTTGATAGTCATCTTGGTTTTCGTGGTTTCATTACGACCGGTAAAATAGTCCCCACATCAGCGACACTTAGAAAACACGCATAGCGACACCCCTCGAAGTTTCCTCTTTCGTCGCAAGCGTCAAAGGGTCACTCTCTTAATATAATGTCGAATGATTTCCAACTGTGTCCGCTTTGTTTTTCTCGTCCTCGTCGGCGCTGTCACTGCTGCTTTCGCCCTCGTCACCGCTGTCCTGGTCCTCCTCGTCTGAAAAATTGCCTAATCTAACTCCATTAGGCAATTCTTAAACGCTACTAATTTGAAATTTATTTAAAATGTCCTCTGAAAAAAAAAAGCAAATAAGAGCCACTTGAATATGAAGATGCATGCACTAAATGATGACTAAAACTGTCTCGAGTCAAGTTCGAGTCAATTCAAAGCGTTCCCTTTTTTTTACTTTTAGTTTTTTCTCTCTGTTTTGAAGGTTGTCTATTGCCGAGATCTTTTTCTGAGGGACCCGTCTCTTAGGATAAGGACTTGCAAATATTTGTACACAGTGATATTGATACAAAACACAAGATCAAGTTTAGGATATCGATTTTGATTACATTAATTCATTTATTTCTTTTTCTTTTTCAAGCGTGTCCTGCAGGTTGGCATTCTTTCCAAACTTCCTGTTATCACCTTCCCGTAGGCAAAAAGTCCTGGTACAGCGCAAAATTGGAATGTTCCTCAAACAATGGTGCTCAGTTGGTGAAGATTGATTCCTCTGAAGAAAACGACTTTATCAAAACGACATTTTTGGCTGATGGCGCAGGTTACTGGATTGGATTAACAGATGAAGAGACTGAAGGGGTCTGGAAGTGGTTTGACGGAAGCATTCTCGCGGGATTTCAAAAGTGGCACGAATCCCAGCCAAGCGGCAAACCTTTGAAGAATTGTGGTGGAATAAGAATGGGATTGTTTCTGCTAAGGAATTATGATGCACAGTGGCACGATAATGAGTGTGAAGACCGTAGAGGGTACATCTGTGAAAAGTAAAATATGGGGATCGTTTTCATTCTATTTTCTGCAAATTTTCTGGATTTATGTCTCGCTTTTAATAGTCTCTCAGCTATGTATTCGTAATTGTTCGTCCAATTTGTTCTTTCTCTGTTTATTGTTACTTATAAGGGAGCTGACATCAGTTATTACTAATTAGCGAACACTTTAGAGACACTCTAATTAACAACTGACAACATTACGCAAGCTAAGATCTTACACATTGTTTGATGAAGGAGCAAAGGTGAAACGTACTACAAGGTTCCTCGTGTCTGTTATTTCTTTTTCACCTTTTAAACTTTGCTGAAAAACTGTTATTTTTTTGTCTCTATATATCTCTGTTTCTGTTTGAGCTGATGTTCTAGGATCATTATGTGACTGAGTCCATTTCATCGATTGATTTCATCGGTATGATATGTACTAAACATTGAATTATTTTATCTATAGTAAGAGTTTTATAACACTATCACATAGCTTCGGTATGTATGGTGCTTTCCAACTGAGTGTCTGACGCATAAACAATTAAATTTCATCTCAATTCTGGGAAATGTAATTTATCTCATTGTTGTGGGAAACGTTCTCGTTGTTTGTCTTGCTAAAGTAGGTGGTCACTTGCGGATCACTTTTCAAGAATTTTGCTCTCATGCTATACTGAAATAGCGATAATAAGCTTTTCGTTTCTCCAAAACGTATTCGATTTTTCCAGGTGTTATCATAGAGGGTTCTTATAATTTGATCTCATTAACCAATTGTAAGTGAGAACTATTCCATGTTGGTTGCTATCGTATGGCGCCTTGCGTGGCTGCATATTTTTTAGCTCCGTGAAACTCCCCTTTAATAATCGTGCTAATGGCCTACAACCGCCTTACAAGCTTTCGTAAATTCTTTCTAAACAACCTATGGCCTTCTTACCGTGAGAAACGTGCGGGTCGCCTCGTAAGAGAGAGAGAAAGAGTGTCCATGAAACAGATTGCTATTGTTTCAACACGGAAAGTAAGCGGCCGTCCTTGGTTTTCAGCTCCGTTACGCTGCCACAACCCTGCGAACTGTATACAAATTACTCCAGCCCCTACGGATGCGAAAAGGAAGGTTTCACCGACGGCTTATGTACCATCTTTATTTGTCTCGAATGTCATGTCCTTGGCTTCCAAAGTGGATGAACTGCGCCATGTTGTTAAGTATGCTAATTTAGATCTTGTTTATATTACGGAGTCGTGGCTTAAAAGCCGCATTCATGACAATGTGGTTGCGCAGGAGAGCTACAATATCATCCGCAGGGACAGAACAGAGTCAGAACATGGCGGTGTGTGCGTGTATGTCAAGATAAAGTATACAGTTGTAGACGATTTAGAAGACCCTTCTTTCGAGGCGTTATGGATTCAAAGTAGTCCTACTCGTCTCCCATGGGGATACAGCCCTATTCTTCTTGGAGTGTCCTAGCACCCGCCAAGCGCTAATGACTCTGCCTTTTTAGAGTATTTAGAGAGGTGTTTGTCATCTATCGAAACACGGTATTCCAACTGTGGCCTTTGTTTGGTGGGAGACTTTAACAGGCTACAAACCACACGGCTTAAAAACAACTACAATTTAAAGCAAATAGTAAATTTTCCGACACGAGGAGAAAGATCGCTCGACTTAGTTCTCACCAACCTTCAAGACCACTACGAAACCCCAACCCAACGCCCTCCACTTGGCCTTTCGGATCACATGTCTATAGAAGTTCAACCGCAGGCGAGGATAAAGTCCAATAGCTCTACAACCACTATTCAGTCGAGGAATATGCGTCCCAGCAAGCGCCTAACAATGCGCACTTATCTAGAATCAGTGGATTTGGATACTTTACTCAATTCCGCGGACAGTTGTGAAGACAAAACCTCGCTTTTGGGACAAATCATTAAGACTGGTCTTGACCATGTTATGCCTATGCGTACGCGCAAAGTACATTCAACCGAACCACCTTGGATAACATCATCCTTGAAGAACTTGTTACAAAGGCGGCAAAGTGCCTTATCGACTAAACTCGGCCCCTGGTTGTTTCTAATGATGATTAATGACCTGAGTGTGGCGAATACGAACATCTGGAAGTATGCAGATGATACTACCCTCGCTGAGTGTGTGGGAAAGAACGAAACCAGCTCGATGCAGTCGCGCGTTGATGAATTTGTTACAAAGTCTCGTGCTGATGGTTTCCAGTTGAATGAATCGAAGTGCAAGGAACTTAGAATATCATTAATAAAGTCAGAGAATACTCTAGAGCCTGTTACTATCAACAATACGAACATCGAGGTTGTTCCATCCGCTTAATTACTAGGTGTTATGATATCGAATGATTTGAAGTGGAATGTGCACGTAGAAATGATAGGTAAGAAAGCCTTTGCATTTACAGGGTTCTGTGCAAAACTAAGATCCATCCGCATTTTGCAACCAGAGGTGTTCTATTGAGGGCATGGCAAGGGTGATATATCTCGTTTTCTATCTCTTGGAGTCTTCAGTTTATGCATGTAAGAATTTTAATTACATATTTGTCATTTTCCATATTTCTCCTCGTGGGATTTTAGGAGTCTCCTTGATAGGTTAACAATAGTGCATCTTGAGATCAATCAAAATTGTTAGTTTGTGACCAGTAAAATGAAAACTCTTGAGGAAGCAATCGAAAACTTTTCGATCAAAGTGAGGTAAAGGCTGGCTCCGATTTTCTTTTTTTCTCAGAATAACCTTCAAAAAGGTGTTTGAAGTTAGCTAGAAGATAGAAATGTAACGAAAATATGGTTTTAGTGCTAAACAGATGCGGCTGTCAGCAGTCATTTAGGCCTACAGAAAGAGAAACGTTCTGTTTGATTCATTTCCTAATATATCTTATAAATCGAAGGAACTTATCACCGACTTTGCGAAATAAATTGAGGCATATTTTCCAATCTAATTTTTTAATGGTGGAAATGATTTAGTTGTGATGGCACCTCATGCAGCTCAACTCAGCGACCGGTTATGTTATATTCTTAAATAGCTCTCTCCAACGATTGCCGAATCATTCAATTTGGGCCTGAAGCAAAGCACAAGATTCTTAAAAATCATATGATAAGAAACACCAGTGTTCGAAGAAAGTCACGGTGTATGACGCAGTGCTTCCTTGAACCCAACTGTGTGTCCTACAACTATGGTCCATTATACAGTGATGTACCAACATGTGAGCTCAGCAATCGCACCCACCTACAAGTCTCCAGCAGCGACTTCATACAAAAGGAAGAGTACATCTACCAACACATCTTGGTAAGAAACAAAAACTAATCGCAATTATAGAACTTTGGGATCGGAAGTCCAAAACCAAAAGTCAAAGGAATCTTATCGGTATACCAGCCTTAAAGGCAAGAAGTACCTTCAAACACCTTCAAATACCTTCCTCAACCTACATGTATATCTCTTTAATGACAGAGCATGCGCACCGGTTGTTGATGATAAAAACTGTGCAATAATCACGAACCATCTTTCGAGGTGAAAACCTTAACTTTATGTATTATGATTAAATGAACTAGCCTCTTTTCAATGTTTTATTAAGCCTTTGATTACCTTCATAGAATCCCTGTGAAAGCAGCCCGTGTCCAAGCAACACATTATGTCAAGCTGGGTTTACTACTAAAGGATATCGATGTATTTGCCCTAAAGGATTGGAAGGAGGAGCAACTTGTTATCAAGGTATATCTTGGGGTGAATTTAAATTAGTTTTAAAACTCTATCTTTATGGTTTCTCAGAGGCATTAATATTACATTAAGAGTTAGAGGTTTCGTTCGTAAGACCATTCTCATAAAATTAACTAGATGCTGATATCTAGACGATCAAAATCGTGATAGTAAAAGAAAAAAAGAAAGAAAACTGATACTACTAATACTCGATAGTGCTAAATAATTAACAATTGGTTCATACGTCAGCGTGCGTTCATCGAGATATAAATCACGCGGGAAGTTTGGAGAGCACGAAAGATGCGTAAGAGCTATATGAGTTATATGAGTGATTTTAAAATCGAACAAGCGCGCAGTGCGAGTTCCATTTGTAATCACAAGTGTGATTTCAGACCAAAATTGCACGACACAGGGTTCAATAACCACTTTATTACACCCATTCCGAAATCACCCAAATGCAGGAATTTTGGTCAGTTCAATTATTTTTATTGATGCAGTACTGAGCCGGTTTGAAATTAAATTCATCCATTTTTTTTTTGGGGGGGGGGGGGGGAAATAAGAATTTTGGAAACAAAAGTTGCAAAATTTGCCACATGATACTTGTCTTTCATTTTCCTGAAATTTGATTCGTTTCTTTAAACAAGCCTTGAAATCTGATTGGTTGTTTTGTTTTCAGCGTAGCCTCCTCATTGGCTGGGGAAAAAGATGCGATTTCAAGCGAAAAATGGTGCGATTCGTGAATAAATCGCACCAATTAGAGCCAATCAGATTACAGGGAGCACCAGTGATTTCAAAACGGGTGAAATAAACAAAAGTGTTTCACAAAATCATGCGACATGTTTGCGTTATATGATAGAACGTGCTCAACTTAAAACTCATACATTATTATTCTTTTAATGTACTTTTTCTCCGAGTTAACGACCCCTTGGCTAAATTAATATACTAACAAAAAAGTAAAAATTAAAAAAAAGTGTATCGTAATAACTCGATTGCATCCTGTGATGGTTTTCAAATGTGGATAAAATAATCACAAGTGAGGCTTTTATATCTTAAACTAATTGACAATGATATCCTAAATTTAACTATTACTTTCTCTCTCCATAGGATGTTGACGAATGCTCGATGGCTTCCCACGACTGTTCTTCTAACGCCAATTGTTCAAATTCTGCGGGATCATTCCAGTGCAATTGCCAATCTGGATATACTGGAGATGGTAGAGCATGTCAAGGTAAGTGCAAACTGGTCCTTCCGCTCAGGCAAATGGACTGTTACCCAAGTCAAATGCACAATGCCATTAGCACACATTTTGAAAAATGTTGAAACAAACTGATTAATCATGACCTTGGAAGAGACAACGACAGAGACAGACAGATCCACAGATATATGTATGTTAATAGGAACTGGAAGAATAAAAGCCAGACAGGGAGACAGGAAGAAAATAGGACTCAAAGGAACATAACGTCTGATTTTGAGAGTTATTTTCATATCTGTTTTTGATTAATCTTCAATTGAATTTTTTCGATTTTTGTAAGATGTTGACGAATGCATTATGGCTTCTCACGACTGTTCTCCTGACGCTGATAGTTCAAATTCTGTGGGATCATTCCAGTGCGCGTGTAGAACAGGATATACTGGTGATGGCAAAACATGTCAAGGTAAGAGCAGTCTAGTTCATGCAGCTTACAAATGGAGCGATAGCCGAGTGGAGCAAACACAGTCAAAAAACAGAACGGTTGAAAAATGAATAGACGGACTGACTTATCGTGGAATTGGCAGCGAGACCGACAGAGAGACAGATGAACGTGTGCAAAAACTAACAAACGTCTGGACGACCAAGTGGACCGTAGCCTATTCAAAGATATCACGGGTACACCAGTTGAAAAATATCGGATCAAACTGATTGATAGTCCTATTAACAACGAGACAGACAGATGGGCAGAAAGACAGTCAGGATGGCTGAAGTTAGCCACCGAAAGAGCAGAAATCATATTCTAAGTGTTGTTTTCTTACTTTGATTGATTTACTTTAAACTGAATTACTTTTTCGATCCCTGATTGTTCGAATGACGTGGGGTCATTTCAGTGTGCGTGCAGACCAGGATATACTGGTGATGGTAAAAATGTCAAACTAACATTAACATAAGCAGACCGGTTGAAAAATATTCAGACTGACTAATTTATGATGAAATTGACACAAGGCTGACAGAATGGGCTGAAAGAATCCACAAAAGAGAAGCCAAATCAGATTGTAAAAGTTTTTCTTGTATCTTTAATTGACTTAATTTTTAATTGGATGTTTTTTTTTTTCAATCTCCATAAGATAATGACGCATGCACGATGAACACTCACAATTGTTCTTCTAACGCCGATTGTTCAAATATTATGGGATCGTCGAAATTACTGGGTGTGTATTTTCAAGACAACCTCAAGTGGAACACTCACGTTACTGAGATGATTAAAAAGGCCGCTAAACGCCTTTACTTTTTAACTCAGTTAAAGCGAGCTAAGGTACCATCACCAGAATTAGTGAATTTTTATGTTGCTTGCATTCAATCCGTCTTACTTTATGGATGTCAGGTCTACCATTATAGTCTCCCCGATTATTTGAGCTTAAGTTTAGAGCGGGTCCAAAAGAGAGCCTTGAAAATTATATACGGTTATGATAATCATTATAGAGAAGTGCTTCAGATGGCAGAGCTGAAAACCCTAAGGGATCGGAGGGAAGACCTTTGCTTAAAATTCTTTAACAACATCGTCTCCAATCCCTTGGATTGTTTGTACCACTTACTGCCTTTCGACAACCGAGATCAACTTAGGGAGTTACGACGACGCAGACCATTTAGAGTTTCCTTTAAAACAAATCGGTTCAGAGATACTTTCATTCCAGCAAGCGCAAGACATTTTAATTGACATCTATTACAATTGTATATGGGCCCATATGTAAATTAGTTCCCTTTTAGGTTTGATTTTATTGTATAGTTCTATTATATAATTTGTACACCTTTGTAATTCAGCTTCCAGCTGCTATTAAGGTATTATTAATAAACGTCTATCTATCTATCTATCTATCCGTTTCAGTGCGCCTGCAAATCTGGATATACTGGTGATGGTAAAGCATGTCAAGGTAATAGAAATGCAGTTTAATTCTCCCACCCCAGTCATGGGCCGTTAGCCAAATCCAATATGCAATAAGACAAGCCGATCAGTTGATGAAGTAATGTTCAGACACATGGCATGACAGTGAGAAAGAGAAGAAGCGAATGTAATTTAAAATTAACCAAAGAGAAACTGACAGAAGAATAGTCTGGTAGGCGTAAAAAGGGCCGCGAGAACCCTTCAAACGGGCACACAATCTGATGATATGAATGAATGTTTAATCATCTTCAGGTCTTAAATTTCTTTTACATTTGGACGAATGTGCAACAGCTAATCACAGCTGCTCCACCCACGCCCACTGTTCCAATGTCATTGGATCATTTCAGTGCACATGTTAAACATGTCAAGGTACGCGTAGGCCAGACTACACTTGGTGTTGTAGTTAAAACAAGCCATATTCAAAATTGATATCCATTAATTGCTCTGTCTTCATTTAAACTTCCTACCGGTGTTTATTGGCTCGATATTGATGGTTCCCATGATAACGCGTTCAAAGCTTACCGCGAGATGGAGACCGATGGAGGAGGCTGGACTTTAGTTTGGAGTTACACCTTTACTAACTATCAAAGCTTTTCAACACCCTCCAACGCAATCACACCCTGACCAACTTGGGACGTCAAAAATCCCGATAAAGTCGATGTTCCAACATCTAATACTACACCTTTAAACGAAACGGACTTCAATGCAATTGAATTCTCCAAATGGGAAATCATTGGGGACAAGGTATTAATCAAAAGCAACATCAACAACTGGATTATTTGTTCAGGAACAGGAAGTTTACCTCAGTGGCAATATGGTTCCGCTAACTGTATAATTGCCAAACACATTACTGAAAATTGTCTACTGGGAAAAGCACCCGCATATTTTGGCCGAAATTACCATCGTGGACCAGCCTATAAACTTAAAGGTGGTGATTATCATTATTATTACTTTAATGGCTGCACAGGAGAGGATTTTCCAGCGCATGACCCCTGTGGGTCATACTCTGACCAAGAGTTGAAGAATATACAAAATCCACATGGAAATATTTTTATTCGATGACTCCCCACTACTTGGCCAACATGAAAGATCACGATAAGACTCTAAATGACAAGAATAACTTGGTAACTGAACTTTAAAGCGTCAAATACAGTGGGTAAGCCCTTGCCTATCAGCAAGGATCTTACATTGACACCATGGCTATATCTGTCTCATTTTTTATTATGAAGTTCAGGGCGTTGGTGTTCCTAAATACATAGGTACTGGCATCGAAGTCGACTTGGGCGGAACACATCGAACATGTGTAAATGAAAATATTTCCCACCGCTTTTGCGGGTTATCACTGTACATGTCTATAGCATGTCATTTTATCACTTTTTATTACCCGAAATCATGCACGTATGGGTGTGGGTGTGTATGGGTGTGTGGCAAAGACAATCCTTTTGTAGGGAACTCAAAGCTTTCATTTGATACGTTCTCTTGAGATGAAGGCTTCTTCGATCTTGCTCTTTACGTATACAAAAAAAAAACACTTATACCCACAATTGGGAACACAGAGAAGAGCTCGGACTCTGGTGTCTTAAAATTGCGTGTGATATGCAAGATCACACAACCAGACCATTATAGAATGGCAAAATTTTGTATTTGAGTCCAAAGAACTCCAGGCGTTTTCTTATTCTTTTTAATCAGTAGTGGTGTTAGACGCATTTTTGTTGGTAAAGCACTCAGATTGAAAGATCAAAAGTATTACTGGACTAGTAGGGAGATACGTTACCCCAGTGCGGACAACACTAAAAGTTCAGTGCGTTTAAAATTTGAACTCAACACTTTTATGACAGGATTGGTGAAATATTTCACTTAATTATGTGCAAAATAGCACATGAGATTGTTTCATTCGCGTTCGCGCAAACTATTTCCACTTGCTAGGGTTTTTTTGTGTTTGATTTTCCGTAGTTCTATAGTCATTTTTCATCATGCAAGTATGCCAGTTTAAAGAGTTTCTGCGAAAGTTTATACATAAGAATGTGCAGCGTTGTTTTGTTGTTTGTAGCAGGTGTTCTTGTGAACCAAACATCTACGAAGTATCAGAGTCTTAAGATTTTAAGAAATTGCCACTTCTATAAACTCGGTACTTCCATTAATAAGAACTGATATAATGTAATGCTGTTTAGTGATTAGCAATAAAATTAGAACTCTGTCAGAGGGGCACACTTACAATGCAAAGATACTGTTGTGGATTTGTCGAATAATTTTTACACTAAAAGAAATGACAGTTTTAAAATTTAGCTGGTGTTCTGCCTTTTCCAGCATTGCGCAAAAAATAGAGCCTTCTTGGAAGAAGCTTGGATGAGGTCTTTAAATGGTTGTACCATTCACATGTATAAATGGCATGGGTGATTTGCGGGAAATTAAGCATTAGCCTAGAGCGCATGCATCTTTCGAAGATGTCTCAAGCAAATGCTACGGAGGCAATTTATAGAACGTGCTTAACTCTGGCATGTTTTAAATTTCATATTCTTTTTTTATTAGGTTATTCTTTTCGCATACTGTTCAAAAGTATTTCAATAAATTTCTTTTCCGTTTAACAAAGCATCTATTGTAAAAAAAATTACGACCTCAATAACCTTTCGTTTAGTAATTTCGCTTGGCATGTTATAGAGAATAAAGCAAGGGCGCGCGTAGTTATGAAATCTCTTCTCGAGCGTTCAACTCGATAGCTCACGAATGAGCGCAGCGAACGAGTGAGATGTTGAATTTTCGAGATGTCTCGTTGAGCACGGCTAAACTTTGTTTAAATAGCTGACCTTTCATGTTTTAGAAAATTAAACCTTGTAGTTACCTGAGGCTAAGCCAGTAACAACATCTTCAAAGAATCCCCACTGATTCAGTAAAAAAGTTGTTCGTTTTAACATCACTTATGTTAACAGTTAGCTAGTTTTGTCTGACTCGGAATATTGTAATTAAATCCGCCAAGATCTATTCGTTATTTTGATAAATTTGTCCCATGTTTCTATTTCTAATAGACATGTAGTTTTCTTTTTTCTGTCCACGACATAAATGGGTCATGTCATTGCAAAACAAAGTAACAAAGCGGATTCAGATTTTAGAATGTGTTACTCAATGAGCCTAAAAAATTGTTCTCAGTGAAAAATGTTAAGAGAAATCACATGGAAAACGGTACTTGTTTTCTTATGTTTTCAAGCACAAACTGGTGATTCTCAACTGTAATTGATCGTGTCACAGTGTGACTAATATACTTTTGGACATTAATTAGATAACAAAGGATCTCCATCTTCAAGAAAAACAGGCCTTGCTGACTTTTTACATAATTGCTATTTCGGAGTATGTCCCGAGATGAATATTGATAGGTGATATTAGTAATCTGCAAAGCGCACTGTTTGACGTTGTAGCGACTTTTTTCTTAATCTTTGTCAGGGGCTACCTCTCAAAGCTTTGCAAATAAGAGTTAGTTATTCAAAGCTGAAATATATTAAGACGATATTGTTTCCTGTTTTTACCTTTCGCAGTAGTTCAATTTCGAAAACACGGGTAATGTCACGAGAATCTGAAGTAATTAAAAGATAAATTATTCATTTGTATATAGTTTACATCGCCTTTTGTTTGTTGTGATTCTTTGTTTTTTTTTTTGTTTGTTTTTATGTCACCGTTTGCAAACTCTCAACGATCAAGATGGTAAATTATACATTCAGTTTATCTTCATCATTTGCTACAGAAGTATGATGAGACTGTGCAAAAAAGACAAAGAAAATGTTAACGGTTTATTTATTCGTAGCTCACTGATATTAGCTGACTCACGAATTTAAAACAACAACAAAAAACATGGTACCAAAGGGAATTGAAACAAATCTAATTACAACTTTGCATGTTTAAATTATTCCGACAGCACCCTAAGACATTTGCAAACACAATCCTTTGAAAAAGTTAAAAAGTTTTAATAATGGAGCAAAATATGTCGAGGAAAAAAGCTTCTTTTTAGATACTTTTTCCCTCAATAGTGTCGATTTCCAACGTTTATTTAAAAGCTTACGCTGATTTTCTTTTTCTTCTTAATCAACAAAGTTAGACTGCAGAATTTTCAATTATAAAAACTGATGGCATCTGCTATATATTTGTTTTTCTTTTTTTTGTTTTGTTGTGTTTCTTTTTTTGTTTTGCTGTTTTCTTTTTTTGTTGTTATTATGGTCTTCAAACATGAAGCATCATGCCCATACTTCTGATATCCTTTTATATTTCTCTATTTTCCCTTTATTTTTTTGTCTTACATTTGTTTTACATTCGACTTTTTATTATTCTCTCCTCGAACACTGAAAAATTTAACTACAAAGAAGATTGGTGATATTGAAAGTTGGCTAAGAAAACATGCTCCTCTATTCTTACCACTTTCAATACATTATTTTCCATGCAATTTCTTTTAGAATGTTGTAGAACTCCATCATTTGGTGGTCATAATCATTTCCCACGGAGATGGCTAATAACAAGACTATTATCAATCATATTCTTAGTTGGCTGATACGTCAGTTGTAGGACATTAGTCAACAACAAGTCCCGTTTCTGTCATTGTAGTGTAATCAATCGTCTAACCCGCAGATGACTAATAACAGGACTGTCCGTAATCGCATCCTGAAGTGAATGCACTTAGGACAACAAGTTCTTTTCCCTTGCAGTGTGAAAATGGGCTGTAATGAAAGTCATAGTGCAATTCCTCGTTTGGCAACCATCTTCCTTTGGGCTGCGTCGGTCACTTTCCCTTGCTTTGTAAATGGAGGTAAGTGGTTCCGAAAAATTATTTATGACTTAGCCGTTTTGAAAAAACATTTATTACGTTAAAAGCATAAAATACATTCACCTAGAACTGAAAAAAGACAGGGCAAGTAAAACGGCTATTAGCTAAGAAAAGTTCATTAGCCCAAGAGCTTTGTGTTTCTTTTCCTTATGTAAACTGGAACGTTTTTATTCCCTACTGGTTTCCTTTTGATCATATTTTCACTGTAGAGACTAAATGAGTTTTATCTCTCGATGAAATTTATGAGTTATTCTTTTGACTGCTTTATTTTTGTTCCAAACGAAAACAAAAATCGAGCCGTGGAAATAGAATATAGACGATTTTCATCTCTTTCGTTTATATGCTGTTTGCATTAACAGCCTCTTTATGACTGTGACAAGATCCTCGTTTACACACAGCTATTTTTTTAATTAAAAATCGACGAAGATAGAGTTTACCGTATCCTGCTGAACAAGATCACGTTTCTATAATCACTTGTGAATTTCAACCTCGTGTTTATTATTGCAGCATATCATATCTTCCCGCAAGTTAGAATTAAGAATTAAGAATGACAACAAAAACAAGAAAATCAAGTTTTGCTCCAAGAAAATGCTCAACTCTTCGCCAGTCTCTTGTTTCTAAAGGGAAAAAGTGTGTCGTGACAATTCGATTGCATTCTGTGATAGTTTTCAAATGTGGATGAAATTAGCCCAAGTGAGGCTTCTATCTCTTTAAGTAATTGACAATGATGACTGGATATCATGGTAACTTTATTTTACGCTTTTTTTCATTAGTTTCCTTTCGAAATCTTGAAACTAATCTGTCCGGCGTTGCTCAATTTGCAATTTGGGTCCTGAATGGCGGGTGGCTTGAATCAGTGAATGATTTATAAAAATTTTACAAGACGGCAAAATCCTCTCTGACTGACCCATATTTTTTTCACACACAAACATATATATGTATATATTTTAATCTGAGCTCAAAAGTAACATAATGGAAACCATAAATATTTTATGGGGCAATAACTTGTTTGGCAATAGTAGTTTTGAATTTGAGGTAATTTTCTCGCGAGTATCACTTTATTCGCTTAAAAACTGATATTTGCTTGACTTTTCCTTGAGGTCTCAAACAACCCTCAAAAAACTTATAATCCTTCAAACATTTTCGTTCGCCTTTTTCGAGCGGCCTTTGCGTCAAAAAATACACGGCTAATGACCGTTTCCGTGGAAACGGATCGTATGGCAAAATACGGACCAAGTAAGAACCAATCAGTATCCTCGAATTACCTCTGGAATACCTTGTAAGGAATGTCTTCTTCGCACATAAAGGCACTGAAGTAACTTTCGTCTTTTTAGATGGATGTCGAATAATTCAGTTCAAGGAGCAAAAACAAAATGTGGCTCTAGCAAACCACGTTATCCGAAGTGAACAAGTATTTGACAGAGACATTTGTGAGTTGAAGTGTTACCAGGAACCAAATTGCGTGTCTTACAATTATGGGCCATCAGGAGATGGAAAATTTGTCTGTGAACTAAGCAACAAGACCCACTTGCAAGTCCCTTCCGACGACCTTCAGATGAAAGATGACTTTATCTACAGACAAATTACCGATGTAAGTATACCTAACAGGGTGAATTGGTATTATCAACTGAGTTGATAACGTAAATTGGTCACCGTAAAGAGTTTAAAAGCTGACGTTTCGAGCGTTGGCCCTTCGTCAGAGCGAGTGGAGGAATTGTGGGTTATGTGTGGGTTTACGGTGGCTAAGCTATTGGTGGGAATATTGTGACGAGAAAACACGAATAAATAAGTCGAATGAAAAGCGCTCGTTCATACCGTGGGGATTAAGAGTTCCGATTTGAAAGATAAATTTTTGTTCTAGAGTTTTGCGGCGTACCGAACTGCCTAGATATGAGGAAAGGCTGTTAACTTTCATATGCCGCTGAGAATGATTAGGGAGATTGAAGTGTCTAGCGACTGGTTTGGATGCATCCTGGTCATTTCTTTCTACGTCGTGAAGGTGTTCTAAGAATCCGTTACCTTGTCTTCTCCCTGTTACACCAATATATAACTTTTTGCCTTAAGTGCAAGTTATGCAGTAAATGACATTGGCTGAGGTGCACGTAAAGTGATCAATGATCTTGATGGATTGGTTCCCGACATTTTCTCTACGTTATGAATGAGAGGACAAGTTTCGCATCGTGAGCGAGCACATTTGAAAGTTCCTGGTTGGTCATTGCTTTGAAATGAACTTCTGACAAAAAAGTTGCCTACATTTTTGTCACGTTTGAATGAAATAGATAGAGGTTGCGAAAAGATATATCAGTCTCTGAATCGTTTTGGAGTAATTTAAGTAAGTAAGTTTTTAAAAAATAAATACACGAAGTTCTAGGTGAGTGGTGATGGTGAGATTTTTTGCAGTGACCGGCACTTATTGTTTAGCTATAAGTTTGTTAATTGTGTTTTTGACAATGTTTTGGTTGATGATACTTTAATCTCCCTAATCATTTTAAGCAGCATATGGCAGCTTGCAGCCTTTCCCTACATGTAGGCAGTAACCCTGTTATACTCTCCCACCGATGAAGCTCCACAGTTTTGTTGTGGAGCCGGGTAGCAAGGAAAAAATATTGTGACAGTTTTCGACTTCATTGTTGACAGCCTCCTATTACCACCCATTACCCACGCGGAACTTATCGATGGCCTTTTATTAACAATACTCAATAATACGTCATTAATCGATATCTTGGCTGAAAAGGGACATCAAGAGCGTCACACTAACACCCAAAATCCAGTCAGATCTCAAGCCAGGTCTTCGAGAATGATTTAGTGCTATTGTAGATTTAGGGAAAATCACGTTATTTTATGTCAACTCATAGAACGCTTGCCAGAGCAACCCTTGTAAGAATAACTCGACATGTCAAGCAGGATTTGGAGTGTATGGATACCGATGCATTTTTCCAGAGGTTAACTGTGGGGAAAGTTGTGAATCAGGTAGCATGTTCCACATACACATGCAGTTTCATTGCTGTCTCTTTTCATTTTCTTCTTTATGCTTGACGCACAGAAAAAGAATACCTCCACAACACATTTTCTTATTGAATTATTTTTCTTTTTAAGATGTTGACGAATGTGCAATGAACACTCACAACTGTTCTGCTAACGCCGATTGTTCAAATGCTATGGAACCATTTCAGTGCACGTGTAAATCTGGCTATTCTGGTGATGGAAGTACATGTCTAGGTTAGTGCAGTGATGTACACATGGATCGATAGCCGAGCCAAATAAAGAGTGAGACAAGCAGTCTGTTAGACAAACATTTATGCATACTAATATACTGTGGATTGATAGCGGAGCATATGTTCGGTTGGACAGATGAAAGAATGTGGGTAATGGAGGACAGAAAGAGTGACATGAGGACCAGACAGATAGCTAGACTAACAGCAGGACTGTACAAAGCCGAAAACAGGACACCAAATCAGATTCTTTTAGTTGTTTTCAAATTGGTTATTGGTTTACCTTTAATTTCATTATTTTTTCTGATCTCTGTAAGATGTTGATGAATGCACGATTGCAACCCACTACTGCTCATCTAATGCCGATTGCTCAAATGCTGTGGGATCATTTCAGTGCACGTGCGAATCTGTATACACTGGTGATGGTAAAACATGTGAAGGTAACCGTAGTCTACTTTTTCCAGCCTATAGCCGAGTCAAATAAATACTGAGACAGCGAGACCGATTGAAAAATATTCAGGCAGCTTTATTGATCGTGGTAATGACAGTGAGGTAAACAGACGGATGGAAAGATAGGTATGCATAAAAAGGAACAGACACACAGACAAGAAGGCACAGAAAAGGGTTAAAGAAGCCACAAAAAGGAAGAAAAACCAGATTCTTTGTGTTGTTTCCATATCGATAACTGATTTACCTTCAATTTATTTTTTAATATATATTTAAGATGTTGACGAATGTGGATTAGATGGACAGGAAGAAAAACAGACAGACAAAGGGATTGAAAGAAGTTTCCAAATCAGATTAAAAGATTTTTTTATATCTTTAATTTATTTATTTATTTATTTATCCTCAATTTGACTTTTCTTTTCTCCCTCCTTAAGATGTTGACGAATGCACGATGGCTTCTCACGACTGTTCCTCTAACGCCAATTGTTCAAATTCTGTGGGATCATTCCAGTGCACGTGTAGAACAGGATATACTGGTGATGGTAAAACATGTCAAGGTAAGAGCAGTCTAGTTCATGCAGCTTACAAATGGAGCGATAGCCGAGTGGAGCAAACACATTTAGTCAAACAGGAGGGTTGAAAAATTTATGGACGGACTGACTTACCTGTACGATCAGATGGACCGTAGCCTATTTAAAGATGGGCAAACAGACAGACAGGAGGGCTGAAATCATATTCTAAGTGTTTTTTTCTTACTTTAATCGATTTATCTTAAACTGAATTTTTTTTTGCGATTACTGGAAGACGTTGACGAATACACGATCGCCTCTTACGACTGTTCTCCTATTCAGACAGACCAATCAATACAATACAATATTTATACAATACAATATTTATACAATACAATATTTATTTGCCATATACGACATTTACACATGGAAAAAAAAATGAAGAAAATTGATGACAGAAAATAAATGGCGAGAAAACCTGAAAGAAACCACGAGGCTTATAACAAGTCAGGCTTTCTCAATTAAAATAACTAATCTTATATTAGAATTACAATATGGACTTCTGGTAATTAACTTTGACCGCGCACACGTACACACACACACGCACACACATATTACGTAAGTTAGTTAAGAATTACTGCCTTACAGAAGCTAATACTTTCACCAATCAGTGGTGAAATTGACACAAGGCTGACAGAATGGGCTGAAAGAATCCACAAAAGAGAGGCCAACTCAGATTGTAACAGTTTTTCTTGTATCTTTAATTGATTTAATTTTCAATTGGATTTCTTTTCAATCTCCATAAGATAATGACGAATGCACGATGAACACTCACGATTGTTCTTCTAACGCCGATTGCTCAAATGTTATGGGATCGTTTCAGTGCGCCTGCAAATCTGGATATACCGGTGATGGTAAAGCATGTCAAGGTAATAGAAATGCAGTTTAATTCTCCCACCCGAATAATAGGCTGTTAGCCGAATCCAGTAAGCAATAAGAGAAGCCGATCAGTTGACGAAGTAATGTTCAGACAGATGGCTTGATCCTACAATTGACAGCGAGAAAGACAGAGAAATGAATGTATATAGAAACAGAAACAGACATAAGGATGGTCTGATAGGCAGAAAAAAGGGCCACGAGAACCCTTCAAACGGGCACGCAACCTGATTATATGAATAGTTTCCATATTTTTTTTTTTAATCACAAATGTTTGATCATCTTAAAGTCTCAAATTTCTTTTAGATTTGGACGAATGTGCAACAGCCAATCACAGCTGCTCTACCCACGCCCACTGTTCCAATGTCATTGGATCATTTCAGTGTACATGTAATGATGGATATAGCGGCGATGGTAAAACATGTCAAGGTACGCGTAGGCCAGACTACACTTGGTGTTATAGGTTACATTTAAAACAAGCCACGTTCGAAATTTATTTCCATTAGTTGCTAAAATGACTTGCTTTGACTTCCAGCTTTTGGCTCAGCTAAAGAAGTACCTTTTTCTTCTTGCAAGTCTCTGTCTTCATTTAACCTTCCTACCGGTGTTTATTGGCTCGATATTGATGGGGGGTCCCATGATAACGCGTTCAAAGCCTACTGCGAGATGGAAACCGATGGAGGAGGCTGGACTTTAGTTTGGAGTTACACCTTTACTAACTATCAAAGCTTTTCGACACCCTCCAACGCAATCACACCCCGACCAACTTGGGACGTCCAAAATTCCGATGACGTCAACGTTCCAACATCTAATACTCCACCTTTAAACGAAACGGACTTCAATGCAATTGAATTCTCCAAATGGGCAACCATTGGGGACAAGGTATTAATCAAAAGCAACATCAACAATTGGATTATTTGTTCAGGAACAGGAAGTTTACCTCAGTGGCAATATGGTTCCGTTAACTGCATAATTGTCAAAAATATCACTGAACATTGTCTAGGGGGAAAAGCGCCCGCATATTTTGGCCGAAATTATCAATGCGGACCAGCCTATAAACTTAAAGGTGGTGATTATCATTATTATTACTTTGATGGTTGCACAGGAGAGGATTTTCCAGCTCATGACCCCTGTGGGTCATACTCTGACAAAGAGTTGAAGAATATACAAAATCCACATGGAAATATTTTTATTCGATGACTCCCCACTACTTAGCCAACATAAAAGATCCTGACAATGCTCTAAATGACAAGAATAGCTTGGTAGCTGAACTTTAAGGAGTCGAATACAGTCGGTGAGTTCTTGCTTATCAGCAGGGATCTTACACTGCCAAACGCTATTTCTGTCTCATTTTTCGATCATGAAGTTCAGGACGTTGGTCATTTTAAGTGTAAGGCTACAGTTAAAGTTGCCTTCGAAGTTGACTTGGGCGGAATATGTGTAAATAAAGATTTCCTACCGCTTTTGCCAGTACACACTATACATCTCCATAGCAATCTCATTTTCTCACTCTCTAATTACCCCGACATCATGTGTGCTTGTGTGTGTGGCAAAGACAATCTTTAAGTAACAAACTAAAAGCCTTCATTTGATTCGTTCTCTTGAGATGAAGGCTTCTTTAAACTTGCTCTTTACTTAGAAAGTTCTTAAAAGACATTTATAGCCATAATGGGGGACACAGAAGACCTTGGACTCTGGCGTCTTAAAAGTGTATGAGGCATTCAAGATCACACTTCCAGGTCGTTGTAGAATGGCAAAATTTTTATTTGAGTCTAAAGAACTCCAAGTGTTTTTTTCTTCTTTTGATAAGTAGCGGTGTTAGATGCATTTGTGGTTGGTAAAACACTCAGATTGAAATATCAGAAGTATTACTAGACTGGTAGGTAGATACGCTACCCCGGTATGGACAATACTAAAATTCAAGTGCGATTAAAATTTGAACTCAACACTTTTATGACAGGATTTGTGAAATATCTCACTTAATTATATGCAAAATAATACATGAAATTGTTTCATTCGCGTTCAAGCAAACTTTTTCACTTACTACGGCATTTTTGCGGTTGATTTTCCATAGCTCTATCATCACTTTTCATCATGCAAGTAAGCAAGTTTAAAGAGTTTCTGCGCAAGTTTATACATACCAATATGCAGCGTTGTTTTATGGTTTATGGCAGGTGTTCTTGTGAACCAAACATTTACAAAGTATGAAAGCCTTAAGATTTTTAAGAAATTGCTATCTCCATAAACTCGGTACTTCCATTAATAAGAACTGATAGAATGTGAATGACTTGCGCTCACTTATGAAGCTGAAATGTTTAGTGATTAGCAATAAAAAAATAACTCTTTATGAGGGGCACAGTTATACTGCAAAGATACTGCTGTGGACTTGTCTGACTAATAATTTTTAAACTTCAAAATATGACAATTTTAAAGTTTAGTTAGTGTTTCGCCTTCTCCAGCATGCTATTCTGTGCAAAACATAGAGCCGCCTGGCTTGGAGGAGGTCTTTAAATGGTTGTACCATTCGCATGTGTAATTGGCAGGTGTAATTTGCGGGCAAGGGTTAGTCTCGCGCGGATCTTTTGAAGTTCTCACAACTTAAATGCTACGAAGGCAACTTATAGAACGTGTTTACCTCTGGCATGTTTTAAATTTCATATTCTTTTTTTATTAGGTTATTCTTTTCGCATACTGCTCAAAAGTATTTCTATAAACGTACTTTCCGTTTAACAAAGCGGGCATCTGTTATTGTGAAAAAGTCACGACCTCAATAACCCTTCGTTTAAATGGTCAGAATTCAATAATCATAGCCTTTTTATACTAAGAGCTCTCGTGATTAGGAACAAATACCCTTATCGCAGCCAGTAAACATTTAGTAATTTCGCTTGGTATGTGATAAATAGAGAATGATACATGAGCGCAAATAGATATGGAATTTTTCTTCGAGTATTCAACTTGATAACTCACGAATGGAGAAGTCGAGTTGTCTTGATGTCGAGTAGAGCACGGCTTAACTTTGTTTAAATATTCGGCCCAAGGTTTTAGAAAATCAAAACTTATAATTACCTTTACAACTAGCTATTGAGGGTATCGTGTTTCAGCAATACTCTCTCTACAGCTAGTTGTAAGCGAAGCTGGAAACAATTTTCCACAGAGCAGACTAAATTAAGGGGCTTTGTGAATGAAATCAAGTCTCACCCTCAAACTTCACCCTCTTCGGAAAAACATGAATCTAAGGACTGCAAACCTTTTTGAGAAACTATTTTTTGTTTTTATTTGTATTATTTTTCTAACTTACTTTTCATTTCTTGAATCTTTGTTTGCTATTTGTTTTTTCATCGGATTGTTCAGAATTCTTACAACCATCCTACTGGGACAACTAATTGCAAACGCCAAGAAGAGAAAACAGGTCAATCCCCACAATTTGTTCTTCTCTCGCCGACAGAACACATTGTGCTCCTCTTGACACCGACTCGAGTTTATTATCCCTGCTAGCCTCCGGCAATTTCTTTGTTTTGTTTCTTTTTCGTTATTGTCCCGAAATTTCTTCATTTAATTATGTTAATCATTTCCCATCATTTACCATGTCAGGTGGTGGTTAACAATCAGTGGCAACTTCGCTCTCCTTGTTGTGTTAAGATGGGCTGTGAGGAAAGAAATGTCACAATTCCCTGTTTTAAAACTATTTGTTTAAATCCTGTATGGCTCATCCTTCTTTTTTTAGCACATGGAGGTAAGTTTTCCACAAAATGTCCGTTAATTAATCGTTGTGAGGTGCAAGTAGATTAACCTTGGATTTACATTCAACGCTGGCGATGGTAAAGAAACACAGAAAAAAGATCTGCCCCTCTTCGCATTTGATGTTTATTCATAACTCATTCTCAACTCTCAGAGTGGTGAATCAGTCAGTTATTTTAGGGATGTGTAACAAAAGAAAGGAAATCGGGAAAGAATTTAGGAAAAAGCCTCTGAAGGAAGTGCTTAGCCTACATTATTGGAGATTTCTTATTTGTTTTTTTAACACTATGATTTTCCTCTTTTTGTGCGCCTCTCGTGTTTCATGGTATGGAATTAATCCTCGCTATTTTTAATTGAAAGCAAGACTAATGAAAGATAGAAAGTAACTGTTGTTCCATTCATGAGACTCAACTATCCTGCTTTACAACTTTGGCAACCTTTTGTCATTTGGCTATCGAGCTCATGTTTCTAGATACACCATCCCGATTATTCCCGCATTGTGAGCCTCACAAAAGAAAAATGATTTCAATTAACACTTGAACAAAGTTGGCTGACATGCAAATTTTGGATATTCTATTGATTTTATTTTTATATACGTCATTTATGGTTCGGATCCTGGAAGGATCGCAAAGAAATTTCAGTATGCACAACTTCACCCCCAACAAACAACTGTCTAACATGCACTCAACAGACGCAAATGTATTGAATCTAGCTTTATCTGAGTTCATTACAATCGTTCCCAGAAATCATCAATATTTCATCTGTTAATTAGGTCTTGAATTTTTCAGCAAATTGTCGTGAATAGTCATCTAATTCCCTTTGAAGACTATCATCTGGTCGATTATTGCTAGGGTCTCAAACCGTTTTAAAAATTTGTCCCATAATTAACATCGCAAAAGGGTTAATCTTTGATACATTGATAATCAACCGGACCCTAATCAGCTCATAGATTTCAAAAGAATATTAAATTTTCCGTTTGAATTATGGGACACTGCTGTGCAAGAAGATGCTTAACCTAGCTACATCCAAACGATCACGTAAACCTCAGCGGATATAGGCTTATTCTTGACTAAACAATGTTTGTTCCTTCTAGATGGATGTCGCATGATTCAGTTCAGAGAACAAAAACAAAATGTGGCTCTAACGAACCATATCATAAAAAGTGAACAGGTATTTGACAGAGATACCTGCGAACTGAAATGCTACCAGGATCCAAATTGCGTTTCCTACAACTATGGGCCATCAGCAGATGGAAACCTACTCTGTGAACTAAGCGATAAGACCCATTCACAAGTCCCTGCCAATGACTTAAAGGCAAAAGAAGATTATATCTACTGTCTAATCACAGCTGTAAGTAATGTTAAAGTCTTTCCTATTGACTCCATTGTAAGGAAGTAGGTATCCGCTTATCTCCATTCACAAACGAGTCAGGGCTTGTAGCAGCATATTCTAAAAATTTCATGCTACCAATTTATGGTTAGATGTTTACCTAACCGAAGTTTCTTCCGAATATTTGGCTGCTTCAAATTATACCCCACAATCCGGAGTAGCATAGACATTCGAGAACAGTCTGTTCTTATCGTAGATATATAATCTCGTGTTAACTTCTAGAACGCTTGCCAAAGCAGTCCATGTAAACTTAACTCGACATGTCAAGCAGGATTTGGGGCTCATGGATACCGATGCATTTGTCCAGAGGGTTATCATGGGGAAACTTGTGAATTAGGTGAGATAATCAACATACACATGCATTTCAGTTGCTTTCGCTCTTTATTATTTCGTTACACTTGACATAAGACAAAAATTTTCTTTGAAAATAACTATTTAATTAAATAATTCTTGTCGAGATGTTAACGAATGCGCGGTGGCTACTCACGACTGTTCTCCGAACGCTGATTGTTCAAATGTTATGGGATCATTTCACTGCAATTGCAAATCTAGATATAGTGGTGATGGTAAAACTTGTCAAGGTACGTGTGGTCCAGTTTTCAAGTATTGCAAAATGTTGCATTCATAAAGCAAATTCTTCAAACATCTATCACTCACTGTACTTACGTGATTTAACTTCCAGCTTTTGGCTCCACTAAGGAACTCGCTGTTTCCTCTTGCAAGTCTCTATCTTCATTCAACTTTCCCAGTGGTGTCTATTGGCTCGATCTAGATAGCGGGTCCCGAGACAACTCTTTCAAAGCTTACTGCGAGATGGAAACTGATGGAGGAAACTGGACATTGGTTTGGAGTTACACCTTTACTAACTACTCAAATTTTCAAGCAAGCTCTAATGCAATAACACCCCGACCCAGTTGGCATGTCTTCATACCAAGTCGCGTAGACGTCACCATATCTAAAAACCCACCCTTGAGTGAAACGGACTTCAATGCGTTCGAATTTTCTAAATGGAAAATTTTTGGAGAGGAAATTTTGGTCAAAAGCAACATCAACAATTGGATCATTTGCTCATCTGGAGACGGAAATCTAGCCAAGTGGTCGGACGGGCCTGTAAATTGTAAAATCATCAAGAGCATCACTGATCATTGCCCAGATGGGCCGCCACCCACACATTTTTTACGATATTTTGGCAGATACTGTGGACCAAGTTTTTTTAGTGATTCTTTTCATTATTACTTTGATGGCTGCACAAGGTATAACTGGCCAACGCATGACCCCTGCGGGCAAAACTCTGACAGAGGATTGAAGAATATACAAAATCCACACGGAAATGTATTTATTCGCTGATTCTTTGATACTCTTCAGATCACTTTCGCATCAGCCTTACACTGGATGAGGTTGTGCTTATCAGCAGTGATCACAAACTGCTTGCTACAGTACCAGTTTTAGATGAAGTAGTTTAAGGCGTTCATCATTTTATAGGTGTTATAATCTTCCATTCTTTAATAACACTGATATTAGGTTAGAAGACGGGTTAAAACTCCTAGAAAGACTTCCGAAAAAATGGTGGACCACCCTTGTTTCACGTCGTCCACCGTGTCCATCGTGTCCTTTACATTTACATCTAAAATTATCTTCTCAGCACGCAATGCAAGACACAAGGAGGACCTGAGACTCCCAGAGGTGTAGCTTGGGAGGGAGGGGTCCTGTGGTGGTCGTGAACTCCCTCCTTTTAAGCCTTTTTTTATGTCACATGCATTAGGTAAAACATGGCGTAAAGGTCGACATGACAATCTGGTGAGTACCCTCTGTTTGACACGATGTGATCCTCCCCTCCCACCTTTGAAAAATCCTGAGTATACCCCTGGATTTCCCCTTGTGTTGCAAAGACTAAAAGTAAGCAAAGGCCACACCACCAGGCTTATAAAGTCTATGTATTAATAAATAGGATCTTCACTGTTTCTTATTTAGTTTATTTTTCTTTTATTATCAGCATCCATGTAAGACAAATTTCTTTCTTGTATCCTTTTTTGTTGTTTCTTTCATCATCATCATCGTTACAACTAATATAATAATAATAAGTATTACCATTATGATTACGTGATGTACAAACGATAGCATCCTGAGTTTTGAAACTATCTTTTATATCTTCTTTCATAAGAACATGCCTTCAAGAGGTTGACATTTTGTTCATATAGTAACATTTACTTCTTGTCGGTCAAATTTTAAAACCAAAGGTTCTTGCATAAAACGCGAGATACAGTAGTCTAAAAGAAAAAACATTAAATCGTTCCCGCAGGCAAGAAAAATTGAACTATTGGAGGATTAGAGTGAAACCTTAGTCTAATCATTACGAAACAACACAGAACACTGTTTTGAACCATGTTCGAGCACTGCTGCTTCGTGATTCCACAACATTTTGACCGCTGTGATAAGAACAATGTTGTCGATAAGAGCACAGAACAAGTTAAACCAATGTCAATTTGTTAAATAGAACTTAAGCACTGCCATTACCAATTTGTAAGCATTTTAATGTATGATAAGGATAATAAGAGATGAAATGCAGTGTGTTATTAGTTACGTTGTGTATAGGACCTGTTTTATAATGTTGGCAGAATATCTCTATAAAATGCAAAAATATGTAAGGAAATGAAGAACGTTTCACCATAGAGGTTCAATTTTTCAATCAAGTTTTCATTTATCTATAAACGTGATAATTAATTATATATCCGTGATGATAACTGCTCTGCTACCGTTAACAGTTTCCAGCACTAGCAAATGCCAAACACGTCTCTCAAATATGGGCTTAACGAATGTACAGATTCCAACTTCCTATTCATTTAAGAGAGAATTATCTTCGCATTTCGTTAATTTCTATGAAGTTTTACTAATAATTGCTGTATTTTGCGATTTCTGTTATTTGTTTATTTTATTAATAACATGTGTAAAAATTATCTATGTATTTGTTCCGTAATCGTTTTCTTTTAAGTAGGTGTATATATGTAAATAATTCAGTTGAATACAGCAAGGCCTCTTTCCTGACTAATAAACATATTTTCAATCCTTAAATGGTGCTAGTTTAGCTTTATAAATATTTTCAGTAACCAGCAGCTGTATGTATTGTCAATTCATTTACTGTTTGATTAGTTACTTTAAAGTACAAATTAACCTTGCTGTTGTTGCTGTTACATTTAGGTTGACACTTTTGAGCCAGGTGGCCATTACCGGCATTCGCATCAGTGCATTCGCTCTGAAGAAAGACTAACGCTCGAAACGTCAGCTTAGAAACTCTTTATGGTGGCCAATTTTCATTATCAAACAAGCAAATAAGTCCAAACTTATCTTAATATACTCCCCACTGACACAGCACCACAGTTTCTTTACAAACGTACTCCCTTTTACTACTACCACTGCTTATCCTGGTTCCCGTAAGCTAAGCAACTAGGGGCATTCAAACTCTTCAGTCGTAATTAATCGCCTGTCAATTCCCCAAGTTTCTTTGACTGTTTGCTGGTACTCATTTACACTCCTACGTGAAGGGGGACACTGTGAGACCAAAATGCCTCGTTCGAGACCAAGTCACAATGACTCGACTAGCTAAAATGGACATTTCAACCAGTCTTCAACATGTACCTAGTCAATTGTACTTACCCTCAAATAGATGCAAGATACAGTACAGCTACCTCAAGTACCAACCTGAAATTGCACAGTCTATCGCTGGGAGATAATATCTGAAAAACACACTAAATGCTATTTCATTATTAGGTTTTTTTTTCTTCAATCGATTCCAACTGCTTCTCTGTCGCTGAGATAAGAGCCCTCATATAAGAGACAAACACGAAGCGGTTCCTCCTAACCGGTAATTCTCTTTAAACTGCTTTGCCAAGATGCATGCAGTAACCTTCAAGTTTAAAATTTCCTGCATTCAACAAACTATTCCAAGGTAATTTTCATTTATGCGCATTTCTAATCAAGTATAGCACTTAGGTCTTTTCTTTAGTTTTTGTTTTATACCCTCACTACTTTGATCTTAAAAAGGAAAATTCGAAACAGCAAAGCTATATTAACGGCGAATGGAAGGAGACGTCGTGCAAAAAGATGTATCTATTTATCCCTTGATAATCATGTATTTGCAATCATTAGTATTCCAGGTATCCTAACTCTTTTTATACATTGCCAAAAGGAAGGGAAACCGGAACTTCACATCGCTCCATAAATTTGTACTGCTACCTCAATTAGATGACCAAATAGATGGAAGGAGATATCTTTCAATAATAGTTTGGTGTGCAAAAAGTTTTCAGTTTTAACGTACTTATTCTCTGTTTTGTAAGAATTTCCAGTCTTAATATGGATTATCTTCGCTTCCAATTAGAGCAAGGAGATTACATGAAGATTTTAGCACGCAAACGTTAAAGACAGCATTTCCTCAGGGCACAATTGTATTATGACGAGGGCAAATAATGCAAAATGTTCTTCACTAAAGAAAAAGCGTGGAGTAAGCTTGAAGAGCGAAAAGTTCACTTAATGGATTCTCGACAACTTCCTAACTTGATGCAGTAATGTAAAAATTTTATCTGGATAGCCTTCGACGTTTCCTGTGCTTTTCAAAGGAAAATTTGTAGCAATATAGATATATTTTCCTGTGGTGAATAATTAAAAAACGACAATTAAACCACAAGTAATGTAGCTAATATGGTTCCCTCATAGCAATACGTTTGTTGTTACATCACACCGGTTACACTTAACCTGTCAGCCAATCAGGTCGAGTCTTATCGTCTCTCAAATTAATAATGCAAAGTGTTCACGGTGCTTAATCACCTGTTACTAATGTCACTTTTTTCATATCCTCCCTAGGAGCTTTTTCCGAAATGCGAGTATGTGGTGTTTAAAAAATCCCTAGAAATAACAAAATGAAGAGTGTTACCACGCAAAATATCGAATCACTGAGCCACGAGGCAAGCATCGCCAAAACGTCTGTGCATAGATGGAAAACATTACAACACCGCAGGGCAGCAAAATGTGCCGAAAACCATAAATTTGCCAACAGTAAGTACTTATTTCGATTGCCTCTCTTGTTGTTTTGATCATGTGTCCATGAAGTTGTTTACAAGAATTTTGTGTTTAACAGATGCAAAAATAAGCATTTAGAGCTTTAAAATCCCATTTATTTACTGATTTGTTTGATAAGACCACGGTTCTCCAAAGCCTAAATTACATGGGTAAGCTAGCTATTGCTATAAACACTATAAGGAAAATTGCCTAAATCAATATCGTATGTTCTGTTTATAGTCGGAGAGTCCATCGATATTATGCAAAAGGGAGCATTGGTCATAAAATTGCGAAGTTCATCCAAGAAATATCCACGAAAGTTCTTCCTTGATCAACAATCTTTAAACATCCGTTGGACACCTTCCAAAAAGGGAGACCGTGCGAAAAGTAAGTCAAAGTTTCAATTTAACGTTAATTTAACTCAAATATATGCTACTGTAAAACAAGATGTCGTAAGCGTGAGTTTGAATTTGAGTTAGCCAAAACCAATTTACTCGAGCTTGCGTATGAAGAGATTTTTTAGATGAATTTAAAGACTCTGCTTTGAATTGTTACTAATTTTATCTTTTTTTTTCTTCTTTTGTGATGGTACACGCTAAAAGAGAAGGCAAAGATTTTGCATAAGATGTTATATCTTCAAACTTACTGTTATTTGCATTTGTTATAATGCCTTCCTTAAAGAAAAGTTTTTTAAAAAAATTGATTAAGAGTATTAGACTGTGACCCCTCTCACGCTTAAAGAAATATTTAAAATCTAGACAGAAAGTATTTACGCGTATAGATAAACATTTAAAAAACGCAAAAGAGATATTTCGCATCTTGATTAGTTGTTTGGAATGGGATAGCTATCGTTCAAATGGATTTGAGAAAAAGTTATTAATTTTGAAACAAAATAGTTGTATTCTTCGACTGTGAATATATGAAATTAGTATTCTTCACAGTTGAGTCTGTGTATATAAGGGAAAATTTTTTTATTATAAGAAGCAAGGCATGTCTGTTTGATATAATTCTATTTTCCATAAATGTAGAAAAGACTTAGCCACTTTTGATTAATAATTGATGAAGGATTGGCCCTCACGTTGAACCTTTTTCCTTATCTATTTACAAGAAAAGTATAAAATGAAATAGCTTACCCCACTTGAAGTTCTATGCATTTATCGAAAGAGATGAATCTCAATTTTGCTATAATTATTACGCGTTGGGAAGGTTTAATAAAGCGTAATGCTATTACCCGCCACTGATTCGAAAATCCCTCGAAATGGTCGCGTAATGGAATAAACTGGATTTTGTGCTTAATAAGATTAATTATGTCGCACTTTACTAACACATATAAAACCAGACTTCAAGGCGTACGAAAGCCATGAGAAGGGTAAATGTGCTGTAATCAACCCGACTCAAGAATAAGAGGAGGCGCTAAACTAACTCTTAGTAAGGTGCAGCTACTGAAGAAGTCATTAGTCTAAGTAATATGCCCAGAGGATCCCAACCAAATATCCACTCAAAAAAGAGATCTTCATGTTCTCTCATACAACAAGTACTCCTTAAACATCCGTGGGCCGCCAACTGAAATGAAAGTAGAAAACTACAACTTCGTATCGCAATTTTTAAGGTTAGAAACATCACTCCTAATGAAAAACACTTCTCAGAAAAAATGATATAAACAACACTACACAAGAGTTAAAGTTGAGCTCATTTAAATACGCGCAGAAATAAATAATATACATGTTTTTTTCCTTCAATTTTCTGCTCGGCTGTTAATGATAATTCCTTAGAAGTATTGGTAGCCGCTTTCCGTCAACTATCCGTGATTGTTTCAAGCTCTCATCCTCCCGACTGGTCGCCTGAACTGTCATTCATTTATTCATCATCATCACTAATTTACCATTAGTGTTTTATGCTCACAAGTTTTAATCTCATGCTAAAAGGGTGGCAATTTGGGATTGATGTTTGCTCGCATGGCACTTGATTCTCTACGTTAGTAAGACCCTTTACACACGTAGGTGCGACCGAAATGCCCACGATGTGTTAACAAGATGAAACTCAGGTAAATATGTATCCTAAATGTTATGTCTGAAGCAAACAAAAGCTTCGATTAATGTGTTTTATTTGCATATTACTAAACTTTTAGCCCGTCTGGAAATTGGACTTGGTGTCGAATTAAGTTAACAGGCGCTCAAACAAAACATTTAACAAACTCTTGGAATCGCATCAAGAGTACTTACTCTCATTTTTCGCGCGTATATCGCAATAATGGCATAATTTGTTTCTTCTAGAAGCTAACTAGAAACCCTGACGTTGCAAGAAAACTCGCGAATTTCGTGTTCGCCTTCGCTCGCGTTAGTATTTCGTTTCTTTATTTTTTCGTTATCTGGGACAAAATGACCTTACATCCGACTTACTCAGTCTCCAATGTCTCCAAATTTTCTCAATCGTTGACTGAAATTTCCAACTAACGAGACATAAGCCTAAGCGTTGCATGCGTCACCTGCTTATCATATTGTCTGAAAGTCATAACCTCATCGACATAATGCACACCTGCTAAGCAAAGCAGAAGAATTAGGCCGTTTTAAACTTGCTTCTTTCATCTCAATATTTTCCGTTAAATTGCAATACAGTTGTCTTCTAATATTGCTGACCTTTCTATAATTCTGGTCAAAAGTTGTTGGGATGCAACAACTTTGTCATGCATACCCAGACCCTTGAACAAAAGATATGTTTTCCATATTGTAAAATTATTCTCATGAGAGCCTTCTAAGCTTTTCTCATACTCCTCTCCCTTCCCTGAATAAAATTTGAAAACAACTGCAGCTTTTGTCTTGGTTTTAAGCCGTAAAAAGATATCTAAAAACAAATGCAGCTTTTGTCATGTATGTAAAGCGTAAAAAATAGTTAAAAACAACTGCAGCTTTTGTCATGGTTGTAAGCCATAACGTTTCCGGTACTCTTACCAACATTGCAGATCAAGGGGGTAGAGGCTACTTCCGGATGCAAGGCTCTAAAATCTGTTGATTTTACCACCGCATAGTTCTCCCTGTCTAAAGACTTTTCAAGGGTGGTAGATCTAAACATGTATCTACTAATTGCCTCTCTTTCAGTTCCACTGGCGTCTGTGAGGGAAGTTCGCGAAGGTTTCACAACGGATGCCTTCACTCAGTGCCCAGAGGTTTACTCAGAAAATAGCTGCTTTTCTATTATCCATGGGGAGGAGTTTTCCACGCTTGACTTAGTTTTTCAAACTCAAGAAGAATTTTTGCATTGGACTGTGGGCCTTCGTTACTTGTTGGCTAAGAGATCAGGTGCAGTATACTTACACGACACGACACATGCAACATATCAGTTTTTAAGTATTTTAATGCAGTTATGGGTCTATTCGCATTTTGGCTTCAAAAGACTCTTTATTTTATGAAATTTGCCTTCGACGGTGAAAAAAAATTGCAAAGTCTTGCGTCGCCAATTTAAATCATGTTCACCAACTTGGCTAGGAACCGAGGAGCGAGTCTCTCCTGTCTATTCACGTTCTCTCAGTAATCTCTTTGAAACAAATCAGAAGTTACAAAATTACGCATAAAGGCGTTGTTGACTCAAAGTTTTTGCATAAACAAAGCAGCTGCAGATACTTTCCCGCCAATTCAGTTTGACTCAGCGACGTCCAGCGTGTACGGCCAGGTTCCTAAGTTTTATTTTGATAATGGCAGCGTTTGGCGTGTCTTAAACATATTAGCACGTATTGAAGACAATTTTCGAACGACTGTGCCCTCTTTACATCATCAAACCGGGTAAGAGAAAAATTATGATGGATAGTTCTTAAAGACTGAGATAAAAACCGTATGGTTTCGGAAGGGTACTTCTCTCTTGGTGTTTTTTGATACCGAACGACACAACTGGTATAGTCAGTGAAGTACTTCAGGGGTTAATAACTTTTTAAAAATCAGTTTAGATGGGTTAAGGGCTATAGAAGGGGCAGCATAGTGGCCAAAAAGGGAATGGAAATGAATTCGAAGCTTCTTCATAAGATTTGAACGATATTGCTCTTGTGCTTGAGTCCGGGCTATGGTTAATATACGCGCTGATGCTTTGCCGCTTGACAAGGTTTTTTCGTGGTGAACAATTGACGGGAATTTATACCTCAAGGCGAAATACTATCCTCTAAAATAACTAATATATAGATTTAGCCAAGCCTAAAAGCCGAGCTCTTATTAGTTTATTTTCCAGCCCTACGTTACACTGAATAAAAACAGTAATAAAACTATCTACTGGCAAGTCTTTGTATTATATTTCAACCCAACAATTTCCTCAACATATAAACACTATTACAAAGTAATTAGTCAGGGAAATGGAAAACTTGTGGCATATACACCATGTTTGAAATGCCATGACCATAGTAAGCTAACAGGATTGAGGAGGATGTATGTGGGAATTGGCCCTCTTGTCTGAGAGGTTGAGTGGTTATAAGTATTAGTGTTAATTAGAATAGACCTACCTTTTTGGTCTAAAATGTGATGTTACACTAAAAATGAGAAATGGAGGACCTGTGAGACCAATACATTGTATTGTGATTTAAATCTCTAATAAGTGACCCCCCCTCCCCCCCTAGACTTTGATTAAGAGGGGAGTAGCTACTCTACGAAAAACATGAAAAAAACTAGTGTTCTCATTTCTATGAATTGCCTTTTTACTGAATGGCACGTAGCTTGATGGTCTCGAAAATAGAGAGACTAAATAACAATTGAAACCCTGTCATCAAACTAATGCCTCTTTCATTCTTACATTATATTACTTCATCTCCAATTCTTAATTCTTAAACTTCAGTATCACTTCTAATTTTAAACTAGTGACTAATACTTGTTCTAACCTTACATTATTGCCTTTTCACTGTCTCATCTACCCTTTTGCACACTTCACTCTCTCCTTAGGAATCTTTCCAGGTAGGTGTCTCTAATTATTTCATGTTTACTGGCCTGTCTTGCCAGCTTCAATTCAACTTATAACTATAATTTAATTTAATACCTCCACTTATTTGCTTGTTTCTTTATTAATGCACTTTTTTGTTTTGTTTTTTGTTCATGTTCTTTGCAAGCTTTAAGACTTCAAGTAACTCCTTATTAAGATGTAACATGTCTTTTCCCACAATTACCAATTGGGATGTTTCCCAGGTCTTTGATATATAAGATTACAGGTGTAAATGAATACATAAACAAATAAATGAATAAATAGCCAAGTGCTTCTGGCAAAACCAGAAAAGGTGGCCACTTCTATTTAACTTCTCCATAATGCCACATTTCTTTCAAAGTGTATTTAAATAATGTTTATTCATTTATAATTGTAGATAAAAGTCAGTGATATCCACATGTATATGAAGCATCTGTTTGAGGCAGGCAGCTATTTCTTGGATAGAAATTTTTTTTCCCACACTGAAAGACAAGATATTACCTGCAAGTAATAATCTCTTCATCAAATTGATACAATGAAACATAATGAATTAACCTTATGTTGCAGCTGAAGATGAGCCACTGCGGCGGCAGACCTCCCGAGACCAGTATCCTTTTTTAGACTAAGGAGAGACCTAATTTTTTTTTCATTGTAGTGGCCACTATCCTTTACTTTTTTTTTGGCTGATATGTTTCTATTTCTCTTCTTTTGTTGGCCATAATTCCATGTGAATTCCCAAAGCCCAAATCTTTTTCCATAGTACCTCACTCTGATGCATTTTCTCCAGAATTGAAATCTCAACTTTTTCCATGCACAGAGTCAGAGTTAGTTTTTTGTTTTGTTCGTCTGTATTATTGCTGTTTTGTTTTCAAGTTTTGTTCCTTGCTGTGTTCTCCTTCACAATTGTGTAGATGGTTAAAAGAGGTTTTTCTCTCAGCGGACAAAAGTGGAGATGGTCTCTTAAGCGTTGATGAAGTCTTTTCTTTGATGCACAAACTCAATGTTAAAATATCAAATAGGAAATTACGAGAGACATTTAAGGTGTGTGTGTGTGTGTGTGTATTTCAGTCTTTCTTTTTACCAGATGACCTGATACTTCAGTGAAAGTATTGTTTGTATTTTTGGTTGTGGTTTACCTAGAATTTTTTGGATGTTAGACTGTGTGATTTTTGACCATTGCCAGTATTCCCTCAATTATGATCATGTTAGGACACCTGTAAACAAAAGACTTATTGTTTGACAATTATAATTGCAGCAGTATGTCATACAACCAAAAATGGCCCCTTGCTGAAAATAAAAAACTGCAGTTTTGCTTGAACTTGTTTCCAGTTTTTGTTCATTTGGTGCTTGTTGGCCAATTTTTTTCTAAGGAAGTTTCCTGTTATTAGACATTTTCATTGGTTTCATGACATCTTGTTTAAGCAGTCAAGACTTCATTTAATAGTGGTATTTATAAAGTTTGTTTTAGCTATGGATGGAAGATTCTCAGTTACCAATTGAACTCCTATAGTTTGATAATGCGGGTCAGTCATTTATGCAGGGTCATGAAAACCCAGCCTTAATGGTCATCTTGCCAAGGCAGCATTGCCCAGTAGACTAAAGGACAAGTGTTATGTTACAGTAGCTTTGTATTTGAGGTGAATATTCATTAAAAATTTTACTTCCTCAAGCAGCTTTTATAGACACATGTAAAGCTTTGTGACCTAGTTGGTATTAGTTTTCATTTACAACTGAAACCTCAGAGACTATTTATTTACCCTATTTGTATTCTCATAATTTGGCAATATTTAATTTTTTTTACCTTTATTATTATGCCTCGTTTGTTAGCTTGATAAACAGGTTTGTTTGCAGATGTGTTGGTTTGCCTATTTGTCGCAATTTTATTTGATATGAGCAACTTTAATTGTTTCAACCCCAGGCAGCAGACACTGATGATCAAGATTCTGATGGTTTACTGGATTTCAATGAGTTTATTAACTTTTATAAGAGCATATCGACCAGGAGGGAGCTCTACCTTCTGTTATTAAAGTAAGTTTGAATACTTTTAAAATATCTTAAGTTGTGATTCATATCCTTCCTTCTTAAATAAGCCCTCTGAATCAACATAGAACTACATTTGAATTCTCAAATGAATGCCTTTGAACGATCCTGCATGCACCATTTTGGTAAAAGTCTGCTGTTGGGAGATACTCAGGGTGTTTGAACAGGCTTTTATCAGGAGCCACGGTTGCACAGCAATTAAGAGCTTCCATAAAAGCAAAGTTATACAGCCTAGTAGCCTGGTCAAGTTAGAGTCACTTGGGATCTGCTTGAGAGAATCCTAATTGTGAATAGAATGTTGAACTGATAAGACTGAAACCCAGTAAATCTCTGGCGCATAAAATCCAAAGTTAAAAGCGTTAGCTCTTAATAAGAATAACATTAATAAGGAAAACGAAATTTAGGTTTCATTTGCATGTAGGATGGTGGTAACCTCATTTTATTAAAAAATGTTGTCAGATATGGGAATAGTAAGGAGAACATGACGGTAGCTGAACTAAAGGTTTTTTTAGAGAAAGAACAGCAGGTACGTATTAAATTTACTATACCGTGCAAGTTAGCAAAATAAACTTATTTAAGAACCGCCATCGCTAGTAGATCACTCACGCCAGTCACCCGGTTATGTCGCCGGCCTTCAGCTAAGTCACCTTGCCCCTAAGCGTGATTATGTTGCTACATGTTATCTCGATTAAAGTTTTTGATTATTCGTCAGAATGCAACTAAAACTGCAACAGTTGCATATTCACAGACAAATTAAATGTTAAAGCTATTGCCTATTTCAGATTTGGTGGCATATCTCAAAAAAAGAAATCACATATAGAAGGGCAACAGAGCCTCGCTCTTAATGCTGAGCAGAACACGATTGTCTCAAGATCACACCTCGCTGTTCTTGCACTCTCTCCGTTTATTTTGTTCGTTAGCCTTGGTCCACGCAAGTTGTTGTTTTTTTCCTGTCATCAACTGAACGCCCTGAGAATTTTCAAGTTTTCAAGTTTGTCAATACATGTGCGTAACTCGCGTAATATGATTGTCTTATCAAATACAGTCGATCTAACTTGGGCGACGTAACATTTCTTGGGGGTATTTGAATTCACTTGAGATCAAGGTTACCTGTAAACGTTTAGAAAAAAGTGCCTAAACACGATTATGACGTTTTATATTCGCGCCTTTCTTTTTGTTAACTTTGTTTTAAATTTTTTTACATAAGAGGCCATAAACCTTCACCTCCTCTTATTTAGCTTTGTATGTTTGTAAACACCTAAAAAGTCCTCTGGTTCTCGACTTTCCGTTATCATTTGTCTTTAAGTGACTCCATGCGCTCACTAATTTTGTATAATTTACTGTCATGACGGTAATTCATGTAGATGAAAGATGTGACAGGAGAGGACTGCTGCAAAATCATTCAAACCTACGAACCTGTGCTGGAAAACAGAAGTGTAGGCATTCTTGGAATTGATGGTATTTTACATTATTGTAATAATAATAATACTACCATTATTAATTTTTCTATTTCATATCGCGTCGTCGACTTGACCGTAAATTCCCGCCGCGAGTGTTGGGTATAGCTGTAACAATTTTCCCTGTTAAGTCTCCTCGAAGACTTTTAATAACCATCGAATGAAAGTGTTAATCTAAATCAGATTAAGTCAGTCTTCCATAGTTTATGTGTGTGTGTGTGTGTGTGTGTGTGTGTGTGGGGGGGGGGGGGGGGGGGGGGGGGGGAGGGAGGGAATTCAGGATTCCCTATAGCCGTTTCTTCTTATTTATCTTTCTGTTTTCGCAATTTTCACTTTTTTCTTTTCTCGTTTGGTATCACATCACAGGTTTCACAAGCTATCTTTTAGGTCCAGAAGGTGATATATTTAATCCAGAACACTCCAGAGTCAACCAAGATATGACCAGACCTCTGTCTTATTACTTCATTGCTTCTTCACACAACACGTATGTTGACCTGTTTTTTTTGTTTGTTTGTTTGTTTGTTTGGTATTCAGTAGTATTTATTCCAAACGAACTAACACGACCTTTTAAATCAGAGAAGATTTCCGAAAAGGAATGTACACATTTGAAAACTCATGTTTGGAAGCCTTCTAACAGTTAAGAGTTACTGGCCTCTTATTTCTCTCTACAGTATCATTCTTGAATCAAATGTAAATTTCACCAGAATAAAGGAAATGAGAATCAGTGTAGAAAGCTCTTGATTGTCAAACAAATTCTCCTTGGCAGCACCATAGGAAATACGAACAGAATAGTTTTAGGAATATGGGTAATCATTTAACGGTTAATCGTTGACACAGTCATACCAGAAAAAAAAAGATACGAAAAAATTCAGTGTGCTCTTTGTAGGAATCATCCTCTGGAAACTCCAATCACAATGGTTCGGTGAATCAACAGTGATAAGTCAGTCTTCCTTTAAAATCTACCTCAGCAGCCGAACAATCGAGTGTTGTTTACCTCAGATCATAAAACCTTCAAGAGGTGATGATGGCGGGGGGTTTTTTAAGCCTGATAAAAATGTCCCTTGGCCAGAAGCCGAATGAAAACGTTTAAAACACTAACTAGATAATACAACGTTGACAGGATCAGCTTTCATTTTGTTAAGACTTTGCCCGAAAAAGGGTTGTTTGGGCAATCGACTGAATCGATGCTCATGCCCAGTCCCTCTAACTTTGTCTTTGTAGCTACCTCCTCGGAGATCAGCTGACATCTAATTCAAGTATGGATATATACGTAAAGGTCCTGCAGTCGGGTTGTCGGTGTATCGAAAGTAAGGATTTGTATTTTTGTGCCTTTTGATAGGCTTTGATGGCCTTCAAATGGTAATTTTAAGTTTATTCGTTTTATCGTCCGGTCGTTTGCTTTTTTTTATTTCCGAGTGAAGATCCTTAGTACGCGATAATGCTTCTTCTTGGTTATTAAGCTTTATTATTATTAATTCTCTTTACATGTACGGAAAGCGCTTTTCAATAAGTGTCAAAAGTAACCCGGGATTACTTTAGTTCGCTTAACTGCTCAATGTGATTGGTGTAGAAAACGCGCGCCAGCCTCTCATCCAAGCAGTCTCAAAATGTAAACCAGTTGCAGCTTGTTACTTGCGTTTCCCGCCTTTCAAGCAGCTCGCTTTCATTTACCTTAGTTCTCATAGGCTCCTTTGTGATAATTCGTTTCATTCTGATTGGCCGTCGTAATTACTTTGGTTTTGGTCTTACGACACTCTTTCGACCGCTTTCGACTCTAAACCCTGCACAATATACTTCACTCTTGGCTAGAATTAATCAATCAGAACTTTGGATGCGTAGTTGGACGCGAGATTAACCACTTTCAGTTGAAGTGCACATTGATATCCTGAAATGTTGGTGGTGTGAGAAAGATGTCTATGAAGACAAATGATTAAAAGGACATGTCGTGTGGGGTTTCCAATGCTGTTTTCCAAGTAACTGTTCAGCGCGTTTATTTGTCGAGGAGTTATTTCTGTACCGCATAAATCCGTTTCCCAATATAACAAAATTAAAAAACAACAACAATTGTCCCTACCTTTTCTCACTTTAGCACTGGATGACAAAGAATAAGATTTGAAGATGCTAGAATATTTCAAATAAGGTCATCCAACATTCTGCTTGGCTCTTCTTTATTTAATTGTTCCTCTGTGTTTCCAACTGTGCAGTTGACTGCTGGGATGGAAAGGATGGTGAACCTGTGGTATATCATGGTTACACGATGACGTCCAAAGTGAAATTTCGTTACATCATACTTAATATCAACGACTTTGCCTTTCTTAATAACAAGTAAGAAAGCACTGCACTGAAAAGCAAATGGCCTTACTAAGTATTACGGGAAGATTTTAATTTTCTTTTTTTGGTGAAGCAAGTAGTAGATATTACGATAAACATAGCAAATGTAAAGTCAGAAATATTTGAGAGTGTTTGTTTTTTCTAATGATTCAATCATTCTACCAGCATTAAATGTTAATTATAATTGTGTGCCTTCACATAATTATAGCACTCATCTTGATGTCTTAAAAGAGTTATTAAGGGTAGACCACATCAAAATTCATAATTTTGAGCGCAAATGCAGTTTAATCATTTTCTTTTTTCTAGATATCCAGTTATTCTTTCGTTGGAGAATCACTGCAGTGTTAGCCAACAAAAAGTTATGGCGAGTCTTATGCGAGACATTTTTAAAGATATCCTTTTTAAAGGATCTACTTTACCATCTACTATCCTCTGCCAGTAGACTGCCTCTGCCTAACGTCTGTTACAGGAACTTGTACCTTGATTTGCCTTAACATTTCCTAGATAAGCTGGTCTACGAGACAAGTTTGGATAGAAAAGATCTACCCTCGCCGCAGAGCTTAATGGGTAAAATTCTGATCAAGGTATATACCAATAAGGAATATGTTATATACTGTAGTTATTGCACGTCCCTTTCTAGTTTTTTAGATTTCTCCCCTTGCCTCCTTGTTTACCTTTAAAATTCGATGTAATTTAAGTTGTTTTGCAACGTAAGTCACGCCTCAAAGATTTATGCTTGACAAATAATTTAATTTATGGAAGAAAAAGGTGATAATTGATCTTCAACTTAAAAAAAAAGACAACTGATAGTGAGACGCTCTTTTACCTATGCTATTATTATTGCTCTTACCTTAAAATTGTTCAATTGGGCAAATCCTTTAATAAAAAGCTGGTGGTCCTTGAATAGTTCCCCAATGTAGAGCCTTTGGTACTACCCCTTCTCCCTACACCCCAAAAAAACAAAAAGTATAAAACTGTACGTTTTTGAACCAAAAAAACTCCACATCGTACGTGGGGATAGTCGATGGCTCGCATTTTGGCTGCTTTTAATCAGCTCCTCGTTTAGAATCCCTGGTGACTTAAAACAACCAGTGGGGCAGGGGGAGACGGTTTAGCAAAGCGCATAATCGCATATGACAAAAGTTTCTTTTTTTGAAGGCCAAAAAACTGCCAGCCACTTTTGACCAAGATTTAGATGAAGGTGACGTAACAGAAGAAGATTCTGCTGATGAAATGGAGGAGGCTTTTAAGTTCAAAGATAATGAGGTGAGAACTCCACTACAACACCCAGCTACTTGTACTTTGTAGACGCTTTGAATAAAACGCATTTAATCATTAACCAAAAGTTGAGAAAGTTCCTTAACTTTGTAAATCTTTACTGAAAGCTTCAGTACCCATTGCTACCCTTGCATCAGAATCAACAAACACTTATTATTATTTTTTATTTATTTATACGTCATTTCTCGGCACCATACGTAAAACAAAAGCATATCTCCACACTTCTATATTTAACAGGCAAACAACCCACTTCCCAGTACTTTTCAAAAGTTCGCTATGAAGTATACAATATCTACTTTTATCGCCTCCACTTGACTATCAGCTCAGTGTTTCAACCACCCACCGACCCAGCGCAAAAGTTTCTTTAGAAGCTATACACCTGAATTAATTGTGAGCTTATCTCCTTCCCTACATTTCATTTGTTGTTTTTATCCTTATTTCAGAATGTATTAGAGCAGAAAGCAAAGGAGCGCAAATGGCGACGCACACTGGCGTCCTTACAGCGTCTCAGTACGAACAAAGACGACGAAGAAAATGACGCTCGTGGGGATCTTAGCTCAGCAATTGTGACGTCCGTGGCTCTGGAAGAACCCACTTCAGTAGGAGCATCAAAAAGTGTACCAAGGGTGTGTAGTCAGTTCCTTGCATCAATTGTGTTAGGTCTTGTTTGTAATAATAATGATCGAAACAGAGATAGATGCCTTGGCGTTTTGTCAGGAATAAGAGAACACTTTACAACATAATGTTGATTACTGATGTTGGAGAGCACGATTTTTTAACATATTTTAGTCATATATTGCAATCATACGCTTTTTTCGTAGCGTTTTATTGCAGCAGGCGGGCGGAGTTTGAAATTTAGTCTTTAACCCTTGACCCTCGAGTAACTAGCATCCAATTTCTCCTTATTATATTAGCCCTGAATCAAACATTAAGGTCATGAGAATAAATAAATGATCACTAACAAACGGAGCTCTTGATTTTTTTGACGAATTCTTCTTGTCGGCACCTTAGTTAAAAAGCGAATGCGGCCTTTAAACAAGACATGTACGTGAATTGTAATATAATTTTTTTTCTGATCTTACTTAAAATGTTTTGTTATACGAAGAATGGAGTGAGCTCATAGAAAAAAAAATCGCTCTTTAAAGCTCTCCTATTTTCTCTCAGCTTGGAAGATCGCTGTCTGCAAAATATGTCTTTGATCAGGGTCCTCGCAATCAGCCTGCTGAAATAAGAAAAACACAAAGCTTTAGTGAGAAAGATAAGGTATAGTAGTATTTTAAGGTATAGTAATATTTTATACATATATCAAACTAGGAACAACGTACGTAGAATGTATTTCTTCATCAAGTTCTTAGAAGTTAAGGTATCGCTTTCTGTGACTCTTCCCCAGTCATTTGATAATACGCGGCCGCAAGGTTGCGAGAAACTTCCACCACTGCGATAAACGGGACATAATTTCCCATTTGCCCCGCGTTTATCTTTTGCGCTTCCCTCGTTAATCTTTTAAAGTAGAGAGACGACTGGGGAAGAGTTAGAAATTTCCTTTTTGTTCTCAAAGATTGAGATTTAATGGAAATCTGTAGCGTGGTACATCCTCTAATTCTGGATGTTTTTTTATCCCGTGATCTTCTGCTTCGTTGAATGTTTGTTATTGAAATGATCTTCGAATCTTTTGGGTCCTTTCCGCTGCTTTTAAGAGCAATTCTTGGAGGAGTTTTCGTCAGACTTCCGAGGTACGGTAAATGGAAACTTTTAGACTGTGATCAATCTAAATTTCTATAGGAGAATATAGATATGCATCCCGATGTATTTATTTCTCAATCAGTACATTTCTGCGGATTTGAATCGAGCTTTGCGTGAAAGAAATTCGAAATCGATATCAGGTGAGGTAACTCTCTTTTGATAACGTTGGTTTAGTTTGGTAGTATGATTTATCTTTATTTCTCAGAAAACGAGAAGGCGATCCAAAAAAAGGCTTATCTCTACCGACGAGGTGGGTATTTTACAAACTATTATTACTCACTATTTTTTTATTTTCATTTTTTTTGCCGTGATTTATTTGTTAGTGTGTTTTTTTAACCTTCAGTTGTCTACATTTTGCGATTTTTAGATTTCTTTTTAAAAAGTTTCGAATGCTGAAAATACTGTGGTCGATTAAATCTTTGCGTTGTTTATTTATCGTTCCTGACCATTGTTTTTCTCTTCTTTATGTCAACAGGATTCTATAAGAAAAATTAAGTTGAGCAAGCATCTTTCTGATCTTGTTGCTTACACTAAGTCATCAGCATTCAAAGGACTGGATCTTGATGAGAATGGTACGTAAAGGTATGATGTACAGATATCATGTGTCACGAGCTTAGGAGAAAGAAAGGATGTAAGTCTTCCACATGGTCTCTGCCTATAAGCCTTCCAATCTTGCATCTTTATCCTGAAAGGGGGGGGGGGGTCAGAGCACTTTGGATCACTTGGTTTTCAGGGGGAACGGAGGGGAGGATCAGTCGTCCCTTACAGAGTTACAGAGTGTAAGAGGAGGACTATAGTAAATTAACTGCCAATGAGGGGTATCATTTGAATACAACCGTGCCTTATATGGGGAATCGGGTAAATTTTATTGTGACAAAAACCAAAATCCTTTGAACCTCCCCCTTCCCCCTCCAGGGGATAAATTATGACTGTTTCAGTTTGGTTCTTCAACGATGACCAAGACAAGTCTCATTGAAAGCTGAATTTTTTTTCTCACAGATACCCACTGTGAAGTATGTTCAGTACCTGAGTCGAAAGCTTACAGATATGTTGACACAAAAGGCGAACAATTTGTGCGTTACACAAGATATAAACTTTGCCGAGTTTACCCGGCAGGTTACAGAATCGACTCTAGCAACCCAAATCCACAAGCCTTCTGGAACTGTGGCTGCCAACTAGGTAAAAGATAGTATTGCCCAGTTGCACCTACCTTCCACAGCGAGGCAGATGCCATAATTAAAGTGTGCAACTCTTTCTCACAGATTCAGCAAATTCAGCTTTGATAAATGCCATTTGGAAGATATGACGAGTCACCAAAACCAATCACATACCTTAGTGTTAAAGCCCGGTGTCGTGGCAGAACAGTCCTCATTTTTCGTATTTTGTGGTGTTGATGACGTGAGGAATCTGACGAATTGTATGAAGTAAAACTTTATGAGTTGTTCATTGTATTATAGTGGTAAAGAAAATGGAATTTTGCAAAAATGACGCGGTAAATACCTTTTGCACATCCTCACAAAAATTATAATAGGAGCTACACTCCGTTACACATTTATTTGGGACACTTACTACCTTCCATGCCTCAGTATTTGTCTCCGAAATACCGTAAACAAATTAGCCTTTGACAACGTCTGAAGAGGAGAACAGTGCAAGTTGTGGTAAGGTTTCCCAACTATGTGGATAAGAAATTGTAACCTGTGCTGTTTTTTTTTCCTTTTTTTCTGATTTGATTTCGAGTTTCTTTAATTTCTATCATTCACAATTCATTCAGTGGTTAAAGTAGGATAGTGACATTGGCACATTTTCTTCCTCAGTGGCTCTAAACTATCAAACAGAAGGACGAATGATGCAGATATACAAAGGAAAATTCAAGTCAAATGGAAACTGTGGATATGTCCTTAAGCCTGATATTATGTGTGAAGGTTTGTTAGTATACTTTGAATTTCAGTCTTCCCAATTGGTGACAACCAGCATCGTCATCCTCTTAAAATGTAAATCCCTTCGTAGGGTTTCTTGCTACGTTTCGAACGAAATTCCAGTTAAAAAAAAAAAACCACCAGAATTTAAAAAGTGTTTTTTTTTTATTCTTTCTACAGCTGAACCTAAGTTTGATCCCATGACAAGGACGGATGTTAAAGGAGTCAGGAGAAAGATTTGTAAAATAAAGGTGAACAGACTTTACCACATATGTGAGGTGTACTATATGTGCTTTTGAAGAATGTGACTGAATGTTTGTCGACATTCACGTAAAACGTTGAGCTCTCTCAGGGAAAAAGATAAATGAAGCAACTATAACCGGTGTGTACGAGATTACACTTTCATGGAAGTTGACACTTTAAAATCGTTCGATAATTAAGCTATAGATTTTAGAACAATTCTAAAAATGAATATTTTCGTTTATCAGTCTGCTCTATATTTCTTGCATTTTGAATAGTTCCACTAGTCCTTCCTTGTCTTTACGTGTTTGAGTGTTTGTTTTCCTTGTTGTTGAGGTTTTTTATTTTCTTTTCTTTTCATTCATTTTTTTTTAAATTTCTCAAAGTATCGCATATATTTCGATAGGTGATAAGTGGCCAACAACTGCCAAAGCCAAAAGACAGCATCTTAGGAGACCGTGGAGAGGTATGCAGAAAATTCTACATGCAGTTTGTTTTTTCGTATTCAATTTGTTTTCAGGAAGGAATGAAGCGGGAAGTTAAGGAGGGTAAACCTCCTGTTGGGCTCAGCGGTTTACACCATGTCGATGACATGGTTTAACTCCTATTCCCACAACTAACTTTCCTACCGCAAATTCCGATTGCGTGTCTGATTTGCAGCTTGCAACTTGCATCTTGCCCCCAAACAGCATTAACTCTGTCTTAAAAATATTTTGTATTTCCTCATCTATTCTGAACACTTGCTTCCCTAATTTAGTTAGAAGGATTATTCATTGTTAGTTATAACTATCAAACCAATCTGGCTCACTGAAGCCATTTTCGGAAAATTTTTTTTCTTCGTGTGGTAGATCTTGATTTCTCTCGAAGGGGTAAAATTGCAAAGTCTATCAAGTGAATGAATAAATCAGTGAATCCTTTTGTTTTCCTTTAGTATCAATTTTCCTCTAAACTTGAGCTCTATTCAATTATTTTTGATACAGGTCATTGACCCTTACGTAGAGATTGAGGTGATAGGTATCCCAGCTGACAACTGCAAGCGGCGCACAAAAACGGTCATCGATAATGGTGAGGAAAACTATTGAGAGAGGTGTTGAAGTACGTGACGCAGATATGTTCAGAAAGAAAAGTTCTAAATGCTGCTCGTGTCCTTCCGAATACTCGTTTAGATCCTTTAGATGAGAAGGAAAAAAAACAAAACAAAATGTAAACGAAAAGAAAAGCAGACCAGGCAGCTAAAGAGAAAATTGTTTGCTTACTTAATAATTCCTTGTTTGTAAAAGTCAGCTTGACACGTGACGTGGCATAACGTCGCGTGAGTTGACGAGACATTACATGGCATGCTTTGACACGAAAAAACGTGATTTAATCTTTAGATTTTATTTAAATTAAACTACAATTAAACTAAAATTTAGTAAGCACCTGTCATGCAGAAGTTGTTATTGACATGAAATACACGTTGTGTCTTACACCCTTTCTTTCATAGGGTTCAATCCAGTTTGGGAGGAGACCATTACCTTCGTTCTTACCTTTCCGGAACTGTCCAATTTCCGTTTTGTCGTTTGGGACGAGGATCCAATTGGTAGAGATTTCATTGGTCAAGTTAGTTATCCATTTTCGAGCCTGATGCCAGGTAACTAGATAAGCTTACATTTCTCAGTAAATGTTGGTTAACCAATACATTTCTATACATCCATTTTTTTTCGAATAAAACATGATATGTCCAATTGTGCTGTCGTGTATTTTGACAGGGGTAGCTTACAACTTTTTTACTTCTGTGTATTTATGAACCATTGAGTTTTTCAATGTTTGCGGTGAAGTTGACCGAGCGAAAGTCAACAAGTTAAGAACTCCACAGTCGGCCGCAGGCGAGAGCTGCATTTTTTACAAGAGATAATCCTTAAATATCTTACTGGTATCATCTCTCTCCACCTCACCCATCGATGGTCGATATTGATATGTATGGTAGGCTAGGTAGCCTCGGTACCAGGGTGCACTGCTAGCCTCGTTATGGTGTTTATGTTAGGAAGAATGACTTTCAGAATAAACGGTTATTTTGCTCTTGTGGTACGTTGCTGTCAACTTGTTGAAACAGATAATCACTTAGATGTAAATTTATTTAACTGCCTACTTAGGCTACAGACATGTGCATCTTGAAGGAAATCAGCAAGCCTCCATATTTGTTCACGTTACAATTGCTGATTACAACGGAGAAAAGGTGAAATATTTATTGCTCTATTCATGAATCTTTCCTAAAGACTTAATTATGATATTGTCTGAATAGACAGAGAACGCGAAGATTGCTCTTGGTTGAAAGATCGGTGGTTAGATCCAATGATCTCAAGCCGCGAACAGTTAAAAAATTTAGTACTCTGAAAGGTCATCATGCGTAGAAATTGTTCTTTCCAGTAGAAGTAACTATTAACTCCGTCTTCAACGTTTACAATTTCATTTCATTCCCTCCGGGTTAACCCTTTCTCTCCCAGTTTCTAAACTTAAATTCTCCACACTGTCCATTTTAATTTCTCACAATTGTAGCTTCTGCGTATTAAAATCGTGTGGAGAAACTCGGTTTTGGTCACTTCTGGTGGTGCAAATCTTAAGAACAGTGCTTTCTTGCAGATTATAGATGGCTTGGATATATTCAATCCAGAGAGAAGATATTCAGGTGGAGTGAAGTTTAAAAGGAGACAGCGAAGAGATTCAACTTTGTTTTAGAAACAAAAACAGAACAAACAATTACACTAAAGGGGTACTGGCAACCAGTTCGGTATGGTTCCGATCGCTGGATGCCCACCTGGGCGGAGATTTGTGAACTGAATGTTGAAGATAACTTTAAATGCTTGTAACCCAATTTATTTACGGGCTATGAATCATAAGGAACTATCAATATCCAAGATTTTGATATGTGCAACTCTGAGTTTGTATCTTCTTAGACTAATGCCTGTGTCGTTAACAAGAATAGGGTTGGGATATGGACTGTGAAAAGTCGGGGAAGTCAGAGTTCCCTTTTGCCGTTTGCAGTTGCTGTATGTGTCGCACTGAAGATCTGATGATGTCATCCCTGACTCACTCCCTGGGAGAGGGTACATGTTTAATGCAACAAACCAGCACTAGTTCCAACACTGGTGATCTGT